>NC_050099.1:32796334-33099365 GCF_902167145.1 Zea mays | reverse complement strand
GCCGGAATCGCCCGGTCCACGCGTGCAGGCGGGTGTCCTCGTCGGCGGCGAGTACACCGGCCAAACTACGGCGAACTGGCGCAATCCGAGGGCACGGTTAGCATCACGGGGTCACGCAACGACTGTGTGCACAAGGAATCGAAGGATGGTGGAGTGGCTTACCCGGTCCACGTGCTCCGGTGGGGGTGAGAGCTCCGGCGAGCGTGGACTGGCTTCTCTGGCGAAGGAAACTCCGATTCCTTGCTCGGGGAGCCTCACGGAGGTGTGCACAAGCTTCTCCGAGGGCAGGACGGGGTTGGGGATGGCTCTGCTGGCCGGTCTACGGTGGCAGAGGGGTTGAGCGGCCGCGGGTTCGCTGCGCACGGACAAACGGCGACGAGCTAACTCCGGTGAGGTGTGGAGGGTGTGCGGAAAGGTGTAGCCGAAGCCTGGGAGGGATTTATAAGCTCGGGCGCGGGCCACGGCGCGGGTTTGGCTCGGGCGCGGCGCGGGGCGTGCGAGGGCGCGCGCGAGCGTGCTCTGGCGCGGCAGACGGCGTCGAACACGTGGCAGTGAGTTTCTTCCAATGTTCAAACGCTTCCAGAGATCGCAAACGTGCGAATCTCGCCATGAATCCGGCGCAGACCTCCTCCTGGCACCTAGGGCTATCTCACATGTGTGAGTTCCAAGGGATGATACGCCCTAGATAGGGAGATAGACGGGCGCCAAATCTGGCTTGTCTCCCTGCCCGCTCAGCGACAAAACTGATGTCAAGTGTTGTCAAACGTCTGAGTCTCGGCCTCAAATTTTTCCAGGGGGTGCCTTAAGTGGTATAGCACATTTTTGGTAGAGAACCCAAGTGGTTTTGGCGCCATCTTCAAAGTGAACACGGCTGGTCTTTGAATTAGGGCTAAAATGTGACTTAGAGGGAAAATGAGAGCTCTAGCTCTCTCTCCACTTGGAGATTTGAATTGTGGTTTCTCCAGGGACCTTTTTGCAATATTTCCCTCCCTTAATTGATGGTTATAATGTTACTTAGGGTTTGGGTAAAAGTTACACATGCTTTGCCCACTTGCTCACTTTCTTTCCCCCCTTACTTAGGGTTTTGGAAGATAGGGCTTAGGAGAGGTCTAGGGTTCTTCTCCCCCTTGATTCAAGGTAGTAAAGGTGCAAGGATTAGAGTAATGCTTCTCATGTCATTGGCCACTTGATTAGCACAAGAGCTCCAAAGTTCTCATGTGGTGCCCTAAGTCTTTACCTTTGTGAAAATGGCTTCTAGTGCCAAGGTGGCTCTAACCAAGGTAACACCTGGGGTGTTACATGAATACTTTGTGTGGTGGGTTACAAGGAGGTTCTCTAGTATCGAGGATGTTAGAGAACCGAGTGGATGGCTAAGTAGTGAGATATATATTGAGGGGATGCCCCCTAGGCCTTATATACTTGACTGTGAGGTGTTACATGTGGATATGATAACAATGTGAGCCTAAGTAATAGTGAACCGACTGAGCCTATCTTCCTATAATTCCGCCGACCTATCCCCGCTCTGTTCCGATGTATGAGGCCCCTACGCGGGAAGGTCGGATCCTTATTGCGGTTGTCGTTCAAACTCATTGGGCCGTGTGGGCCTGCGTCAATCCAATCTTGTGTCAATCCACTTTAGCGGACATGCCTCCCCAGGCCCACGAAGGGGTGACCTTGCGAATTATTGGGCCCGCGGGCCTTTCGCGAGGTCTTTTATCCTTCCAGTGGACCTGTGGGATATCTGTCCCCCACACGAACCCAAGAAGGAGAGGAGCAAAGGCAAGGCGCTAACAAGTGTTAGAACTTGGGATGATTCTTCAAGTGAAGATGAACCTCCAAGGACGCGCAGCCACCGGTACTCATCACGCTCATCACGGTCATCACACAAATGCCTTATGGCAAGAGGTAAAATGAGCATTCCATCCTCTAGTGATGATAGTAGTAGTGATGATGATGGTGAGGGAAAGCCCTCCGTAGATGAACTTGCGGAAGCCGTTAAATTTTTCCAGGATGTTTGCACTAAGCAAAAAGCTCAACTTAAAACTTTGAAAAAATAAGTTTATTAGCTCCCAAAATGATTACAAAGGATTGCTAGAAAATTTTGAAACTTTTGCAAACCTAAATTGTGAGCTGTCAACTAAAATTGAGCTATTAGAGTCTAGTGCTCCATCCACTGCTATTGATGATGGCCTTATTAAAAAGAATGAAAAACTTAAGGCTAAGTTAGCTAGCTCCCAAGAAGCTATTGAAAATTTGCTAGAGAAAATGGAAATTCTTAGCATACACAATAATGAGCTAACTACTAAGCTAGAAAACATCGGTAGCACCCCAGCAACATCTTTAGTTGAAATACCTAAAATTATTAAGAAAGATGCTTCTACTTCTTGCTTTGATTTAATTGATGATTCTAACCCCTGCAACCAAGTTCTTGTTAAGAATATTGTTGTAGAAACATGTTCGGACGAGGTTGCAAAGGAAAATGAACAATTAAGGCAAGAAGTGGCTCGCCTTGTCAAGGCTTTGTATGACAAGAAAGGCAAAGCCAAACAAATCTGACCTCCACAGGATAACACCACTGCGGGAGTGAATAAGCCTATGGAGGGAGAAACTGTGATTTGTAGGCTATGCAACATGGAAGACCATAAGTCTTTCCAATGCAAGGCGATGACCGGGGATAAACAAAGGCAAAATCTCAAGCAAAAGCCATCAAGCAAAATCTCCAACATCTACATCAGAAAGGTTGACAACAAGGCTGCTACACCATATTTGATCAAGAAGAAAAAGAATGGAAAGGTGATAGCAATCAAGGCCAACAAGAAAGCCAACAAAGGAAAGGGGGCCAAACGCATCTGGGTGCCAAAGGAAATAATTTCAACTATGAAAAGCACCAAGAAGGTTTGGATCCCGAAAGGGAAGTGAGTGGACCGAAGGTCGGCAGGGAATTTGGAGACTTGGCAAAGTTGGGATGTATATCATGGGATACATCATGTTTGATCAAGTTTATTGCCAAGTGGGTTAGTGAATATTTTAGACCCAAATTTCCTACCCATGACTAAGGTAACTAGATTTACTGTATTTCTTATTTTTAGATATGAGTATCTATCTGTTATGTATCTAGTTTTACCTTTCATGCCTAGTATTACATTTTGCACTTACTTTGGTTTAAATGCATGCATACTAGGAAAATCACATGGTAGATCCGCTTGTTTTAAATTCATACACTTAAGCAAGCCTACATGACTTAAAATATGCATTTGAGCACGGCACATAGCTCCTTTATCACTCCAAAATAAATGATGCATCAATTGATATTGTTAATATTACAAGTGGTAGAACACTCACATCCTACAAAGTGTATCATTTAACTTATATGTGCTAAAGATCGGATTATAGATAATTTGCCCCTCTTGATATCAAATCAAAAGTGCATGTCTCCTGCAAGTATTCAAAACTTGTATGCACACTTTCAGGGGGAGATTACTCTATAATCTAATACTTTGAGACTAACACCTTTTCAAGTTTATTTCATGTGATAGTCTCATTGTAAGGAAAATGAGGTCCCTGGAGAAAGACAACAATCTTCCACTGCAAAATCTCCAAGAACTCTCATGTCTCTCAAGCTCGCCATTGAATTTCAATCGGTATCTTTTGAGACTACATCAAGCATCATTTACATGTCTTCTCCAATATTTGATTAGACTATATTTCATATCATATACTTCCATGTTGCTAAAAATGCATAAGTGGTTAACTCATATTCTGTTACCCATGCATAAGGGAAGTTAGTCTTTTCAAATCATGTTTTGCACCTCTATTTCTCACATGCTTTTTCCTAAGTAGAAGATCTCTGTCAGGGGGAGTTTTTCTTCGTCTCTAAAGGGGGAGAAAACTCTTTCTAAAGGAGAACACTCATTTAGGGGGAGTAATCATCTGAGGGCAATTCTTTACTTCCTACATGCTTTTAATGTCTTCCTTTTCGGTGGTTGATGCCAAAGGGGGAGAAGTTTAGAAACCAAAGCAATGAAAACTATATCAAACACCAAACACCACCAATTTAAAATTTTAATGGTTTTTCAAGTGGTCTTGGTTATTTGGTCCAAAAATAGGAAGCAAGTGAATTATGAAGTTAGGGGGAGGCTTAAGTCCATAATATCACATTGTGAGGACAAACATGCATCCTAGCAAGTAGATTGCATATTGTCATTCAAATAATTTTATTATTTGCTTGCTTTGGTTGTGTTGTCATCAATCACCAAAAAGGGGGAGATTGTAAGGAAAATGGACCCCGGGCCATTTGGCTAATTGAGTTTTGGTGTTTGATGATCAACAAAATCCGTGAACTAATAAGTTTTCTAGTGATTGTGTTTATAGTTCACAGGATGCAATATTAACTTGGACTAAGGAATTGAGGAAAGCAACACCTCAAAAGAAGACATTAAAGAGATCTAAGAAAAGTCCAAGTGTGCTGCCTGCGGACTGTCTGTGCGTGGAGCACCGGACTGTCCTGTGGCATATCGGACTGTCCGGTGCCCACACGCCGGACTGTCTGGTGCACCAGGGAACCGCAGCCCAATGGCTAGTTCTAGGTGGCACCCGAAGAGAAGACCACCGGACTGTCCGGTGTGAAGTCCGGACTGTCCGGTGTGGAAAGCCTGCGGCACCAATGGTCACCTGCTCTAACAGGGTAACGGCTAGGCGCACCAGACAGGCTACAATGCTCTGTCCGGTGCACCACCGGACTGTCCGGTGTGCCGCAGAAAGCAGCAGCTTTTCTCCAACGGCTCTATTTGTGTTGGGGGCTATAAATACACCCCCAACCGGCCACTTCCAAGTGTGGGAGCCCAAGAGGCATACCAAGGCATATAGTAGACATTCCCAAGTGCTCTTACACCCAAGTGCTTAATAGAATCACTCGGTGATTAGCGTAGGTGCTTTGCGAATTGCTTAGGTTAGTTAGACCACTTTAGCGCTTGCTCTAGGTGAACCCTAGATTGTTGAGTGAGTTTAGATAAACCTCACAACCCCTCGGCTCTTGCACGGGCCGTTGTAATTGTACCGAGTGGGGTGAAAGTCTTGCGAGACCGTGACAACCGCGTTTGTGTCACGGCCACCACCGTGTACCGGAGGGAACGAGGCTCGCGGCGTTTCGGCCGGAAGCTCGATAATGGAGACGACGGGGAGCGTCCGAGAGGAGCCGGAAGCGGAGCACCACTAGCGCGTGGAGAAGGCCCGCGGCTCTCTACGGAGTTACTCGACCAAGGTGCTTGGCCCTCGCATGGGCTTCCCTTTGCGTAGGAGCACCAACGAGGATTAGTCGGGACCTTGCGCGGTTCTGGATACCTCGGTAAAAATACCGGCGTCATCCACGAGAGTTTGCTTCTCTACTTTGCTCTTTAAGTTTCCGCATTTATATTAAGCATTTAAGTTTCAATCTTGTAGTCATACTTATTTAGTGTAGATTGAAACTTAGCGTTTGCGGTAGAGATAGCAACACTTAGACAAAACCTAGTTTGCACATTCTAGTTTGACTATTTGTATAGGTTTTGCTCTAGGGATTTAATTGTGGCGTAGTTTAGTAAAAGTTTTAGAAGTCCTAATTCACCCCCTCTTAGGCGTCACCCGTTTCCTACAGGTACAAATGTCTTGATCCCAATTGTGGTCGCATCTATATCTCAAGAGATGTTAGTTTTTATGAGAATGTTTTTCCCTTCCAGTGTTTGTCCTATGATCCTAACACTCTATTATGTAACAAAGAAATGAACGATCATAGTATTTTGTTGAGTTATGATTCTATGCATGTTCGTTTGCATGTTGTTTCTTTGGATGTAGTAGATCCGGCGTAATCCTTGGTGCCAGTACCATCTCCCGCTTGGACGGAGGAGCCTCAGGATTCAGCAGACAATCATCATATGCCCTGTTCGGAATCAGTGGACGCCAATCCATCTACCTGCACTCTGCCTAGGACGGCACCACCTTGTGGCCAACAGATTTGGTCCCTGCTTCTAGTTTTGAGGAGCATGCAATACTGGCACCGGTGTCTCACCCTGCTAAACACCCTTACGACACCAGACTTCGGCACAATATTCATAAGCCCAAGCAACGCACAGATGGCACTGTTACATACTCTGTGGTGCGGTCCTCTAATTTAGCCTCTACTTCTCACATTGTTGTTGTTAATAATCCTCTTTGGAGACAGGCTATGTATGATGAGTATTGTGCTCTCATTAAAAATGCTACTTGACACCTTGTTACTCCTTTATCTGGCTTGAATGTGGTCGATTGCAAATGTGTCTTCAAAATAAAGCAGAAACCTGATGGCTCGATTGATCACTATCCGCACCATCTCATCTTGGATCATCGCATGCGTTGACTTTATTTGAGATTATGTTTGGTTGCTTGTATGTGGGAGACACTGCCTGCATGGGTGGATGCAAAATAAACAATTTTGATGCTATTAACCTGCATCCACTCATATGCTCAAAATTATCGTATCTGGCTTGGTCATGGCGGCGCCAGGCTGCACATGGACGCGCAGCCATCCAATACTCTCGACTGGTTGCTAGAGGATTCATTTATTTACGATCAAATATCTGAGTTATAGTTTCTCGTCACCTGATACGTTTTACTTGATTTCCCCTCTCTCCATCATCAAGCTACATCTCATCTTTAACCGCTCACACATCGACAACGAGAACCGTCACCTAAAAATAATATAGTACTAGGTGAATGTTCGTGCATTGCAACAGAAACATCTAAAAACACAATAATTTATATACAAATGGGTGTTATATTGTTATGAAAAAAGATTTCATAATCTATTTGTGATTCTAGGCTCCTAGCCATACATAAATATTGTTATTTTAATCTAGCTATTTCACCACTACATTGCAACTAACCACCACTATATTGTAACCATCAGTATCATGCAGACATCTTAATAAACCATAATACAATGAAGCATCCTTATTGGACAAGATGAGCGCGGATTATGATCTATGAGGTGATCAGGTAGCCTTCTGCTTCTTGGGCATTCTATAACCGCCCACAACACATGCATGGTCATGCTCGTAGGGCTCCAACGTCACCTGCTAGGCAGACTTGAATTGATGTGCTTTGAACTTCTCCAACTTCAACAGCGAACACGGTCTCAGCAGACAGGGTGGAGTCGATACAATTACCCTAAACAAAATGTTTTCTTGTTAGATTAGATCAATGCAGACCAAGATTGCATATCTGTATGCCTATATGACAACTGCTACAAGACCGACCCAAGTGCTGGCACCTCGCAGGACCTTTCACACAACAAAAAGTCCTCTCACCACTGTAAGAGACCTGTCCTTCAGACAACTGCTACAAAATTAAGAATAATAGCTCGGAGTACCTTGATTAAAATGACAAAGTGGCCATCGTTCTTCAAGAAGTATGAAGCATTAAGGGTTAAGATCCTAACCTACAGAATAACACATTCACACAATATTTAAAAGTCATAAAACACTGGCATGACAATTTCCCCCAACCAAA
Organism: Zea mays; assembly: GCF_902167145.1. Lineage (NCBI taxonomy): Eukaryota > Viridiplantae > Streptophyta > Magnoliopsida > Poales > Poaceae > Zea > Zea mays. The sequence goes on along the minus strand of NC_050099.1, from coordinate 33,091,844 downwards.
ATGGCTGCATCATGTTTGAAAATTTTCTAGTATGTGAATGAATGAGCATTCTTAACAAAATTATTTGTGTTCTTGTTTAGTTCAGAATTCTTGATGCAGTAAACCTTTGCCCATCTACAGTTCCACTACATCAATTAGTAAGTTTAGGCTATCAAGTAAGAACGAAAATAAACTGATGTGTAAGTTTTAACTGAACAATAACCACTTCAAAGAGCATCCCCTAGCGTTAAATGGCAAAAAACACTTACTCGTTAATTCCAACAAACTGAAGAATTGTTATATTTCAAAGGCAAAAACAAAGAATATTGGTATATTATTGGGCTTCCAACTCAGCTAGATGGTAAAACAATATTCTCTAATGAAACAACACCAAGAAAAAACCAAAAGTTGAAGCAGAATTAGAGGAGAAACCAGCATAGCCACAAGAATTGCATAGGAATCCCCTGCCCTGGCCCGGCCACTGCGGACGAGGTGCCCCGCTGTTGTCGCGACGGCGGGACGAAGAGGGCTCGCCAGGACCAGACTTTTGGCAAAGTCCGCCACCACAGCGCTAGAGCTTAGCCAATGGCGCAACATGAACATTAAGCCTTGGGCAGTGGCAACAACGAACGCATACACCAAGACACACAACAACAAATGCAAAGCTACAAAGATCTAAACAATGTAAGAATTGCAAAGGCGCATGCCACGGTCTTACTCTTGTAGTCATTCAGGGTGTTGTAGGTGAAGAGCCAGAGCAAGTCCAATGACGATGCGTACTGTGTGCCAGTCAGCTGCACTGATAAACAAACAAACCTGTGTTAGATCGCGCCGCGCACCACCTAATCACCTAATCGACGTGAAAACAAACAAACCTGTGTCAGATCGATCGGGCGAGGCGGGGGCGAGTGCTGGGGCACATGGCTTTCTCAGGTGGCTTCCGCCGCGAGGACCATCCTGATCCACGCCATTGAGTGAGAAAGACAGCAGGTGCTGGAGGGAGGAAGCGAGGACAACGGTGGGGGAGAGGGCGACATCTTGGGCGCGGGCGAGGTTGCGGGCGTAGGCGCGGACTGGAGGCGAGCCTTCCATCGACGGCGCGGGCGCGAGATCTCGAGACGAAGAGACGCGGACTGAAGGCTTCATCTTTCATCTACGTTCAGTCCGTGAATGGCAGTATGTGGGGGTGAGGACTTCCGAGGATGGCCCACAGGATGGAAGCATGATGAAGCCTGATATGAACGCCCATGTTACCTTTTTATAGAGTAGTAGAGATATAGATAAAGCTTTTACATTGTTTGTATCGTTGGAGACAGCCTTTATGTACTAACGTAGCTTGCCGTGATGACCAACGGAGCCGAGCCACATCAGGCGGAGCTGCAGGCTGCGGGAGGAGATGGGAAGGCGCCATCAGGGCCGGGACCCCGGCGGGGACGCATGGATGGATGGATCCGTATGCGCTGGCTGCCGTCCCGCTCGCTATTCCATCGGCCGTCGGCGTCGGCACATCCAGCGCACGCTCTCACGCCCAACGCTGGCGCGCCACCGCCAAACGCCAGGCGCGGGCCAGCCATGTCCATGTGTACCCCCCGCGCGTTCGTCCAGTAGTGTCCGGTTGATCAGCTAGCGAGCGTGTCACATTTTGGTCTCGCTCGCGTCAAAACCGGGGGAGAAATTAGGAGGCCGACAGTTCCGCGTACAGATTGCTAGCTCTCTGTCCCAAAATAAAATTTTGCAATGTAATATGTGATTAGTTCGCGCGTCAAAACCAGGGAGAGAAATTAGTTCACGCCCGTCAACTAATATGCAATCAGATCTTATATGGAAGGGAATCACTTAGTTCATTAGATCAATGATCTAACTGTACACATAATCATAGTTTGTTAGAGGTTTTTCTATAAATCTTTACGACCTGGTGGTAGAAGGGTTTAAACGTTAAATATGATATTGAATCATAATCTAACGGAACATGAACCTCACTTCAACGTAAGATTTCAATGCATATTAGATGTTGCCGCATGGGAGGTACGACGTACTGATTAGGCGTGGACTCAAAAGCTTACGGGCACTTGATAAATGGTCAGGCCATGAGTGATTGCATAGTTAAGCATCGTCACTGCGCGTCTACACCATCAATCCATCATGACCATGATTAGCAACAGGCTAAAAAAAAGAAGCCAAACAGAGATGAGGCCGGGGTAGCGGTTGTTCAGCTAGCCACCCGATTTTTTTATTTTGGTCCCTTTTCCCAAAAAAAATTACATTTAGACTCCTCAACGACTTAATTCTGTTTTTGAACCCTCTGCTCGTCGCCGTAGGCCGTGGCACCAAGGTAACATAGCTTGGCACCACCGCCCATAACGTCGAGGTACATGACCTGCTGGCGATGAGGGTCGATATGGAGGTCGACGTGGCACCTAGCTCGGCCCCATAGATCTTGGCGCCGAGCTAGGATTTAGTCGACGGACCTGCTTTTCACTGAGCCAACTGTGCCTGCGGCCGAGCCCGAGCGCCGCCAGAGCTCCACCGCTGCCCCGAGGCGCTCAAGCACCGCTGCCGCCCTGCATCCTCGCCTCGCCGGCGGCCGCCCGAGCTCCTTGCCTCGCCGCCCGCCCGTGAGCACCGCGTGCTCTCTCGTCGCCTTCGCCTGCTCGCCCTCGTCGACAAACCCCCTCCCGTCGGTGCTCCACCTCCCCTGTTCGTCCTCGCCGACGACACCCCTTCTGCCGGTGCTCCCTCATCGCTGGCCCCCTTCCCATTGGTGCTCCCTCGTCGGCGTCCCACCGCTACGCCATCAATGGGTCACATATCTCGTCGCCATAGGTTGTGGCACTAAGTTGTGTTATCTCGGCACAATGGCCTACGACGTCAAGCAAAGAGTTAAAAAACAACATTAAGTTATTCAGGGGTCTAAACGTGTTTTTTCGAGAAAAAAAAAACAAAATAAAAAAATCGGGATAGCCACTAGCCAGCCATCTAGCCGGAGTACGTGTAAATATGATGCCTCGCTTGCCCTGCCACCACCGACAGTCTGGGTGGACCCTATTGCAGGCCAAAAGAATAAATAGCATACTATATATATACACGGAAAAAAAAGGTGGCGGGAAAATCAGAACAAAGCTTGCACTGTGAGGAGGAAAGGAAGGCCTAGTAGTCATGCTTTTCAGCCTATCATTGACACTTGACAGGGACGTGCTTTGGATGCGAGGGAGATATGAAACAGTTCAGCCAGAGATAAAAAAAAGCAATCAAATAAATAATTAACAGGGGCGCACCATGCATGCTGAAACGAGCCAATTGATATTTTCCTTACTACAAATAACGGATGGGAGACGTTCGGCCTACGTACAGTTTCATCGTGTCTCGTGAGCATGCATGTGTGCCGCCGTGCCTGCTGCGGTGCTGCCTGTGCGGCCGGGTCGTGTCACTTTGGGTTCAAAGGAACCAAAAGTCCGTAGCCCTAGCTAGCTACTAGCAGGCTGCCACGCAACGCACACACTACTAGCGTTCTCTTTCGGGACCGGACGTCCGAGCAAGTGCGTGCGTGACACGAGATATGGATGGAGGGCCAGCCATGTCGGCAGAGCGAGTGAGTACGTACACGCGTCGTTCGTTGCTGGCTTACCGCATGCCGGCGTTCCAGTATGGATAGGTAGATGATTAGACAATACAGGCATGCAGGGTTTGGTCGTTGTCTGACGACGAGATGAGACGAGACGAGAGGAACACTCCACTCCACGAGCCAGGTGGAGTGTGTTGCATGGTCCAGAAGCCAGACAGACGTACTGGTAGTTAATACCCTTTTGGCAGTTGGGGTTCGTGTTCGATCAATCCTTCAATTGTTACAGCCGGACAGGCTCTAGCTGCTAGGCGAGGACGACGGGTGGTCGACGATGGTGCTAGTCACTTATTTTCAATTACTATACACAGTTGAAAACAAGTCAATACAGTATTAAAAAGTTAGTTAACTTTCGTCTTCAAATAGATATCCCTTTAAGATAATTCCTTCGAAGATGAAGGTTAAAGTTTAATTAAATGAATCACATAAAAGTATAAGGGTGAATACACAAGCTAGAGATATAAAAAAGTTAAACATGTTAACTCATCTCAGATGTTTCCGACACTTCATTTCTCCCTTCGTACATAATAAGTTTACAACCGTACATTCGGCTCCTTGGTGTGAGCTAGAGCGAATGTGTTTTGAGGAATGAAGCAAGTATATATATTTTGTTTTGCTTTACTAATAAATGCTAGCTCATTCAAGTATATGATTTGTTTTGCTGATAAATATTATCTCATTCGAGCTAACAAGCTGGCTCGAGCTCGTGTCGAGCTGACTCGTTAACAAACCGAGCTGAGATATTAACTCAGTTCGTGACAAAATTAAAACGAGCTGAGCCAAGCTGACCACGAGCCGAGCGAGTTCGCGAGCCAACGAAGGAGCATAAGCGGTCGGCGGTCACGGTCTGAAAAGCGGGTAACTAACTAACTGTCCATCGCGAGGCAGGTCGGGTCGACCATGACCACCGCATCCAATCTCAGCGATCCAGCTAGCAGCTGCCTTGTCGGCTTCGTTCCCTGCGCGTCTTGGTAAAGCTCACCGGCCGGCAACAGGAGAAGCTAGCTACCGCCTCAACTGAACCAACATGTTGATTGCCGAGCCACTTGGTGTTGCGCAGTCCCGGACGGCAGCAGCACCCCGCCGCTAGCTTGTCGTCGTGTCACCTCATGCAATCTATCTGTCCAATCACGCGCAGCTGGGGGGCTACAATCTACTACGTACTGTAGCCTAGCCGCTACCCGAGACAATCGACGACTAGATGCGATGCGATGGTTTCATCTGCCCTCTTTCTCGCTGATGAACGGATGGACCATGGAATGGATGGATTGCCACCGTTGTGCTCGTGCCAAGGCAGGCAGCAGCAGCGCTCGCTACAAACTTGAAAGGTGGCAGGCCAACTCCATGGATTGTAATCTGGCGTCTTTTGACAACCCTTTTGCAACGACTAGCGGAAAGCGCTCCCTCTCTCTCACACACCTACGCACATTTTAAATGCCGCCATGCCCGTGGCGCATGCATGTAGAGATGATAATGAGCTCTAAACTTTACACTACATGAAATTTAAGGATCAGATCAGATTGGCAGTTACTGTTCAGTTCCAGCTTAATTGTGGGCCAGGTCATTTTTGTCGAATTCATAAAATAATAATTTCATTTCATTCTTGTCCGTCATATATCATTCATTCATTCGTTCACAGCAATCAAATCCAAACTGCTAGACTGTATCTGGATCATCATGCATGTCTACAAACTTCAAAGGGTTGCCTAATAAGGCCATGATTTCAGACAGGGATAGAACTTTCACACGATCAGTTTGGCATGAACTAGTCAAGCTATCTGACACCACACCAAAGTCCTCCTACCATTCTGGGTTGGCTGGCTGGCGCGACGGCCGAGCGTTGGCGCGCGGGCCTGCCTTTCCGCTGCCGCTGCCCGCTGCTGCTGGTGGTGCCCATGCGAAACGGCGGGATGGATGCGCGGCGCGGGCAGGAAAAGATGGGCGTTGGCGTGCACGGCGGGATTGGGCTGGTTGTTGCGTGTCTAGTGTTGGTGCCGCCAGGATGGACATGCATGGATGGGGAAGCTTCCAAGCATGGCATCTCGTCTCGTCTCGCCTCGCCGCCTTTTGTCGGTCCTGCCACTGCCAGCAAGCACTACTACACGCCACCGTCACGGGCCGGCGGACCCCACCGCCACACGGACAGACAGAGAGAGAGAGAGAGAGAGGAGTCTTCGATGCCACGACATGCATTGGCGCATGTGCGGAACATGGCATCGAACGAACCCCAAGCATCCCGTCGATCTCCCTCCACTGCCGGGTGCCTGTGGGCCTCCGTCCCTCTCTCTCTCTCTCTCTGCACCGTGTCTGGTAGCTCCATGATTCCATTCCTTTCGCTCTCACTCTCGCGCACCCGCCCGCTAGCTGCCTCAGGAAGCAAAACAAAAGAAAAGAAAATAAAATCCTCCTGTCCGTGTGTTGTGCGGCTGGTTTGCAGCTGGAGCTCCATGATTGGCCCGCTCTTCGTGCTCCCGAGTCTCGTAGCCCCCATGCTGTTTGTGCCAGATGCACCTCATCAATCCGGCGCTATAGATGTTGACCGTCCTGCTGAGTGGTGGTGTGGTGGTGACTGGTCAGTGGTGACAGCAGCAAAAGCAGAAGCGAGAGAGGATCCCTGCCCTGCCCTGTCCTGTCCTGTGTCGGTCCGGGAACTCAGATTCTTCAAAGCGTCCAGTATTTAGTTTTTACTGCTAGCTACTACTACTGCTACAACGTGCCTCGAATGCTGCTCTCGCGCGCGCTCAATTATCCACAAAAGAGAAAGGCAACTGGCGTTTATGTTATATATATGCCGCTCCATCCATGTACGAATGACTAAGCAAGTAAAAGCTGCTGCCAATGATGTATACATACGTCAGTATGTAGCCTATGTTGCTTTGTTCTTTATTCGATGACGATGATGACACCCACCCACGTATAGACGACATAGTGTTCTATCTAGAGCTTTTTTTTTCAAAAAAACAAATAAATAAAATCCTACAAAGTGTTATATGCACTAGTACCAAACATATCTTTAGTGAGCTATATCTTTTTTATATATACACTAGGTCCGTGACCCTACGTTGCTACGGAAGTAAAAAAACAAAATTGCATGAAAAATAGATAAAGAACGACAAACATCATTATGATACGCAAAATCCGTGTGGCAAACATTATCGATATCGCACCAATTATACGTACTCTTAGTCTTTTCATATTGCCAAAAAACAGTAAATAATGATTTAAAACATAGAAAAAAATCAAACAATTATGTAGTGAGTAGTTTCTGGTCGCTAAAAGACAGGATGAAATTTGGGAGCCGCGCGCCAGGATGCCTGTCCCTATATTGCTAGCGAGTAGCGATCTATGTTCTCCATGGATGAACTGGTCATATAGTACGGAGTACCTGAACTGGACTAATCAGGTTTATGGTGATTGCAATAACAGAGATATGGATACTTTTTAGTAGGAAGAGGAGACGCGCTGAAGAAATAGTGTGTGTAATCTGCGGATATCTAAACAATCATACCAATAAGCAAAGAACGCAGAGACCCATCCTCCAGGTCCTATTAGCTTCTCCTACTCAGCCACATATCCATCATCCAGCTCCATGTACCACCAGATGCACGCCCTGAGTTTCTTGATGTAGCCTCACTCGCTCGTCTGATAAACTCTCCCCTGCAGAAACAGGACCAATTCAAGGACGCCCCAAGAAATCAGAAACAATAACGCATAGTCAGTAAATAAAGCTTTGAAACCCCACTTAGAAATTGTTCTTGCTTTTGCCCTTCATTTTCTCGCTTCAGGACAGATCAGGGAGGCTGACACCACTACCTTTAACCAATGCACCGATATAGTGAAGGCACTCCTATGCTTGATTCTCACATCTTGATCGCTAACCAAAATACCATTGATGAATGAGGTGCTAGGGAGGGACAACGGAGGATGTACCTAACCTGGCGCCATGTCATGAGGCCTCGTGCGCCTCACTCTTCGGCAAGTTCATGAAACAAAGCCCCAAACATAAATAGTTTAAAGGATGCATTAGGTTGCACTTGTAGGGAAGGCCAAACTAGATTGGAATTAGAAGCAGCACATATAAAATAAATCAAAATAGATTAGCGACATTGATAAGTCTCTGTTTAAAACTTGTGTTAGAAGCAAACTACACAAAACAGCCCCAAGAGCAGTCATAGGTAGAGCACTGGTTAACATTCCAAGACTTAGCATGCATGAAGCTTTGTCAAATTTTCAACAGTAGTTAGGGGCTAAAATATTGTTACGAGTTGACAGCTAGAAAAAAACTCATATCCATCTTTGCCAACCTTAATTTCAGTAATGCAAAATCATAAGTAAACTATTAATACACTTTGTAGTTTATAAAAGAATAAGTATGTCACATCTATAAGAACATAGGAACCTGATGTGCTTGGCAGATAAGGTCTAAATGTGAGTGAAACACCTCGATCATTGATGGGCCAGCCCGTTGCTTCATTGGAAGGATCAGACCAAAGATTATCACAGAGCAAACCAGTATCAGGCAACATGTCTCACAACCACTGTAATATGCAGTGCTCATTCTAAGTTTGGAATTAATCTGTCCTTGTTTAGGAAGTACAAAATGTCTCACAACCACAAGATGAAACAAACCATCAGACATCCCAATCAGATCTTGTTGGATTACAACAAGACATAATTAATATTCATGAGTTGTCCCCTAAGGCAAGTCACAGTGGCCATCTAGACCATCTTAATGCCCAGGGTAAACAACAGCAGAGCCCTGCAAGTAACCGAATGGCTTGGCACAATAAGCATATTGTTAGACCAAAATGATGGCCTCATGGTCGTATAACTAGACTAAAACTGAACAATTAGCAGATAAAATTATACCAAATACATGACAATGAAGTCCTCTTTTCCTAGCCCATAGTTTGATGCATTACAGGTTGTGATGCAGTCACCGAAGTATACACCATAGAAGCAATAGTTGTTTCAGCCATATTTCCAAATGGATGATTGTGCACTTCATCCTGCTGTGATAAAGAAAAAGTCATAGAACCCATATGCTACTACTTCATGCTTTATGCAGTCACCACTGGGAGTATACGCCATATAAGCAGATGTTGTTGCTACTTCATGCTACGGCTACTTCATGTTGCACCAACATGAATTGAATTATCTCGGCTTCGAAGAATATTGTAAAGGAAGTCAAAAATATTGATTCCGAGTATTTGTACATAAAAGGACACCTTTTGCTTAATATCTCAACTTCTTGTTGTTTAAGAGCTGCTACTTGTAGTTCGAGCTCAAAGTCCGGTAATTTGATTTTCATCTATGCACTATATTGTTGGCTGCCAAATTGTAGCCATGTTTGTGTCCAATTTCATGGCCAAGACACCAATGTTTGTCATTTTTTAAACATAATGATCCAACCCGCAAAATATTAGATATTTTTTTGTAAAATAGGAAGGTGGGGAACGCTACCGGCTTGGCCTTGGAGGAGATGTCGAAGTCGTCGAAGCTCTTGCAGGCTTTCCTGTCAGTGTCTGCCAGAGATGAATAAATCGAGTACCAACAAAAGACAAAGAAACCCACCAAAAACAGGAATCCACTGAACGAACAAACCGAATCACTGAAGTGTAAACATGTAGATTGGGGGCGACACTCACCGGATGATGGCAGCAAACACAGGCGGGAGGTCCTCAAGAAACACGAGGTTTGGAGGCGACAACCTTCTTATACACTGACAGGCGAGGCGGGCAGGCATGGTTGTTCAAAGCATGCGTGCAGCGGATGAGGAGGTCGCGGGTTGATTGGAGGTAGGCCGACACGATTGTTCGTGGCATGTGCGGAGCTGGAGGTCTCAGCAGGCGGTTGTTGGCGCGGTCGCGTCTTTCATAGAGGGAGCGTACATGACATGGGAATGTGTAGAATCATGGACACGTGTCCACCGCATATGGGCCCGCTATGGAATCTGGCCCACATGTCAGCGACTCTCGATGGCCCACAGCACTGCCGAGGATGTTTGCCGGCTAAGGCTGTCTTCAGCAACGTCCTCTAAATTTCATCCTCTAAAGGAATATTTTCTGTCCTTTACATCACACTCTAAAAATTTCCGAACTCTATGTCTTCATCATCTCCAGCAACGTTCTCTAAATTTCATGCTCTATATCTCATTCTCCATATTTTCACCAATCATATTAATAAAAATGGTTGCACCATTTTTTTAACCGGATCAAATTACACAGATTATAAATTATGGTATAGGTACGAATATTTTTGTAACCAAAGTTTTTTTAATATTCATTTACAAGTTGCAAATTGTGTGTTATATACACAAGAATAATTTCTTTAAAAAACAAGGCTTCCAAATATCTCCACCACGTCATCTCTTCACAGACGACCAGCTTGCAACGCCCAGCAAGAAGCTTCTGAGGGAGCGCTGGAGAGAACGAACGACTGAACGTGCGAGTGAACAGTTGATATATAGCGCATGGTCGCCTGTACTCCAAATGTAGCGGACGAGGAACACATGCTATATTTTAGCAGATGCTTTAGCGGTTGTTGCTGGGGCTATACCAGACGTCTAAATCCTCTACATTTAGAGTACATGGTGCTTTACCGTCTCTTGTTGGAGACAGCCTAAGCACGCGTACTCTCTTCGTGTCTATCTTATGGGCTTATGGCAATGGAGTACGTACGCGGTAAGGAGATGCTTTTGAAACAGACCCAGGTATCCGCATCACCACGGTGTAGATTGGCACAGCGTGCAGAATAATCAACCGTGAACAACTTGCCGCTGTACTCCTGTCACACAGTCTAATTAAGGTGTTCAGAGTTCTGATCTTCTATCTGTTAAATAAATACTGTGCTATCTCCTGCACTGCTGAAACATCAGCAAATGGGCCGGGGCATCTGTCAGAATGATCAGGAATCAGAACACATCGCCATCGTCTTTATTTTTTATTTACAGTTGCTTGTCGAACTTCCAAATTCCGCCGACAAAAATCACAGCGCAGCCCTGCACGTATGCTCATTGTAAATGACCATGCATGGTACGTGTAAGGCCGGTTTTGACCAGGTTGTGGACCTGGAGCGGACTTGTTTGTTTTTCTCTTAATTCATATGTTGGGTGAGATTGGATGAGTTTAAATGCTAAATAAGTCAAAAAATTTTTATATAATTTTAGAGTAAAATGGACCGGAAACCAGAGATCCTTCAGAGCGTGCAACACACGGACGACCACACGCACTATCATGGCTAGATTATAGTTACTGCGGCTCCAAATTAAACACATGTATCATGCATGCTTAACTGCGTGAATACTCGTTGTAAAATATGACGAGCAGCGCAAAAAGGTTTTTGGCTAGCGTTGCATGCTCCATCGTCAGGCTGTGCAGCACAAACCATGCATTTACTGATTAGATTATGGTTAGTACAGTACGTCCACATTGTTGACGGTATCTTGGTTGGAGAAACATTCGTTGTCATTATCTGTGATTTGCGAACAGGGTAGCCGCGGCCGGTATGGTAGTGTTTAGATGAAGTGACGAGGAAGGATGAAGAGAGATGAGATAAGATCATTCTAACTTGACCCGCGTTTTGTTTGAAGATCCAGAGTCAGCGTCAAGAGATATTCTTCAAAAATGATGGATGCGATCATTTCTCAAAAAATAAAAAAAATAAGGAATGAGATCAGTCCAGAGTTGATCTCATTCCATCCCATTCCCGTTGACACCAAACCAAACACTAACACACAGCATAGAGCAGTGCGTCTGATGTCGATCGAGCTCTTAATCAGCTCAAGCAAGGGCGGCTAGCTAGCGAGACATCCCGTCCCATCCCGTCAGTGCTCAACCATGAGGCGAGTGAAGCACGCACCCCGAGCGAAAACCTCTCAAAGTTGTGAGTGAGTGATTAAACAAGGCCAATAATACATGCATACAATTAATCAAGCATCATGCATGCACCTACAGGGAAATTAAGGAAGAAATAATATATAGGAAAAAGATCGTTTGGTTGTTGCTCCACAGTACTGCCGCTGAAGAAGATACCGGTATCGATACCAGTGATGTTACATGACAGCCACTGCACATCACTCCCTCAGACAACACTCCACGGCTGTGTGGGCCACGCCCTTGCAAGAAGGACTCCCCAGCTACCGACTTTGTCACCGGAAAGATGCCCAGAAGATCCGCCTCAATAATGCATGCAGGTGAGAGACACAAGCAAGCACGCATGGCGGGAGCTAGAGAAAATACCAAAATAATAAAAAAAAAACACCGGTTTCTCTTGTATAAACATGAGTTTTCACTTTTATCGTACCCCTCGCATTTAAATGGTAAAAAAACTAAAGTTATATACAAATGGAGATTCAAACTATAGTCGTTGGCTCTGAACCCCACGTTGACACCTTGCCTAGACAACAAAACACACAGTCAATCATAGATAGAAACCGCGGCCATGCATTAATATGAACACTTTTTGTGAATGCTTTAGTCGTGTCGTGTCGGTCCTTAAACACCAGCAAACCTATCAGGATGTGTTAAACAACTGTGATGCATGCGCGGCTACTGAATCGCCGACGATCCACCCACCGATAATTAGGCTGCACCAACCGGGGTCTAAATTAATCTGCGCGCGCATTAGGGGCAGGGTCCGGCGGCGCAACAGAACAAGATCTGCCAGGAGCTAGCTAGAAGGCCACAACCATGGCTAGCTACTTGCTGCTTGATGATGGAGCCACGGCACGGCCAAACAGAAGCCATTAATCAATAAATCAATTCATTCCATTTCCTGTGAATGTACGTCTCGTTTTCTTGTGACAAAAGAATAGCTCTACTACCATTTAATTCGGTGTCCCACGCGACCCCGTGATATTTATTTCCTATAAGTCGGGAAATTGGATGTCTCTATAAAACTCTTTAATACAAACTTTTTAATAAAAATGTGTGCGTGTGGTGTCCTCCTTAAAACAAACTGTCCACGAAATGTAACATAAATAAATAAATAGAAAGAGAGATGTTGTATTTGAGGAAAGAAACAAACCGGGGGGTGCCCATCACCACAGCTGGCCCAGCCCATGCCACCACACGTCCACACCTGGTCATGGACCAGTGTACTGGGACACTTGACCTACTGTTGCCGTATACTGTACTGTATACTGTATACGTATTGTATGTACTGCTACGCTTCACTTGGACTTGGATGCGCTCTTCTCCTTCCTTCCGGGGACGCCATCACATGGACTTGTATTTGGGTCATGAGTCATGACAGATTAGTAGCTCAGCATGACAGCCCATACCACAAGTTGGGCCACAACGGGCCGGGCTTTAATCCCGTAGGTGCATCTAAAAGTCCTCGTCTTTCTCTTTGTTCTTTCCCGAATTCCCCAGGGTACGGTCCACTTCGCTCGCAACCTTCCCCAGCCATGGCGACCGCGACGCGGAGGCTGCTCCCCGCGCTCCTCAGGACCCTAGCTCCAGCCGGCGCGCGCGGCCTCTCCACCGAGAAGGCTGTTGGCGCAGCCGCCGTCGTCGGCAGCCACACCGCTAAGTGGATGCAGGTATATGTATACATATACCCCTCCCCTCACCGTAGCCTCGACCTCTAGATCCCGATCCGCCTCGGCCTCGCGAACCCAGAGAATGTCCCTGCCCGAATCGGCGGGGAAGACCGCGCCTTTAAGGTTCCGCGTGTGGTTATGCTCGGTGTGAGCCGCGCTTGTTAACTTCACTGCCCCTTTCTAGTTTAGGTCGTCCTTGATGTTGTCGAGACATCTTGAATTGGCGTGATGAGTCCTGATCATCGGGCTTCTAGGTGCTTGTTCCATGTCGACGTTTCTGTCTCTTCTTTGTTAGATGTGCAGGTCTTGTCTTTTAGATTTACCAGGCACCATTATATTGCTAGAGTATGCGAACCCCTGATAGATCATAGTTATCACAATTTCTTGATCATCATTGGTAAACTAAGTATGCTTTGATGCTCATGCAATGGTTTACTGCAGTAGTTGGCTAGCAGCATTGCGAACGGGCTACAGGATCATGTTTAGGGATGAAAACGGTTTCGAAATTTTTCGGAATTCCGGAAACCGATTTCGAAATTTTTCGATCGGATTCATCGGTAACGGTATTTTTCGAAAACGGAATCGGTTTTCGGAATTTTCTATCGGAATCGGTATCGGAATCGGCGTAGTGTTTTACCGACCGTTTCCATCGGTTACCGGTTTTTGTCGGAAATTACCGGATTTATGTCTCGGAAATTTCCGGAATTGTGTCTCGGAATTTTTTTCGGAATTTTCCAGCATGTGATTTTTTCGCATCGCCTGTACATCTCTGGATAAGGATTACTTATTTTTGTATTTTTTGGACGCTTTAAGATTTTTTGGGGTTAGATGGTGTTGGAAGGTAGTTGAGATTAACGATTTGGTCTCTCGAACGAATCCACCATTTTCTATGCACATGTTATGTATTAGTAATATATAATGATAGAGAGCCGACAGTCTGTCTTTTCCACACATTAGATTTTAGGGTTTTCCTGTGAGGCTGTGAAAAACCCTTTATGTAAGGAAAAAATATTTCATGAGTAAGCATGCCACGTCAACTAAATCGAGTGGATATTGTGAATTATGAACTTTGAGTATGTTAACTTGTGATCTTTATGAACTTGTTATACTGTGAACTTGTTATATTGTGAACTTGTGATCTTTGTAAACTTTTTATATTATAAATTTGTGATCCTTGTGAACTTGTTATATCATGAATTGTGAACTTGTGGTATTTGTGATGTTTTGTCAATTTTGTTTTATTGTGAAGTTTGATATGTTTACCGATCGTATTTTAGATTTCGACCGTTACAGGTGTATTTTCCGCACCGAACTTTCGTTTCCGATGTTTCCGAAATACCGATATCGTTTCCGTTTCCGGAGTTACCGTTTTCGATTTTGTTTCCGATAAAAAATATGAAAACGGTAATGGTTTTAGTGTTTACCGACCGTTTCTGACCGTTTTCATCCCTAATCATGTTAGTGACTTGCAGTTCTGGCAGACACAGCTTCTATATGATATTTTGTTTATCGTGCCTTGTCCACCTAGCTATGTGCCTTCAAGGAGCTGGAAATGGAGTCAATGGTTTTTTTCCCTGCAGTACCTATAAGCTTAACATGTAGTGGGTGCACTTTTAGGTAATAAGCACTGTTTTTTTATAGTTACGGAATATATTTTGTATAGGTTTGCAGAATTCAGTTATGCTTGGTTTAGGTTTAAGTTTTATTTAGCTGATTTCGAAGGGTGCACCTTTGGGTAATATAAATACTGTTTTCTGAAGTAAGTAATTTATTTTATATAGGTTTGTAGACTTCAGTTATGCTTGGATGAGATTTAGGTTTTATTTAGACGGTTCCTAAGGAAGCTATCATCTTGATGCAATGTGTCTAGGTTTCAGCTGATGAATGGGAGCTCAACATCAAATGTTTGAACTGCACAGTTTAGTGCCACATGTTTAAGATGTCCTGTAGGTTATTATATTTTTGTGTGTTGGGATGAGTTTCCATTGTTGATCACATGAAACAAGTTTTTGGAAAGCTTGGTGGTTGTTGCAGAGCAAGCCGGTTCTCAACATGTCTCTCATATTTTGTTTTTTTCATTTAGTATTATGATGACTTAACATCAAGCACTATCCTGAATGCTGAATGTTCCTGACATGATTTATTGAGTGGAGTAAAGACCAAAGTTTCTTGGTAGTAAAAACAAAATGACTACTGGAAATGATTTATTAATTCTGTAGTTTTCAATAAATATCCTTGAAACTTGGAACTACCTCAGGATTTGTGGATAGCATCAGTTATTTGTTCTTGTTTGTATTGGAAAGTAAAACCAGGATTTCAACCTCAGGCCAGGCACACATGAGAAGAGTCTTGCCACCTGACTACCTGAGTCCTCATTCAGTTTATCATTGAGAGACCGTGATAAAGTTTTTTCTTTTTGGTTGCTATGATGTGTGCTGAGTTGCAAACCTTTTCTCTTTTTCTCCCTTTTCATATGGATCACTTTTCTTCCCAACTTATTTTTCTTTCATTAATTTTATTTGTTTTAGGACACGAGCAAGAAGTCGCCAATGGAACTGATCAACGAGGTACCTCCAATCAAGGTTGATGGTCGCATTGCCGTCTGTGAAGGGGGTAGGCACCAAAGCTGAATATGCATACTCTATTTTGTTTTGCACATTCTCAAACTGATGACCATATCATACATCTTATGTAAAACTGACTTACCCGTATGCTTGCTGCATCGTTTCAGCTTCTGAAGGTGTTGGACTTGGCCACCCAATCGAGTACATCTGCCTTGATCTGGAGGCACCTAATGTGTGCAAGTACTGTGGTCTCCGTTATGTTCAAGTTCACCATCACTAAATTGAGAAGATAATGCTGTCTACCGCTGCAGAAGCTGAGTTGAGGAGTTTATGTGCACACACATTTGTTCCACAATGTTCTGTAGCGTACTTTGAACTATGCTTGCGGGCAAAATATTACCTTTGATGATCATCCTCTTCTCGGGCGATCTTTTATTAATCCTGTCTTAGTATGGTTCATTTTTCTACAGATGAATTGTGCTCCTTTTTCAGAATCTATACAAGCTGTGTGTATTGAAGTTTTACTCTGAATAAGCATGGAACTAACTCTAAGGCAATTTAATCTCAGAAGTTCTAGTTTTCTGGAGTTCCATGATCCAGACGTTTTCCTTGTTGAGCCTATTTAACTTTCTGGAATCCATGTGCTTCAGTTCCGTGCTTCCTTTAATTCAGAATTTTTTCAAGTCTTCCGGGGAGTTCATGAGCATTTTATCTGCTTTCTTGGTTGTTTACCCTTCTGCATCTTCATGTCCTCACAAGATCAATGTGTTCTTAATGACTTCGGAAGTTCAAATGATTAAAATATTCTCCCTCATGCCCGAAAAGAAAAAAAATGTATGGGGTTGGTTAAACTTTTTTAAAGGTTGATTAGGCCTAGAAAATAGTACCAATATTTTGTATTTCCAAATATATTTATTATGGAAATATACTCTATTATTTATCTAATAATACTTATTAGACATCATAAATATTTAGATTTTATATCTATTTGATTAAACTTAAAATTGGGTGACTCATTAAGGGTCAGGACGTCATTGACTCGACTCACTTCATAATTCAATTTGTAGGAATGGAAAGTGGAAATGAATATTTGAATTTTTGCTATTTATATCCGCTAAAATTTGTAATATAGATATCTATGTTCGCATCAGTTTGTAATATAGATACTAAATAGATATATACTAATTCGTTTTCACATCCTTATTCGACAGTATCGGTATCCGCAAGAAAACAAGATATCATACACCTATTCAAAAGTTCTTTCCATAGCGAGTCCCCTATTATTTAATTCATTATTACTGACGTGCATTTAAACCATTTAATAATATACATTTAAATAACTTTAAGTATTAATTTAAAATTGTTAATGATACAAAAAGTAAGCCAATTTTAATATTTTTATTTAAATCTAATATATTTGTTGTTGTAAATTACTTTAATACTTTAGCTTTTTATGTAAATTAATTTATATTATAATTTCAGATAGAAGTTTACATAAATATAATATTCATTGATTACTTTATATATTTAATATTTATTTATAATCATATCAGTTTTATGATCTATATATGTACAAATAGTTTAATCTCTACTTATATAGTGAATTTATAATATTAATAAAGCAAAATGACTAGTTTTCTACCATTTTATTTAAATTTCTTCACTTGACCTATTATTTTATTGGATATTATCCATTATAATTTTGTTTACTCTAATATTAGATATTATAAAAGTGTACTTTTATTTGGTTTACTTTGGTTAATAATTAACTTAGGATTAAAAAATTTATCCATGTATGCTGAATTTAGCAGTATACACTTTGATCTGAATTGTACACTTGTATCTGAATATATATGTTATCTGTATTCGAATTGGAATTAAAATGTGATAAAATGTTATAATTGTATATGGTTTCATGTAAATCCGACCTGTTTTCATCCTATCAACTTGATTGTGGATAAGAACACTATGAGTTGTATCAAAGTAAACAAAAAAAAAATGCAAGCATTTTTTCTGTCCTCTTTGTTGTCTATGACGTGAATTTTGTAAACTACCCTTTCCTTGCATTTGAAAACGGAGAAATGCCAAAGCCTGTCAGTATAGGGGCAAATCGGCATGACCTGGACGCTGACAAGGACCAAAGTGCAAAAACGGCCATTAACTGAAAATAACTTCTTTGCACTGGCCACACAAAAATCATTTGGCCACTCAGATTACGGGTCATCCCAGAGGCCAATAGACGCAAGGATTTATTGATCTTCCCGATGCCTCGTAACAACAATCCCTCCGACGAAGAAAATGTCAATCCTACCGCGGTACTCATGGTCACTCAATTTTGTTGTTCATATTCTTGGTACTCAAATTCATATTCTATTCGATGATCATTTCGTTTAGAAACGTCGATTTTGTATAGTTCAATCTATTCTGTTGGAAGAATTCATGTGTTGGATGATCCTGCACCAAGGCCTCTGGATTATATGAACAATCTCGTTCTAAATACGACAATGCTCCAAACTAAATAAAAAGTCCTGGTTGGGAACGTTTGGGATTTCTGGTAAAATGCTTTGCATTCTGATCTGGCCGCAAGGAACTCTTTGATACATAAATTGAAATGTACCAGAAGCATCTAATTTTAGATCTTGCATTCCTAATGGGTTCTATCTCATCCATGCAACGCTCATCATATATATTCATGTTTGATGAATTTAGGCAGGGTGTCAATGCAGCAAAATAACATTATCAGTTGATCATTTGCAATGCCTTTCAGAAAGCAGCAGCAACAACAGCTTCTGTGCCGTCCAGGAAATCATGGCTCCCGGCAGGCTTCGGAGGAAGCGGCAAGCATGGCGCAACCATCGACATTCCCCTCGGGGTACATCATTGAATTGTTCAATGTTCTTGTGCTCAAAGTCGACGCTCACTCGATAATCTTGCTGTTCTTGCAAGGTTAGCATGATTTTTTATCCTTATATTACGGCATTCCGTTGCTTGTAGGATCCTAAGAAGAAGGAGAGAGAGCTGCTGTCATGGGAGCAGGAACTGAAACGGCGGGAACAGGTTCAGTCGAACACCTTTCCATTCCTATACTTTCTCCGTGTCAATTTTATTAACCAAGTCGGGATTTGCTGCAGGATATTAAACGGAGGGAGGATGCAATGAACAGAGGTAGATCTACTATTCCATTTGGTTTAAGCTTCAGCATGTTCAGTTTCGTCAGTGCACTGAAGATGCATTTGTCTGCACAGCTGGTGTCACTTTGGAAGTGAGAAATTGGCCGCAGTTCTATCCCATCATACATCACGATATAGCCAGTGAAATACCAATCCATGCTCAAAAGTTGCAATACACGGCGTTTGCTAGCTGGCTAGGTACTTGACCTTGAACCTAAGTATCTTTCCCTATTTCTTGAGATCACAGCTGATATTTGTTTTCTCTCCTAGAGTTCATCATTTATGTTGGTTCTTTTTTCTAGGACTGATTGCCTGTCTCGTTTGGAATCTGTTTGCTGTGTTAGTGGAATCAATTCATACTGAAGGTGATCAATATTTCAACATCCTGTCAATCCTCTTCAGTATATATGTACATTTTCTTCTGATAGATTTCTAATTTGCAGATATCGTTATTTTCCTCCTCGCTGTAATCTATGCAATATTCGGGTGTCCTCTTTCATACATGCTTTGGTACAGACCTCTGTACCGTGCAATGAGGTTTCTCTTTTAAACTATTTCAAGTTTCGGTCATTACTGAACAGCACTCCATGGATATGCAAATTTTGAACTTGGTTCTCTGCTGCCCACAGAACTGACAGTGTGGTAACCTTCGGCCAGTTCTTCATCTTCTACTCGGTAATTTTATGTGTTTAGTAAAGTTTCATGAATCTCAAATTTCAAATATAGGAAAATTTTAGATCAGTAAAATTTCTACTAGTATATTCCCATAGCTTGAATTTTCTTGCTCTTCGTCTTATCATATAATGGAATTCTATGTATTGGTATATGCCAGGTGCATGTTGGATTTTGTGTAGTTGCTGCAATTGCTCCTCCAATAATATTTAAGGGGAAAACTCTCACGTGAGTATAATTAGTAAAGTTCTGTTTTTTTTTTCTTGGTTTCCATCTTTCAACCAAATCTTTCTGAGTTTACTCTGTGATATTTCTCATCGCCATTTATTTGCTAATTCAGGGGTATTCTTGTTGCAATCGAAGTTTTAGATGGAGATATATTCGCTGGTGTAAGCTGTCCTGCAATATTTTTACTTTTTAATAACGTTTTTTTACCTCAGTTCATGATCCATTAAGCTAAGTGAAATCCCTTCGGAGAGAACTAATAGTAGTATTGTTTTTGGAGTACTGCAGGTTCTTTATCTTTTGGGTTTTGCGCTGTTTACCTTGGAATCTTTTATAAGCATCTGGGTGCTTGAGGTCATTGCCTATTTCTTCATTCATTTATCATTTTTCTTGGTTAGCTGCTTATTACAGTTTATTTTTATGAACTCGTCTGATTTGGCAAAGACTAAAGTCATAGCATCAATTGCATGAAATTTCAACCTTTGCTATCATAAACTGTAGCTCCTCAGTGCATTGGTGACCGGCATTATATGTAGATATCATCGTAATTCTATTGTGACACCCCCTTCCGATTATAAATTCCTCACTCAATTACTGCATCTGATAATTTTTTGCTGTATCATTATCATATTTGCTGCAAAAGAATACTGGTGATATCATAATCCTGATCCCTCTCTTTTTTATGTAACTTTTTTTTTTGCAGAGAGTGTACATGTATTTCAGAGGGCATAGGTGAATACTGGCTATGAGATAATGCGGTCATTCAGAGAAGTAGTTTATGTGAGAGCAATATCAGGCTGACATGGTGTAAAGCAAAAAGTTCAAGATTGGAAAACAATGAATTCTCTGTGCCTAGTTATTGTTGTGTTCAGATTTATTGCTACGGGTAGTCAATTATATCTGCATGATAGTGTTAGTACCCCTCAAAAATCAGTTGCAGAGTTTTAGAAAGAAAATGCTATGATGTTAGTCGTTTGGTCAGGCTAGCATGTGTGTTGCACCATATGACATCTCCAAGTCAATAGTTGTATCTGGGTTTATGTTTCCAATCTATTCTGATTTATCAGTAATACTATGTATGAATGTTATTATAGTCATTGTACTAATTAAGTGTTCAGTCGGGTGCTCTCATGTAGTACTACATATACCCAATTTGGGGTTGTTCAATGGTACTGGCTACTCATCCATTCCTCCTCTTTTCACTCTAAAATCATGGAGACAATTTTAACCCTTAAGAAAAACAAGCATCCTTCCAATACATATGTTAAAAAAATCTCAGTTGATGCTAACTCCTGTTTTGATCCATGGAATGGTGTTTATCTGAAAATTTAGATATACACTAACATATCAACAGATGACTATGGCTGCACGAAATGCTCGTGGCTCGTCGGCTCGCTCGGTTCGTGGTCGGCTCGGCTCGGATCAGCTCGTTTAAATTTTTTCATGAGCTGAGCTGACATCCTAGATCGGTTCGTTAACGAGCCAGCTCGCGAGCTAAACAAGCTACTATATTTCAGCAAAATGAAACTATATGGATATCATTTACGTAATAATTAATGAACATATTATATGTATGTGTGGCGTTTATGCCTATGAGTTAAACTAATGATTGATAAACTATGTCTATGTGTTAAATTGGTCTATTCGAATATAACTATGGTTAAAATGATGAATATGTGTGTGGATTGTAAATTGAAGAGTGATGAGTTATGTTAATTTGGTGTTATATTGATGTGGTCTGTAAAATTACAAGTATAATTATTATTTTCTATTGTTATATTAGTTTAGAATTAATTACAAATTGATCATTATATATATATATATATTGTTTTTTTCTGGCTCATGAGCTAAATGAGTGCCCGAGCTCATAAACGAGTAACCGAGTTGACTCTGTAGCTAGTGGTGGAGCGCAAGCAAGAAATAAGGTATGAGGGGAGGTTACGTTGGACGTTTCCGAACTGCTGCCTGCTGGAGAGGAAGGATCGCGGTGGCCCGCCACACGGACACGACGCGCGAGAGCACGGACGCCGAGGAGGGCTGCGTTCTGAGGCCGGCGGCCGCACGGCATAGTGTCGCCAGCTGGCCACCACACATGAGAACTGGAGACTAGAGGGCTGAGCGCTGTGCTGGAGCTGTGGAGCAGTTGAGCCGCAAGCGGAGAAGCGGGCTGGAAGCGAAGCTGGAGAGGGGGAGCTGGAACAACGGAGAAGTGGGGTGCGAGAGTACGTGGTGTGTTGTTATAGATGTACATGAGGCACATGCCCGTTAACCCGGCCCGAGGCCCGTTTTTTTGGCCCGGTTCGCGCCCGGCCCGACACGTATGGAATGGGCCCGGGCTGGCACGGCCCAGTGGAGCAGGTCGTGCCTGGGCCGCTGGCCAGGCACGTGGGCCGGCACGGCACGACCTGCTCCGTGCGGACAGCCTGGTCGGGGCCCGTAGCCGACGCCGTGGCCAGCCGCCAGCTGCCCCCTTAACTCCTCGGCTCCTCGCCCCATGGGCCCCACCTCTCAGTCCCTCGCACTCGCATTCGCACCCGCTCGCTCCTTGCTCCCTCTCTCTCCCGACTCGGCGGCGATTGACTTGGCGAATCGGCGAATCCCCTCCGTCGCGGCGCCGCCCCGATCCAGCGACCTCGGCTTCTGTCCCCGACGCCGGTGACCTCGATCCACCAGCTCATCTCTAACCCTAACCCCTCTCCCCTATCCAATCCCCTCTCTCTCGGTGAACTATGTGAGTTCGTGTTGTCGTCTCGCCCTCCCCTCCGGCCCTCCCCCGCTCGCCGTCGTCTCTAATCGGTCTCTGTCTGTCGCGTGTCGTCTGGGTGGCCCCCGTGTTCTCCGACATCGGGCTCCGGTAGCACAGGTAAACCCTAACCCTAACCCTAACCCTAGATCTTTCGTAAACCCTAACCCTAACCCTAACTGTATATTGTTCTGCTCTTTTGTAGGTCAGTTGCTGATGCCTCGTCTTCCTCCTCTGGGGTAGATCGGGCACGGCGACTGCGTGCTCCGTTGAGGGACGGTGCTGGAGTTCGGCCGTCTGCGGTGAAGGTCGCCATGGCGGATGATGACGATGTCAATCCGGTCACTGGCAACGATGACCTTCGCGCGGCAGGGCTTGTCCCAGATGACGAAGACGATATCCAGGCTGATGCTGCTGCTTTGCTCGGTATCGATCTAACCTCTGCTCCTGTCGATCTAAGTTCTAATCCGACCAACGCTGGTGGAGGGCCTGCTACGGCCACCGATACTCCGGTCGGCTCCACCAGCACCGATGGTGGTACTGGTACCTCATCTGTTGGTAAGCGTAAATCTACTGTCTGGGTTGATTTTGATGAGGTATTTGAGAAAGTGAATGGGTCCAATGTTCGAATTGCTGCTATTTGTAGAATGTGTAAGACTCGTTTATCTGCTAGATCTTCTGCTGGTACTGGGCATTTGCTTAGACACCAGAAAGCTTGTAGGAAGAAAGTTGATCACGCTGCTAGGGTCCAGTCTAGGCTTGCTTTCAATCCTGATGGTTCTCTACACAATTGGGAATATGATCCTATTTTTGCTCGAACTGAGTTGTGTCGTCTGATTGCTAGGCTTGACCTTCCATTAGGTATTGGCGAGTCACAGGCCTGGGAGGATTATATTGCCCGTGCTCATAACCCCAGGTTTACCAAAGTGTCTAGACAGACCACCACTAGAGACCTTCTGAAGCTTTTCATTGAACGACGTAATGTGCTTATCAATTCTGTGTTGCCTGCTACTTCTTCGGTTGCATTAACCTCAGATATTTGGTCTGGTCATGCTAAGGAGGACTACATTAGTGTTGTCTGTCATTATGTTAATGCTGATTGGGAATTACAGAAAAAGGTCATTGGTCTTAGGCTTATTGAGGTTAGACATACTGGTCAAAATATTGCTGAAAGAATTGGTGTTGTGGTTGAGGAGTTTTGTCTGGTTGACAAAATTTTCTCTGTCACTCTAGACAATGCTTCTTCTAATTCAAAGGCTATGGATACATTGACACCTTTGTTTGCTGGTTATTTGGGTCCTGATCCTTCTTCTAACTACACTCTTATGCATCAACGTTGTGCTTGTCATATCATTAATCTCATTGTTAAATCTGGAATGAAGAGACTGAAACCTTTTTTGGAAGATTTTAGAACTGCAATTAATTTCTTAAATGCTTCTAATTCTAGAATAGCAACATTTAAAGAGTACTGCTTAGCAAGGGGTGTTAGACCCAGAAAATTTGGCTGTATCTACTATCTCTTCGGAGTCTTGTTTCAGTTTGACAGGGAGGATAATTGAGGAGCGACGACGACGCTTATTGCCTGAGAATGTGGAGATGCTGACTTGCTTAAAAGATTGGGAATTAGGAGAAAAGAGAGAACAACATGCTGTTGACAATCCAGAGCTTGAGGACTCATTCCAGAACTTATTCCTTGATGAAGATGAACCTGTTGCTGCTTAGTGACTTTTGGTATTTACTACTTAGTTCTAGTCTTCTAGACTGTGATGTGGTCATATGATCTGTGCTTTCACTGCTTTGTGCCTTTGTCATTGAGTGATTGTGAGATAGTCATTTTGTATTGTAATATACATTTGTAACAGATACAAACTTAATGATTAAACTTTGAGCTGGCTGCACTCTTTTATCCTTTCTAGGGTTTCTCACAAGGGTGAGTTTTACCTAAAAAGGTTTTTAATGAGGCGACATTGCACAAAACAGCTCATTTATTATATTTGTCTATATTTTCTGCTGTTTTTTTAACTTTGGTTAAATTTATCTATATTTTCTGCTGTTTGGGAACATTAGCGGGCTGGTGCTGGCACGGCCCGTTTTTTTGAGCGTGCCTAGCGGGCTGGCCCGGCACGAAAAGTGGCCCAGAGGGCCGCGCCTGGGCCAACGGCCAGGCACATGGGCTCTCTAGGCACGGCCCGTTCAGCCCGTATACCCGGGCCGGCCCGTTGGCTGATGGGCCGTGCTTCCCCGGGCCCGTGCCGGGTCGTGCCGGGCCAGCCTGTTGGCCATCTGTATGTGTTGTGCGAGCGACTCGACGAGGTTGTGAGGGCCCAAAGACAGGCGAGCCGAGGCATGGCGTGAGCTATAGCACGTCATACTGGGTGTTGCCGCTGGTGGCTTGGTAACTTAACGAGCCGAGCCAGCTCATTAGTTTAGCGAGCCAGCTCGAACTCGGACAGATTGAGCTTGATATCCAGCCCTACAGATGACTAGAAAATGAAGTCTCAGCAATAGGTGGTGCACATTAATTTATCATTAAATCCCGATGGATGATAATTAAACAAGAGATGCATGAGCAATATTCAGTTCATTTGGCGGTGCAACACACAGGTCGGCACATACTCAGAAGAAAAGGGTCAGATTCTTCGTATCTTCAGTTCTATGAAAACAATAGCAGTTCCTACTTCCTAGCAGGTGCCAGATGCAGATATGCTCAATGAAGGAGCAACTGATCGCATACAGAAACACGATTGTTCTTCAAAACTACATAATCTCCAGGTACAACTAAACAATGATCCATGGCGTCCTACAATAACATGCTAATTAACCAATCTCATACTGTTACACAGACTGTGGGAAATGATCTCCAGTTCTCCTTTTGTCTAGCTTCATTTGGGGGAGATCACAGAACTACGAGTCGGACTCCTCTCCAGAAAGGTTTGACTCCGACCTGCCTTGCCGCTTCAACCCCTCCTGAATCCGACCTTTAATGGCAGTTTCCTGTACAAGGAACGAAACGAAACCAAACCAAACCAAATGCAGTTCAGCGGTAACAAATTACTTGTACAACCGATCAGTTATCAGAAAATCTTCCTTTTAAGCTTGCTTAGTAGTTGCTTACCATCATGTGGCAGCCTTCCTCGAACTTCTCAAGGAAGCCAACGATCCAGCGGTCCGCGTTCTCCATCCACTCCACAGGGTTGGTCCCAGCGATCTTCGCCGCGCTGTGGAACTGCGCACGCAGCAGCACACTCGGTGTCAGAGTTTTTCGGATCACGCGAAGCTCTGCCTCGAAATAGCCGCGAAGCAGCTCGATCACCTTCTCCTGGTGCTCCTTCACCTTCTCCCGTAGCTTGCTGATCCCCATGTTGACTCTCAGCTGCTTCTCCTGAACCAAAACCACAGCAGAACGGCACACAGTTGAGAAGCTGTTTTCATCCTCCTGTCTTTGGGAGCAGTTCTTGTGGACGGACAAAAAAATGCACCGCACCTTGACGTAGCTGACGCCGAGATCTTTGCGGCTGTACCCGCGGGTGAGGTTCCGCATGATGTACTGGTTGTAGTCCTTCAAGATCCTCATGATGATGTCCGACGTCGAGATGCCCTCGGTGCGCTTCGTCTCCTTGAACTTCCCGATGGCTTTCACCTGCACAGACACACAGACCATGCATCAGATTTCCTAGATGCTTTGACACAGCAGGGAGATTCAGATTTCAGAGCTCCTAACAAATTCATAGACATCATTGGCAGCTCCACTCGTGTCAGCGTATCTGAAACAAGCAGATCGTTTCGGTCAACCTTTCTTTAGATCAAAATTGTTGCAAAAATCATTTGGCCAAACTTTTTGCATAAATAAAGCACACACTCACGGGAGCGCGTCGTGAGCGACGTAGTCGATGTCGTGCTTGTCGATGAACTCCTGGTTGATCACCCATGGAGCGTCCGGTATGACCTCGTCGACCCACCTTTGGAATTCATTCGTTCCAGGTGACCAAGCAGAGAGAAGCTCCGTCAGTTCCGCTCCGCTCCGCTCCGGGGGAGATGGTGGAAAGCTTACTTGCAATGCCGAAGCGATTCGTAGCGCTCGTCCTCGGTCATGACGGTCTTTCCTTTGTACATGTGGGTGATCTCGTCGCTGCAGCAACCTACCAGCAAGTAGGTGTTGGGAAATCTGCCGAGAGAAGTTTAGCAGAATAATGTAAGTTCGAAAACTTCTGGCCTTCTCATCATCTCCTATAACTAATCACTAATCACATATATCGCTACTAAATCAACAAGCAGTCTGACTCTATCTGCCAATCTTGTTCAAGACAACTAGTGGCAAAATTGATCACATATACGATTTTGTTTTTCATGCTACGCTAATTTATGAGTGAACCCCAAAAAAACAATCTGAGGGACTTAAACAAGATCTCCGAACAATCCAGTTGCGATGCGAGGCAAGCGCACAAGATCTGGAGCGATCGAGGCAAAATAAGAAGGGAAAAACTATTAGAGATCGAATGCATGATGCATGACGAGGCGCTCACGACTTCTTGGCCTGTTCGAGCGCGCGCGCATGGCCGAAGTGGAAGAGATCATAGATGCCGTCGGCGTACACCCTGAGAGGCCGCGCGTTGGAGCTCACCGACGGCGAGGCCCCCCGCATCGCAGCCTCTATCGCCGGCTGCTGCTGCGGCGCCGGCGCCTGCGGCGAAGTCATGGGGTCGTACCAGACCGTCTGCGCTGCCGCCGTCGCCGGCGCATCCTCGTCCTCCGCTGGCTTCATCGGCACCGGTCGATCCTGGTCCGTGGCGGCGACGAAAAAAACGGCGGCAACTGGTTTTGGTGGACGCGGGAAATTACCGATCGGCACAACTGGATCGGCAAAAGGGGGACGCTGTGGGTGGGTACCACAATTCGAGGGAGGCCGTTGCTATTTATGGAGCTGGAAGTGCTCGGTGGTTCGTTTGTGGAATCTAATCGCGAGGCCGAGGCGTCGTATATGGTAGAATTTGCTAGATAAAGCTATGCATTTTTCCAATAAGTTCGATAGTTTTCTTTTTGTTCGGACTCCTAAAATTGGGTGTGGTCTCTTTCGCATCACCGTCAGGACTGTCTTGTCTTATGATGAACTGAATGGGTTAAGAGTCTGGACATGCTGATTTAATTCGACTAGTATTAGGCCCTGTTTGGTTCCTTTAGTCACTAAACTAAATTTTAGTGACTAAAGTTTAGTCGCTAAAGTAACCCGTTTGGTTCCAGTGACTAAACCGGACTAAAGAGCATTAATTGCTGTGAATAATGACTGTTTTACCCCTATTAATTAATGGATGTTTGCTATAAGAAGAAAGTGTAGAGGGCAAATATGATAAAAATACTAATTTAGTCCCTTTTAGTCACCCATTTGGTGACTAAAGAACTAAAGTTTAGTCACCCCACTTTAGTCAATATGTTTGCTTCTTTAGTGACTAAAAGTGACTAAACTTTAGTCACTAAACTTTAGTTAGCCCAAACCAAACGGGGCCTTACTGTTGCTGTGAAATGTGTAATTCCACTGCAAAAGAAAAATACGATATTATGGAAAAATGTTTCAGGCACCCTGCCTGTTTTTCATGAATGAATCGTCAAAAGCATTCGTCATTTTTGCTCATACAACGACGCACCTGGAGTCTGGGACTGGAAAGCATGTTAACCTTCAGAAAAATCCAGTCTTTTTATTCACATAAAAACCGTGATCGTAATATCAGGTTGTTTTTGTTTACCATCCTCTCTTGCTTTTCATTATGTAGGTTTGCAGGCACCTATGGATGCAAGCAGAACTCCAATGTTAACCCAAGAATCACAGATGAATCTGAAAAGGTCAAAACCTGGAAGTTGGCTGACATTGTCGATAATAGACATCTTCAAGCTCTGCATTTGACAGACACGGACACGAACCCAAGCAAAGTATGATAACCTGTTTGCTTGTACCTCTCTTTGTATCACTATATTGTGATTTTTAATACAGTTTAATCATACAATCAATCTGACACATGAGTTAATCTTTATATTATGAGTATGGATAAGTGGCTTACCCATTGCTCTCTGATTGATGGATGGGGTTGTTTTGGTGTAATTTGATGCTGCGTTATGCTAGACGACATAATCAACTACTCCGTCTGTCCTAAATTATATGTCGTTCGTTTTTTGCTTTTCTAGGTACATAGCTTTGTTATACACCTAGATGTATGCTATGTCTTGATACACAAGAGAAAACTATGTATCTATATTCTAGAGAAGTCAGAACGACCTATAATTTGGAATGGAAGGAATATATATAGGTTATAGAAATTTCTGATGGAGGATATACTTATTTCTTTCTTCCACAGGTTGTCCATTTGTTATATACAAATAATGGTATTGCACTCTTGGCTCTTGGTTCTAATGCTGTTCATAAGTTGTGGAAATGACAACGGAGCGACAGAAATCCTAGCGGCAAGGTTAGGGCAGAGAATTTCACTTCAAATTTGGTTGCAATCTTGTTGGCTTGCTTTTCTGAATTTGTTATTTGGTGTCCTGTTAGTCTACTGCATATGTCCTGTTAATCTATATAGTTAGTTTTGTAATTAGACTATATTAATACTTTTAATTAGCATAGCAAATATTTGATGTGACAGAGGTAGTTTGGTTTAATAGTTACGGTTCATTCAAGAGTCACCTCTGCCAAGAACACACCTTCCATTTCTAAAAAAAATCCTTTTTTAAGCGGTGAGTGTAATTAGCACGTGGAACAAAATACACGTTGCTGTGTACTATGAGCAATAAGTGATTGTTGCTAGTGCTGCTGTTACACCGATGATCTTTGTTAAAAAGATTACTCTAACAGATGGAGAATCATCACCAGAGAACTCTGTTGGGGGCCTTCGGCTTCCGAAGGTCCTCAAAAACAGGATTTAACAGTGTTTCTGGAGTATAATGTGTGAACAGGTATCTTCGGACTCGAGTCGATATCACAGTAGGAGAAGCCCAAAATAATACGAAGGTTGATACAACGCCGAAGATGTGAGCGGGAAAGCTTCGGCGTGGTAGCAGAAAAGGAAACCGACTTAAAGATGAAAAGGCTATTCAGACCTCGGTGGATTACTATAGAATTACTACCAAATGTAAAGGGCATGAATGTAATTTTATATGGGCTGTGTCCCGTGCCTATAAATAGGTAAACAGTACCCCCGTACTGTTCACACTGACTTGGCATTTGCTTTTGCGTCACACTTGTACTTTCATCTCCTTCCAAGCCGAAGGTACATTTGTAATTTGATGTCATTTCTATTTCTTCATAATAATAATGCAAAAATAAGTTGATAATAATATATAATTGTCTATGTTATCCTTCATATTTCATATAGTTCATTCTCCATCATCGTATGTTGTGTTTATGAAGGTGTGCCCTTCATAACCTTCGTCCGAAAATCATTATATCCTAAGGGAAATAATGCTTCGAAGGACGAAGGACTTTACCGTTTAACATTTTCTGTGTTGCCTTGTTCTTAACTCATAGCATTTGAGAACAAGTCCCCAACATTGGCGCCCACCTCCGGTGAACTCACTTCCACTCTTTGAGTTTTTGAACACCTTCGGCGATCATAAACCTTCGCTATGGCGCCGAAGAAAGCTTCAGCAACTGGGGCTTGAGAGCACCTAGAGGGGGGGGGGGTGAATAGGTGATCCTGTAAAAACTTAACTTATAGCCACAAAAACTTGTTAGAGGTTAGCACAATAATTGCCAAGTGGCTAAAGAGAAGATCTTGCACAATACGACAATCACAGAGAATTCAACACAGAGGAGACACGGTGATTTATCCCGTGGTTCGGCCAAGTACAAAACTTGCCTACTCCACGTTGTGGCGTCCCAACGGACGAGGGTTGCAATCAACCCCTCTCAAGCGGTCCAAAGACCCACTTGAATACCACAGTATTTTGCCTTGCTTATCTTTATCCCACTTGCGAGGAATCTCCACAAATTGGAGTCTCTCGCCCTTACACTTAAGATTCACAAAGAAGCACGGAGTAAGGGAGGGAAGCAACACACACAAATCCACAGCGAAACGCGCACACACACGGCCAAGATTCGAGCTTAAAGACTATCTCACAGTTTCTCACAAGAACAGAGCTCGAATCACTTAGAATCACAAACGGATGCGCAAAGACTGAGTGTGGATGATCAAGAATGCTCAAGAGTTGCTTAGATGTCTCCTCCATGCGCCTAGGGGTCCCTTTTATAGCCCCAAGGCAGCTAGGAGCCGTTGAGAGCAAATCTGGAAGGCTGATCTTGCCTTCTGTCGTCGGGCGCACCGGACAGTCCGGTGCACACCGGACACTGTCCGGTGCCCGATTTCCTTCCTTAAACAGCGCAGTCGACCGTTGCCCGCCAGAGAGCCGTTGGCGCACCGGACATGTCCGGTGCACACCGGACAGTCCGGTGCCCCCTTCCGACCGTTGGCTCGGCCACGTGTCCTGCGCTGATCGCGCGGCCGACCGTTGGTCCTGGCCGACCGTTGGCTCACCGGACAGTCCGGTGCACACCGGACAGTCCGGTGAATTTTAGCCGTACGCCGTCAGCAAATTCCCGAGAGCGGCCTCTTCGGCCGAGATAGCCTGGCGCACCGGACACTGTCCGGTGCACCACCGGACACTGTCCGGTGCACCACCGGACAGTCCGGTGCCCCAGACCGAAACAGCCTGTTGGCTGTACACAGCCAACTTTCTTCTCTTCTTCTTCTTCCTGTTTCTAATACTTAGACAAGTATATTAGTACACAAAACCAATGTACTAAGACTTAGAAACATACCTTTGCTCTAGATTTGCACTTTGTTCATCCATGGGTATTGATTCACATTTAAGCACTTGTGTTGACACTCAATCACCAAAATACTTAGAAATGGCCCAAGGGCACATTTCCCTTTCAATCTCCCCCTTTTTGGTGATTTATGCCAACACAACATAAAGCAACTAGAACAAGTGCAAAATCACTTCAAATAAAAACTCAAATTGGTTTTGATTCAATTTTGGCATATATGGATCATCCTTTGCCACCACTTGGTTTGTTTTTGCAAATCAAACTCAAATCTCTATTTCTATGTCAAACACACATGTTGAGGCATAAAGAGAGTCATTCCAACAGAGATTGATCAAAGATTTCAAAAACTCCCCCTATTTCCCATAATCAACACTTTTCCCCACAAGAGGCCAACTTTTGACAATAGAGACAATACGAGATAATAAAAGCCTTTTGACACAACAAAAACTCTATTCTACTATTTTCAAAATCTCTCAAGTGGTAGCTGATCCATTTATCACTTTGGCCTTTATTTTCTCCCCCTTTGGCATGAAGCACCAAAACGGGATCAATCTTGGCCTTTTAACCCCATTGCCTCACCAAAGTCTTCAATTAAGAGCAAATGGCAATAAGATTTCATGAGATGAACTTGGAATTAGTTATCCTCTCATCGGAGTGCAGTGGAAGTCTTTCATGGTCCAAGTCCACCTTTTCCCTTTCAATCCTCCTTCGAGACTAAATTATCAAACTCAAGCACATGGTTAGTCTCAAAGGGTCAAGTTGTAACACATCTCCCCCTAAACATGTGCATCACTTTGCAACGGACTTGTGAGGTCCAGGGAGTGTTTGTACAACTTGAGCACCATAATAAGCAACAAAATGCAAAAAGGAACATGATCAAAAGCATAAGTACATGTATGCTACAATTCAATCCAGGTTCCGCGAATCTATGACATTTAGCTCACTACGCAACTTGCAAAAGGTCTTCTCATCTAGAGGCTTAGTGAAGATATCGGCTAGCTGGTTCTCGGTGCTAACATGAAACACTTCGATATCTCCCTTTTGCTGGTGGTCTCTCAAAAAGTGATGCCGGATGTCTATGTGCTTTGTGCGGCTGTGCTCAACAGGATTCTCCGCCATGCGGATAGCACTCTCATTGTCACATAGGAGTGGGACTTTGCTCAGATTGTAGCCAAAGTCCCGGAGGGTTTGCCTCATCCAAAGTAGTTGCGCGCAACACTGACCTGCGGCAACGTACTCGGCCTCAGCGGTGGATAGGGCAACGGATGTTTGTTTCTTAGAGTTCCATGACACCAGGGACCTTCCTAAGAATTGGCACGTCCCCGATGTACTCTTCCTATCGACCTTACATCCAGCATAGTCGGAGTCTGAGTATCCAACTAAGTCAAAGGTAGACCCTTTTGGATACCAGAGCCCGAAGCAAGGCGTAGCCACCAAATATCTAAGAATTCGCTTCACCGCCACTAAGTGACACTCCTTAGGATCGGATTGAAATCTAGCACACATGCATACGCTAAGCATAATATCCGGTCTACTAGCACATAAGTAAAGCAAAGAACCTATCATAGACCGGTATGCTTTTTGATCAACGGACTTACCTCCTTTGTTGAGGTCAGTGTGTCCGTCGGTCCCCATCGGAGTCTTTGCGGGCTTGGCGTCCTTCATCCCAAACCGCTTTAGCAGATCTTGCGTGTACTTCGTTTGGGATATGAAGGTGCCGTCCTTGAGTTGCTTCACTTGGAACCCAAGGAAGTAGTTCAACTCGCCCATCATCGACATCTCGAATTTCTGCGTCATCACCCTGCTAAACTCTTCACAAGACTTTTGGTTAGTAGAACCAAATATTATGTCATCGACATAAATTTGGCACACAAACAAATCACCATCACATGTCTTTGTAAAAAGAGTTGGATCGGCTTTCCCAACCTTGAAAGCATTAGCAATTAAAAAGTCTCTAAGGCATTCATACCATGCTCTTGGGGCTTGCTTAAGTCCATAGAGCGCCTTAGAGAGCTTACACACGTGGTCGGGGTACCGTTCATCCTCGAAGCCAGGGGGTTGCTCCACGTACACTTCCTCCTTGATTGGCCCGTTGAGGAAAGCGCTCTTCACATCCATTTGGTACAACCTGAAAGAATGGTGAGCGGCATATGCTAGCAGGATACGAATAGACTCTAGCCTAGCCACAGGAGCAAAAGTCTCCTCGAAATCCAAACCTGCGACTTGGGCATAACCTTTTGCCACAAGTCGAGCCTTGTTTCTTGTCACCACCCCGTGTTCGTCCTGTTTGTTGCGGAACACCCACTTGGTTCCCACAACATTTTGCTTCTGACAAGGCACCAGTGTCCAAACTTCATTGCGCTTGAAGTTGTTGAGCTCCTCCTGCATGGCCAATACCCAATCCGGATCTAGCAAGGCCTCCTCTACCCTGAAAGGCTCAATAGAAGAGACAAAGGAGTAATGCTCACAAAAATTAACTAATCGAGATCGAGTAGTTACTCCCTTGCTAATGTCACCCAGAATTTGATCGACGGGATGATCCCTTTGAATCATCGCTCGAACTTGGGTTGGAGGTGCCGGTTGCGCTTCTTCCTCCATCACTTGATCATCTTGTGCTCCCCCTTGATCAAGCGCCTCCACTTGAGGTACCTGTTCGTCATCTTCGGTTGGGGGATGCACCATAGTTGAGGAAGAAGGTTGATCTCGTTCATCTTGTTCCTGTGGCCGTACTTCTCCAATCGCCATGGTCCGTATAGCGGCCGTCGGAACATCTTCTTCATCTACATCATCACAATCAACAATTTGCTCTCTTGGAGAGCCATTAGTCTCATCAAATACAACGTCGCTAGAGACTTCAACCAAACCCGATGATTTGTTGAAGACTCTATACGCCTTTGTATTTAAGTCATAACCTAACAAAAACCCTTCTACAGCTTTGGGAGCAAACTTAGAATTTCTACCTTTCTTCACTAGAATGTAGCACTTGCTCCCAAATACACGAAAGTAAGATACATTGGGTTTGTTACCGGTTAGAAGCTCATACGAAGTCTTCTTGAGGAGGCGATGAAGGTAGACCCTGTTGATGGCGTGGCAAGCCGTGTTCACGGCTTCCGACCAGAAACACTCGGGGGTCTTGAATTCTCCAAGCATTGTTCTCGCCATATCGATTAGCGTCCTGTTCTTCCTCTCTACCACACCATTTTGCTGTGGTGTGTAGGGAGCGGAGAACTCGTGCTTGATCCCTTCCTCCTCAAGGAATTCCTCTACTTGAAGGTTCTTGAATTCGGACCCGTTGTCGCTCCTTATCTTCTTCACCTTGAGCTCAAATTCATTTTGAGCTCTCCTGAGGAAGCGCTTGAGGGTCCCTTGGGTTTCAGACTTATCCTGCAAAAAGAACACCCAAGTGAAGCGGGAAAAATCATCAACAATAACTAAACCATACTTACTCCCTCCTATGCTCAGATAGGCGACAGGTCCGAAGAGGTCCATATGCAGCAGCTCCAGGGGTCTTGAAGTGGTCATCACGTTCTTGCTGTGATGCGCTCCTCCCACTTGTTTACCTGCTTGACAAGCTGCACAAGGTCTATCTTTTTCGAAATGCACATTAGTCAAACCTATCACGTGTTCTCCCTTTAGAAGCTTGTGAAGGTTCTTCATCCCCACATGTGCTAAGCGGCGATGCCACAGCCAGCCCATGCTAGTCTTAGCTATTAAGCATGCATCTAGACCGGCCTCTTCTTTTGCAAAATCAACTAAATAAAGTTTGCCGTCTAATACACCCTTAAAAGCTAGTGAACCATCACTTCTTCTAAAGACAGACACATCTACATTTGTAAATAGACAGTTATACCCCATATGACATAATTGACTAACAGATAGCAAATTATATCCAAGACTCTCTACTAAAAATACATTAGAGATAGAATGCTCATTAGAAATCGCAATTTTACCTAACCCTTTTACCTTGCCTTGATTCCCATCACCAAATATAATTGAATCTTGGGAATCCTTATTCTTGACGTAGGAGGTGAACATCTTCTTCTCCCCTGTCATATGGTTTGTGCATCCGCTATCAATAATCCAGCTTGAACCCCCGGATGCATAAACCTGCAAGGCAAATTTAGGCTTGGGACTTAGGTACCCAACTCATGTTGGGTCCTATAAGGTTAGCACAAATATTCTTAGGGACCCAAATGCAAGTTTTATCTCCCTTGCATCTTGCCCCTAACTTCCTAGCAACAATTTTCTTATCCTTTCTACAAATAGCAAAGGAAGCATTTAGAGCACAATAAATTTCGGAAGGTTCATTTACTACTTTCCTAGGAGCATTATGAACTACATTTCTCCTAGGCATTTGGTGAACAACATTTCTTCTAAACACATTTCTACCATGCATAACATGAGAACTAGAAGCAGTCATAGCATAAGAGTCATAAGCATGTGAATCAAAAACATCATTACTTCTAAAAGCATTTCTAAAGTATCTCCTATCATAGTACATGAAAGCATGATTCTTCTTAACACTATTAGCCATAGGAGCCTTCCCTTTCTCCTTGGTGGAGATAGGAGTCTTATGGCTTGTTAAGTTCTTGGCTTCTCTCTTGAAGCCAAGACCATCCTTAATTGAGGGGTGTCTACCCACTGTGTAGGCATCCCTTGCAAATTTTATTTTATCAACTTCACTCTTGCTAGTCTTAAGTTGAGCATTAAGACTAGCCACTTCATCATTTAGTTTTGAAATTGAAACTAAGTGTTCACTACAAGCATTAACATCAAAATCCTTACACCTAGTGCAAATTGTAATATTTTCAACATACGAGTTACTTGCTACTTCTAGTTTAGCAGTTAAATCGTTAATTTCACCTTTTAAAGAAGAAATGGTTTCATTACAAGTAGAAAGTTCACAAGAAAGTATTCCATTTCTTTTAACTTCTAGAGCAAGTGAATTTTGTGCACTAACAAATTTATCATGTTCTTCATATAAGAGGTCTTCTTGTTTCTCTAAGGTTCTATCCTTTTCATTTAAGGCATCGATCAACTCATTAATCTTAGCTATCTTAGTTCTATCCAATCCCTTGAATAAACTAGAGTAATCAATTTCATCCTCACTAGATTCATCATCACTAGAAGAATCATAAGTATTAGCATTACGAGTGATTACCTTCTTTTCCCTTGCCATGAGGCAAGTGTGATGCTCGTTGGGGAAGAGAGCCGATTTGTTGAAGGCAGTGGCGGCGAGTCCTTCGTCGTCGGAGTCGGACGAAGAGCAATCCGAATCCCACTCCTTTCCAAGGTGTGCTTCGCCTTTGGCCTTCTTGTAAGCCTTCTTGTTCTCTCTCTTCCCATTTTTCCCTTGCTCCTGGTCACTATCATTTTCGGGACAGTTAGCAATAAAATGACCAAGCTTACCGCATTTGAAGCATGATCGCTTTCCTTTGGTCTTGGCCTTGCTTGGCTGTCCCTTTCGACCTTTTAGCGCCGTCTTGAATCTCTTGATGATGAGAGCCATCTCTTCATCATTGAGCCCGGCCGCCTCAACTTGCGCCACCTTGCTAGGTAGCGACTCCTTGCTCAACGCGTGGAGTGGACCGTTCAACGCGTCGTCGACGTATCTTGCCTCCTTGATCATCATCCGCCCGCTCACGAATTTTCCAAGTACTTCCTCGGGCGTCATCATCGTGTACCTGGGATTCTCACGAATATTGTTCACGAGATGAGGATCAAGAACGGTAAAGGACCTGAGCATTAGGCGGACGACGTCGTGATCCGTCCAACGCGTGCTTCCGTAGCTCCTTATTTTGTTGATAAGGGTCTTGAGCCGGTTGTAGGTTTGAGTTGGCTCCTCTCCCCTTATCATGGCGAATCGTCCAAGCTCGCCCTCCACCAACTCCATTTTGGTGAGCATGGTGATGTCGTTCCCCTCGTGAGAGATCTTGAGGGTGTCCCATATCTGCTTGGCATTGTCCAAGCCGCTCACCTTATTGTACTCTTCCCTGCACAGAGATGCTAAGAGAACAGTAGTAGCTTGTGCATTTCTATGAATTTGTTCATTTATAAGCATAGGGCTATCCGAGCTATCAAACTTCATTCTATTTTCCACAATCTCCCATATGCTTGGATGGAGAGAGAATAAGTGACTACGCATTTTGTGACTCCAAAATCCGTAGTCCTCCCCATCGAAGTGTGGAGGTTTGCCAAGAGGAATGGAAAGTAAATGCGAATTCGAACTATGTTGAATACGAGAATAATCAAATGAAAAGTTCGAATTGACCGTCTTTTTGTAGTCGTTGTCATCATCCTTTTGGGAAGAAGTAGACTCATCACTATCGTCGTAGTAGATGATCTCCTTGATGCGCCTTGTCTTCTTCTTCTTCCCTTCCTTCCGTTTATGCCCCGAGCCGGAGTCGTTGGATTTGTCATCTTTTGGGTCGTTGACGAAGAACTCCTTTTCCTTGTCGTTGATCACTATTCCCTTCCCCTTAGGATCCATCTCTTCGGGCGGTAAGTCCCTTTGTGAAGAGAACGGCTCCGATACCAATTGAGAGCACCTAGAGGGGGGGGGGGTGAATAGGTGATCCTGTAAAAACTTAACTTATAGCCACAAAAACTTGTTAGAGGTTAGCACAATAATTGCCAAGTGGCTAAAGAGAAGATCTTGCACAATACGACAATCACAGAGAATTCAACACAGAGGAGACACGGTGATTTATCCCGTGGTTCGGCCAAGTACAAAACTTGCCTACTCCACGTTGTGGCGTCCCAACGGACGAGGGTTGAAATCAACCCCTCTCAAGCGGTCCAAAGACCCACTTGAATACCACAGTATTTTGCCTTGCTTATCTTTATCCCACTTGCGAGGAATCTCCATAAATTGGAGTCTCTCGCCCTTACACTTAAGATTCACAAAGAAGCACGGAGTAAGGGAGGGAAGCAACACACACAAATCCACAGCGAAACGCGCACACACACGGCTAAGATTCGAGCGTAAAGACTATCTCACAGTTTCTCACAAGAACAGAGCTCGAATCACTTAGAATCACAAACGGATGCGCAAAGACTGAGTTTGGATGATCAAGAATGCTCAAGAGTTGCTTAGATGTCTCCTCCATGCGCCTAGGGGTCCCTTTTATAGCCCCAAGGCAGCTAGGAGCCGTTGAGAGCAAATCTGGAAGGCTGATCTTGCCTTCTGTCGTCGGGCGCACCGGACAGTCCGGTGCACACCGGACACTGTCCGGTGCCCGATTTCCTTCCTTAAACAGCGCAGTCGACCGTTGCCCGCCAGAGAGCCGTTGGCGCACCGGACATGTCCGGTGCACACCGGACAGTCCGGTGCCCCCTTCCGACCGTTGGCTCGGCCACGTGTCCTGCGCTGATCGCGCGGCCGACCGTTGGTCCTGGCCGACCGTTGGCTCACCGGACAGTCCGGTGCACACCGGACAGTCCGGTGAATTTTAGCCGTACGCCGTCAGCAAATTCCCGAGAGCGGCCTCTTCGGCCGAGATAGCCTGGCGCACCGGACACTGTCCGGTGCACCACCGGACACTGTCCGGTGCACCACCGGACAGTCCGGTGCCCCAGACCGAAACAGCCTGTTGGCTGTACACAGCCAACTTTCTTCTCTTCTTCTTCTTCTTCCTGTTTCTAATACTTAGACAAGTATATTAGTACACAAAACCAATGTACTAAGACTTAGAAACATACCTTTGCTCTAGATTTGCACTTTGTTCATCCATGGGTATTGATTCACATTTAAGCACTTGTGTTGACACTCAATCACCAAAATACTTAGAAATGGCCCAAGGGCACATTTCCCTTTCAGGGCTGCAGCACTGCAACCGCTGGACCCCAATCAGGAGACTGTCTCCCTTCGGGAGGCCCGAAGCCAGAAAAGGAAGGCTGCCAGCCCGACACCGCCAGAGGATGAGATAGACCAAGAAATCAGAGACATGGAGATGCTTCATCAACATGTGCAGAGGAAGAAGGAAAAGATGGCCAGGCTAGCTGAACTGCAAAGGCAGATAGACGAAGCCTCTGAAAAAGTTCGTCATCTTACTCAGGATGAGCAAAACCGAAGGCCTCAGCACCAAGACCTTCATCAGGAGGGTTTCCTCAACGAAGATGACTGGTATGACAATTTCCATCATGGAAATTTTGCTTTTGATGATGCTTCTCCTCTGTCCGCTGAGCTGCAGGCTACACCTTGGCCTCCGTCCTACAAGCCGCCTCAGCTTCCCATATTCGACGGCCATTCAGACCCGAAGCAGTTTTTGATGAGCTACGAAGCAACAGTATCTTCGTATGGTGGCAATACTGCAGTCATGGCAAAATCTTTTGTTATGGCTGTCAGGAGTGTTGCTCAAACCTGGTATTCCTCCCTTCGACCAGGAACGATCACTTCATGGCAAAAGCTGAAGGACTTGTTGTTAACCAGCTTCCAAGGGTTTCAGACGAAGCCGGTCACTGCTCAAGCTCTATTCCAGTGCACCCAGGATCACGAAGAATACCTTCAGGCGTATGTCCGGAAGTTCTTGCGTTTGAGGGCACAGGCACCAACAATGCCCAACGAAATTGTCATTGAGGCCATGATCAAGGGGCTTCGGCCAGGACCTTCAGCTCAGTACTTCGCTAGGAAGCCTCCTCAAACTTTGGAAAAGCTGCTCCAGAAGATGGACGAGTATATTCGGGCCGATAATGATTTTCGTCAAAGAAGGGAGGAGGCTTTCAGGTTTTCTGAAATGACCAGGGGCTTCGGAGGAAGATTCTATCCGAGGCACGTTAGGTCAATTCACAACTCTACTCAAAATGATGATAGGGGGAGCCAGCAGCAAAGGCCATAGTGCTCCTCACAGGCTTCGGGGTAATAGCAAAGCTCCTTCCGACCGCCAGCTCCAAGAGGCAGAGGCGCCAGGGGCTTCGGCGGAAGATTTGGAGATCAACCAAGAAGAATTTTTTGCTTGTTCTGTGGTGAGAACAAGGGCCATACCACCAGGATGTGCCATGTTACCATCCAGAAGCAAAAGGAAAAAGCCGAAGCTGCAGCACAACAGGCTCAGCCGAAGCAGGTCATGCACACTGCTTCGTATCATTCGCCTTACATCCCAGAATATGTAGGCAACCACCCTGCAGTTTCTGTTGCTTCGGCGAGTCAACCTCAAGCTTCCTGGCAACAGCCTCCGCCTCCACCACCGCTGCAACAAGGCCAACAGCCAGAAGGGAGCCAATATGCTCCACACCAAAGGGACTTCAGAGAACAATCCAAAGCTCGCAGTCAATAGCACTGTGCCAGAGTCGAAGCACATCTATTGACAAATATCCTATTTTGATAGCAGTTCTCTTCATTTCAGTTTTATTTTCTGTGTAATAAAGGATACTTTTTAAATTTCAAGTAATAGTTTTGTTGTCTGCCATAAGGAAAATATATCTTCTCCACAGGTTTAAGTTGTCGGAGCTTGAAGATTTGCAATAGCAAGGAGGACCTTCGAATTATCAAAAAATTATTTTAAAAAGACACGGTATGAATTCTTCGAAGCAACAAAAAGTCGTTCTAAGGAACGCAGAGTAAGTTTGCTGAAGCTACAAAAAGCCGTTCCAAAGGGAGCGCAGTGTAAGTTTTCTGCTCCAAAGTCGTTCCAAAAGGAATGCAGAGCTTACAGCGAAAAGTCAACGCTGATACCGCCTAAGTAAAAGGCGAAGCGCGAAAAGTCAACGCGAATACCGCCGAAAGTAAAAGGCGAAGAAGCTCCCAAGGGAGGCTTACAGCGAAAAATAAACGCTGATTCCGCTGAAGTAAAAGGCGAAGAAGCTCCTAAGGGAGGCTTACAACGAAAAGTCAACGCTGATTTAAAAAGATTATGCGTTTTATTACAGGGATGTGCGTGTATCTTCGGAATAAATACCATCTTACATAGCATAACATCATCACATCATTTCGCATGGCATAAGCATCATACATCATGCTGCATATGGCACAAGAAGGGGATACACTATTGATCTTCGGAAGTGTAGCTTCGGAAAATATCTTCACGAAGCTTGGATATTCTTCATCAGAACACTACGGATATTATTATAATTTTTCTTCACAAAGCACGAAAAGAAGGGAAGGTGTTTTTTTTCGTCAAAGACTCAAAAACGGTACGTATGTAAAATTTCATGCATCGTAAAGAATTGAACCATAAAAACAAGTATATTATATTCAGGATTACAAGATGTTACACATATTACATTTCAGAAGTTTTTACAATAGCACTTAATCTTCTCTAAGTACAACTTCCGCAGCTTCGTTCAGGAGCTGATTAACAACTTCATCCATGATAGCTTCAGCCATCTTTTTAATTTCGTCGTCTCCTTTCGGGTGAGGGCCCGGAGACGCTTTAGTAGGATCTGAAGGAGGACAGGATACGGCTACATTGCTATTACAAATTGCGAACGAAGTTTAAAACCAAAAATTACAACACAATAAAAACCATTAGTTAATACCTATTTGCCCTTCGGGCTCTGCGCTTTTCTCAGCAGCCTCTGCTACTTTTCTAGCATCGTGAATACCCTTTTCGCTTTTTTGGATAATTTCTCGGGCCATTTCTCGACCACCATTATCCCAGACATCGGTGAAAAATTTTCCACCAACCATGCTAGCTTCGGCTGAAGGATCTTTTGCATCTTCGAAGGGCAAGGCAGCTTCGGATTACGCTAAAATCTTTACATGCTCGCAGCCCTTTTTCTCCAA
The DNA here is from genome assembly GCF_902167145.1 of Zea mays. Lineage (NCBI taxonomy): Eukaryota > Viridiplantae > Streptophyta > Magnoliopsida > Poales > Poaceae > Zea > Zea mays. Next base: position 33,049,793 of record NC_050099.1, on the reverse strand, counting down.
AATGGTGGCAATCCCCCTAGCACCCGAGAAAGCACATATGTCTCCGCGGCTATTTAAAATTTCCTCAAAGGCCTCAGCTTCGTGATTGATCCATTCGATGGGACCTTCGGGGTTGCCTCTTGTAAAGTTGTCTTCGCTTGAGAATGCGCCGACGCTGGCGAAGCTAGCTTTCATCTTCTTAACACACTCCATAGATTTATCATAGCAGCTTTTCTTGGACGAACAAAGCTCTTCAACAGTTCCTTCTAAATGATTTGCCCATTGGTCGCTAAGTTCTCGCTTCGTTTCTTTAAGTATGCGTTCCTCTTTAGCTCTGGCCAGTTGTTTTCGAAGATCTTCAATTTCACGCTTCTGAGCCTCAGCTTGACCTTTAAAAGTAGCTTCGTCTTCTTTTATTCTATTTATCAATGAATGTAATATTTTATCTTTTTCGAGACCTTCGTTCCTTAGTTCAATTACTTCGGAACGAAGGTTGCTCAGGGCTATAGCGCATCCTTCATCTTCGGCATCTTTTTGGGCCCTGAGGGCATTGCTAAGTATAAGGCCCTGCAAAGAAAAATGTGTGTGCGTCAATAAATTTAAGCAAACGAAAAATTTTGGTCTCAAGAAAAAATACAAAGATCTCATTTTTTGCACCTTTAAGCTATTGTATGCCAGGCTGTCGGCCAGTTCGTTTTTCGACAGCACCGAGAGCCCGTCTTCTAGTGTTGGGAATCCTGTAACATCTCAGGTGTTTATATTCTGCTCGACAACGAGTATGGATTTAAGCACGTAATATCAGTGGATAAAACAGATGCTCAATTTTAATCATCTCGCAAAAGTTCAAGTTTGGCGCCGTTTTCATTTCCATAATTTAAGTAAAAAAAAGGGGTTCATGAAGCTTTTGGATTATCGAATTTTCGTCACTGGCGAATTTTGAACTGTTCGGATCACGCGCGTAAGTGAATATCAAAATCAGAAAACTTCTGATTTTATGTAAAAATTTGGAGCCCCGCGCTGTCCGAAAAGAGTAATGCGCCAGCGCATTAATTGAATTGTTCTCTAAGTCGAGTGTTCGAGTAGTGAACGAAATTCGTCTAAATTCAACTAAATCAAACGTCGACTAAAATATCGAATTTGATCTCGTCTGGTTTAATCCGTCTACACCTCGCTCCCGTGACGATGCTGACATCGTCTCCGGAGGGATTTTCATTGCGATGTCGTGTTCGGCTCGCGTAGTTCAACATTTATTTATTTCATAAAGTGTCAAGTCTGGTGCCAGTTTAAAATTAATCGAATAAGGCCGATTGAAAACGTCATCTAAATATTTTGCTCTTATCTGAGCGGTTTTTACGAATTCTGTAGACACTAATAAGAGTAGGCTTTTTAAATAAAATGAACCTAAACTAAATGAAACGAGAACAACGGTTAGCCGAATCAGTTTCCTATTCCAGAGTCTGAGAAAAATAATATCGTAACCTAACAGCATTTTGATCCAATCTGTTTGTATCTTGCCCAACATTTTGATCCAATCTATTTGTATCTTGCCCAGATCCGAATCCCTAAACACGAATTGTTTAAAATTCTGCAGTATAAATTCCAATCAAGATAAATCATAGCCAGAGATTCAAACATGGAATAATTATTGCGCTAAAAATACATCGGAAAGAAGATTATATAATAATTAAGGAAAGAAAGAAAGTTCCAATCTTCTATCTCTGCCGTTATTTTTCCTAACTACGTATGCTGTCCCACTTCTGGTATTTTCCATTGTTCTTATCTCAGCCACGTATCCTTCTCCCTGATCCAAATCAAGCCAACGAAGGAAGCTTATCTCTTTCCTATGCACGTCATCTTCATCTATTCCACGTACGTTTCCTCTGGTCCATCCACGTTGCTGCTCCTTTCTTTATTCTGAGATGAGCGATCCCTGGAAGCATCTTCCGGGTGTGGCATTTATCTCCCCTCACACACGTTCTTTGCTTCGCTTCGGCACCGCACAGGCCCTGCTCCATCGTCACTTGTCCCTGCGCTGACGCTCGCTGTGGCTACCGGTGGTCGAGCTCCTCCCCTTGGCCGCGCTCTCCTTCGCTTGTGCCTTACCCATCGAGCTCCAGCGTTTGCCAGCTTAGAGCTCGCCCCTTGCGTGTCCCTCGTCTCCACGCATGCATCAGCTCCCTGCGCCCTCGCCTGCTGCTCTGGCTTGCCACTATTTCGGTCCTACCCCACCTTTCCGGTTACCAGCCGTCGTCGTGGACACGCCCCGACAGTACCACCAATTGATCGTCGACTCCTAAAACCTCACCAGCGTTCTCCTCGCCACGCCCTAGATTTAAGGAGAAATCCCCGAATTTGTAAAGGAGAAAGCGAAGTGAGCGCCGCCTACTAAGTGTTCGATGGAAGGTCCGAACCGGGAACCTCGACTTTCTCACGGATCTTCGGGTCGGTTTGTGAATTGGTGAGCCTGTTCGCTACTCTATTTAGTTAATTTGATCGTTGTATTGATTAAAGTTGTGGTCGATGATTTTCTTGTTTATAGCGCAAGCATATGGTGTGTCGACTTTCAGATTCATTGTTGTCCACATGTGCGATAGTTGGTGAATGAATATGTCAAAGGAGAGTAAATTCTTTAGGTATATGTGTAGTATGATTAAGACGAGTTCTTTTTGTGATGATATATTATGTGGAATATACTTGGGTGAATATGTATATGTATAGTGTAATTAAGTAGGTGATCTTAGCTTTAATTTATAATAAAGTACTAGAGAATTCTAAGTTTTAAGAACATGTGTGATTCTTGTTGTTTAATGCTGCATGACCAGTTTTACGTAAGCAACTAGTTTAGTAAAGTAAACCATGTTTTCTGTGAATGTGTTATATATAAAAGATGTAAATAACTTCTTCATCTTACTGGTATAAAAATATCATGGTCATAGGTCTAGTAGTTTGAGAGTTATGAATTTTCCAAGTCCAGTTTCAGAATCTGTCCAAATTCTGTACAGGTTTCGAAAATTGGATTGTTTGATTAAGTAAAACTGAGAATCAGCTCTTAGTAATTATAGGTGAATTGTAGTACTTTTCTTAAGGTTTCCAACAAATTTTGGATCACCCTTTTTGGTGGTCTAGAAGTCAGGTTATGGCTGTTTAAAATGTGATGTTTGAAGCTGTCAAAATCTGGACAGCAATGCTTGTTTGTATTAACTGACTTCGATACACATTGAATCGCCTTGAGATGATTATAAATGAATTGTAGACAATTCTACTAGCTTTCTAAAAAGTCTAGGATCACCTGATTTGGATTTCTGAAACTCCAGTTATGAATTTTTGAAGTGAAGAGCTGAATTCTATCCAAATCTGGACAGAATTAAAGTTTAGCACTGTTTGACCATTCTGTCGAATCATGTTGTGATGATAATATAAGAGTTATAGAGGACTTTCTAAGATTTCCAGAAAGTCTTAGTTTACTATTTTTGGATGCATATTTTGTAAGTTATGAGCAAAACTGTTGACTGCTGTACTGCTGTCCAAAATCTTCATGTGTTAAATTGATTGTTTGGAGTCATTCTTGTTTGGCTAGGTTGGATTAGTCAATTTTTTATTCTTAATTGATGAAGTGATGGCTTATTTTAGTAATTGTCATATTTAATATTTGTTGATTGAGTAAATGTCATAGATGGAGATTTACTTATGGTTCATTAGTGGTTTGTCATATTAATTCTATCAGGTCATGTCGTTTAAGTGTTCTCCATTACTAATAGAAAGTTAGTAAGGGATAGTATTGTGGATTTGTATATCTCTAGGCCTTCTCATGCTGGTACTTGAGTTTTTGTTTGGAGAGTAAGGTATCCAGGTAGTAATAGGTAGTAATGATCATGCAACTTAATTAACTAGTAATTCATTGATTACAATACGTGTGACTTGGGATTAGCTTTGTCTATGTCCCTATGCTTATGTAGTTGCAAATAAATGCTTGATCAAATGCCTTGTTGTCTAAAAATGATGTATTGCTTTCTTGATATTTGGTTAGGTCCATTTGACTAGAAGGCCATGAGTGATATTGAATTAAATGTATCTAGTAGTTACCCTCAAGGGTTGTAATGTTTGTTTTAAGTGTTATCCTCTTTAGTATAGATTATATATATTGTGTTTTTTATGCCCATGCTCATGTGCATTATGCATATCATTTAGGTACGTTAAGGGATCATGTGATATGGAGGACCAGAGCTGAGTCGACCACAATATGGTGTTAAGCGTGGGCTTCTTCGCAAGGGATACTTATGAATAAACTTGAAGATTTGCGTGATCGGATCAAGCGTCAGGATGTGAGATGATTGCCAAGTGGATGTCATCTAACAACACTAACGTAGTGTTATCCCAGGCAAGCCCCGGTGCATTTGCCACCTTCCTTGTATTACAAAATTTTATCACTTATATGCTGCATTAGGTAATAGGAGTTGAATGATTAAACACTTGATGCATTACCATCCTTGAAAGATTGATTATCATACCTTGTTACCTGTTTTATAAAAACTAGTAATGCTTATTTTTGCTTATAGATTAAGAAAAATGTTTTTGATCTATGACTCATGATTTTTAAAAAAGAAAAAGGGCTTGGGATGATGGAGACATCCTCCGCGGGGATGAATTCATCATTCAAGCAGGGTACCTCTGCCAGGTATCAAACTTTGAGAATTTGTTTAAAATGAGACCAGACGTTGAGCTGGACAGGTCGCCCGTCTGTGTCGATTAAGGACCGTACCGATTGTTGTCCTGCTGATCTAGGACCCTTTATCTGGCCACATACCTCGTCATGGGTAAGCTTGAACCCGGCTATTCCATACATGAAAAGACAATCGCGCACTGGGAGTGGAGAGATGGCGAGAGTGGCACGTACCCTCCTGGCAACCGACCGCCTATAAGGGGTGGTGTGCTCTCGGGTGGCGCAGACCTGTTCATGTGGTGGAGGATCCGTGGGAATGGTAGACATGTGCAAAAGAGTTAAGGGAAGCATATGTCGTGTGGTTGGAGATCCCCAGCTGGGTATTAATCGATTCGGATCGCCGAACTTCTCGGATATGAAGACTGGATCTTCGACCCTCATCGTAGATAACAAGTGAAACTAAAGCTGCTAAAATGAATCTAGTGTAGGACAAGCGAATGATCTAGATTAGGAAAATCTAGATTCAGGAAAATTACTTAACTGGTGAAGTAAAAGCTTGGCATAAGGATCCACTACTAGTAAGCTTTTCTGCAAAAATGAGTCTTTGAAATTTGATAAGCTTTACCTTGATTCCCAATAAACCAGCATACCCTTGAGAGTCTTTTCTTTAGTCGGGTAAGTCTTGCTGAGTAATTGCGTACTCAGGGTTTTATTCCCTGTTGTTTTTCAGGTTGTAATTTTGTTCTGTTGTGGATGGTGCTAAGTGCCGGTGGGCTCGGCCTTCTTATATAAGTATATCCCTTCTATAGTTTCTTTAATGAGGATTGTCACTTAAGCTAGCATGTATTTCAAATTTACAAATATTCTATAACATTTTAAAGTGTAATTCTTTTGAAACACTTTCTTTTGTAATCACTCCGATGAGGTATAATATCATCTTGATAAATTTGTAATCATTTTGTAATAAAGATTTTATTTCCGCTGCAAGTGTTTGTATGTGAGTTGTGTTTACTTAATCCTGCGATCTTGGCGGTAAGTGGTTTATCCGGGGTCCTTGGGACACTCGGACAGATCCTGTTAAGTTGTTTGACGCACATGCATAGCCGTTTGAGGTCCTTGGGACAAGGACAGGTGCATGTGGGCCCAATAGCTTGGGAGGTTCTGCCACAGCTGGTATCGGAGCAAGATTAAGTATATATGGTCACATACGTATTTTCAAAACAAAAGTTTTGATTTCGAAAAACCTATTTTCAACTAAACACATTGTTTGGCTTTGAAAACAATTTTGAAAAACTATAATGCTAGCGACATCCTCTGTTAATAAGCCCTAAACTAAGGACTATCAGGTGGCTTAGTTGAAAAACCACTAACCCACAACCGGGGGTATTGCATTCATGTGTATTGTTATTTTGAGGCTATTCAGTTCTGAATGGATCGACGCTCAGGTAAGGTGAGATGTGAGAGCGTGACCGAACAAACGTCGGTCTAGGGGAGAGTATAAAAAGCGCTTGATTATATACATGTTACACATATGTATATATGAAGGCTGCAAAGTGGAGTAATTACTTTTTGGGATTCAGTACCCCATGGAGGTGTATGGCCATACAGACATGGGAATACTGAAAAGTGTAATGTACCACAATGGGCTGTCCTGTGGTTAAAGTGTGGCAGCGGCGCCTATGCGTGGCTCGGCGCTTAATGAGGAGCTGGCCTCCATATAGAAATATATGGAGTATAAACTGTGATAAACTGTCATGTGTGAATTGCATCATTGGGAACAGGGCTGTGATGAAATTTTCTGCAGGTACACTAACTTTGAACTCGTATGTGTAGCTGACGACTAGCAATATATCGAGAGAGAACGTAGGTACGCCACCGATATAGAACGCTATTGCCCTATTAAGTTGGCAAAATTCGTGAGGACGAATAGGACGAGCATGCATCCTGATTGTTGCATTGTGTTTGTTGTTTGCGCACAAAAATGCTTCCCTCACCTTTATTCCAATAATTGGTAATTGTGAACGAACATGCTTTTCTCATCTTTATTCCGATAATAAATAATTGGAAACTTTATGAAGTATTACTGTTCTATAAGCAATTTCTGGCTTTGTTTGTTGTGTCCTTTAGACATGTCTTTATGTGGTTTGTGGTTCTTCTTAATTTGACCGCTAGTCCAACTTGTGTTTGTTATGGTATGTTTGTGTAAACTAAAAATCTGGCCATGTCCTCACCCAGGAGCCATGACCCGAATCGATGTTAATTCCTCGAAGTTTTTTCCCCAGTTTCCAAAAGTGGACGAGTCTGAATTTCTATCGTTACTTTAGGATCAAGCTTATCTAAATAGGTGTTTAAGTAATCTTCTCGTAGAAAATAAATTCACCGGTGCTTAAGATAAGGATCTCGAGTCTATGATCTTGACAATCCACTTGTAGCTCTCTTATGGTCATGTTTTCCTCGTAAGCTTCGACTTGTTCGGTTGGTGCAAACTGGTATCCCTATTCTAGTTTGCCTCTACTTGAGGATCACATTGTCGTTTTCTCAATCTAACCTAGGAAAGGAATGCCCAATAAATTTTCTTGAATTTAATGCCTTTGGTTTCCTCATATCTCTCGAAGGCATATTAATTTAATCTTCCGATCGTTTTTCCTGTGTATCTAATCAGACGCTCATCCTTGACCTTGAAATTGCTACGATGGGCATAGAAATATGTTTGGGGCTAAATTAACAGTCTCCCATCATACTCCTTTCATCAAGTTTAGGTTATGGCCATGCCTTGTTCGTTTCATCGGGCCATGATCTATTTGGCTCTCTACTTGTAACCGTTTTGACAGGCAGAGTCTTTTTGTATATTGTCATCCTGGCTCAGTCTATTGTGTCGCGTGAGATTTCTTATTGGTTATGTCTGGTAATGGTGTTATGACTAACACCGGTGGTGCCGTGACGAAACCGAGGGCCTTCTGTGTGTGCGCACACATGGATGTGCTGCTCGGCACGCGCTGGTATCACAGTTAGTAGTTGTAATCCATTATGAGACTATGTCAATGCGTTATCTTGGCACAATCTGTTTTTTTCTACGTGGGATTCATTATTGGTGCCAGTTCGGTGATGGTGTCATGGTTAATGACTTATGGTGCCGCAGCGAAACTGAGAGCCTCCTGTGAATGCGCACACATGACTGTGCTACTCGTCGGATGCTGGTATCAAGGTCTCTGGTCATGATCCATTATAGAACTACCCTAATATGTTATCTTTCGTATATCTTTTCCTTGAAATAATTTCTATGTTGTTTGTCGAGTGATCAAGCAACATCTATCATCTCTGTTGGATCAAAAGGGCATACCCCTTTAATGTGTGGTCTCTTGTCCCTTTACTTTGATGGTGACTACTCATACAAGTTCCCTTTGCATCCTTTGTTGCAAAGGTGAAGCCTTGAAGCTTTTTAGTGCTGGAAGACAACTAATTAGTTCTCAAAATGAAGATTGATTTTTCCCTGCTGTTGTGATGCAGGAGTTTGTTCATTTGCTCTCTCGTTTAATCCCTGTATTTCCTAACCAAGTCAATTCATCTCGCATGGAAGAAATGGATGAAAAACCTGACCAAATGGATTCCTGCCCAAATGCATGATCAACTGTTAATAAGAGTGAACTCTCAACCCTTGGCTTACCGGTGGTACTGAGAGGACCTGCTCAATATCAAAAGTAGTTCAACAAGTTGGTTTTACTAACTTGTAACTGCCCTATGAACAAAGGTTGAGTTTAGAGATCGTTTTGTCGAGTTGGCTAAACTCACTTTGGTTCAACCCATCCTAAGAAAGTTCTTACCAAGATCAAGTTAAAATCGACTGATAGTCACCTAATTATCGCTCTAGTCGTGCCTTGATCGCCTCACGTGTGCTTTTCCAGCATATGTGATCAGGTCGAGTCATGCTTAGTGCTCAAAAAAGTGGGTTGATTGTGAAGCCAACAGTTGTTGAAAATCTTCACTGATGTTTCCTTGAGTCTCCATTAGCATCATTGGACTTGGATTTTCTGGCTAACACGAGTTAACTGTGATGTTATTCGACATTCACACCCGTCCCGTGTGCTATAAACTTACCGTGATCACTTGTTGGTAAACCTCTTTCTATGTGTTTTACCCAAGAGGTTGCATCTGATTCTACTTGGGTAAAATCGCGTATTTACCGCTCGCCCAACAGACTTAGATAGTACAGTGTCATCAGAAAAAGCAAATTGCACACATGGAACCTTATGTGTTCCTCTAGCAGACATCGTCTCTATTGGTGGACATTCTAAATGAGCCTAAGGCGATACATGTTATATCCACTAGAGAAACCACATCCTGAGACACTCGCTCTCGCTCAGGACTGTCTCATGATTATCGTTGATATGGATATGGGTTACATGCTTCTCTATTCTCAGAAGTCTTTCGCTCCGAATCTCGGGACGAGATTCTTTTAAGGGGGGAGGGCTGTAACATCTCAGGTGTTTATATTCTGCTCGACAACGAGTATGGATTTAAGCACGTAATATCAGTGGATAAAACAGATGCTCAATTTTAATCATCTCGCAAAAGTTCAAGTTTGGCGCCGTTTTCATTTTCATAATTTAAGTAAAAAAAGGGGGTTCATGAAGCTTTTGGATTATCGAATTTTCGTCACTGGCGAATTTTGAACTGTTCAGATCACGCGCGTAAGTGAATATCAAAATCAGAAAACTTCTGATTTTATGTAAAAATTTGGAGCCCCGCGCTGTCCGAAAAGAGTAATGCGCTAGCGCATTAATTGAATTGTTCTCTAAGTCGAGTGTTCGAGTAGTGAACGAAATTCGTCTAAATTCAACTAAATCAAACGTCGACTAAAATATCGAATTTGATCTCGTCTGGTTTAATCCGTCTACACCTCGCTCCCGTGACGATGCTGACATCGTCTCCGGAGGGATTTTCATTGCGATGTCGTGTTCGGCTCGCGTAGTTCAACATTTATTTATTTCATATAGTGTCAAGTCTGGTGCCAGTTTAAAATTAATCGAATAAGGCCGATTGAAAACGTCATCTAAATATTTTGCTCTTATCTGAGCGGTTTTTACGAATTCTGTAGACACTAATAAGAGTAGGCTTTTTAAATAAAATGAACCTAAACTAAATGAAACGAGAACAACGGTTAGCTGAATCAGTTTCCTATTCCAGAGTCTGAGAAAAATAATATCGTAACCTAACAACATTTTGATCCAATCTGTTTGTATCTTGCCCAACATTTTGATCTAATCTATTTGTATCTTGCCCAGATCCGAATCCCTAAACACGAATTGTTTAAAATTCTGCAGTATAAATTCCAATCAAGATAAATCATAGCCAGAGATTCAAACATGGAATAATTATTGCGCTAAAAATACATCGGAAAGAAGATTATATAATAATTAAGGAAAGAAAGAAAGTTCCAATCTTCTATCTCTGCCGTTATTTTTCCTAACTACGTATGCTGTCCCACTTCTGGTATTTTCCATTGTTCTTATCTCAGCCACGTATCCTTCTCCCTGATCCAAATCAAGCCAACGAAGGAAGCTTATCTCTTTCCTATGCACGTCATCTTCATCTATTCCACGTACGTTTCCTCTGGTCCATCCACGTTGCTGCTCCTTTCTTTATTCTGAGATGAGCGATCCCTGGAAGCATCTTCCGGGTGTGGCATTTATCTCCCCTCACACACGTTCTTTGCTTCGCTTCGGCACCGCACAGGCCCTGCTCCATCGTCACTTGTCCCTGCGCTGACGCTCGCTGTGGCTACCGGTGGTCGAGCTCCTCCCCTTGGCCGCGCTCTCCTTCGCTTGTGCCTTACCCATCGAGCTCCAGCGTTTGCCAGCTTAGAGCTCGCCCCTTGCGTGTCCCTCGTCTCCACGCATGCATCAGCTCCCTGCGCCCTCGCCTGCTGCTCTGGCTTGCCACTATTTCGGTCCTACCCCACCTTTCCGGTTACCGGCCGTCGTCGTGGACACGCCCCGACAGTACCACCAATTGATCGTCGACTCCTAAAACCTCACCAGCGTTCTCCTCGCCACGCCCTAGATTTAAGGAGAAATCCCCGGATTTGTAAAGGAGAAAGCGAAGTGAGCGCCGCCTACTAAGTGTTCGATGGAAGGTCCGAACCGGGAACCTCGACTTTCTCACGGATCTTCGGGTCGGTTTGTGAATTGGTGAGCCTGTTCGCTACTCTATTTAGTTAATTTGATCGTTGTATTGATTAAAGTTGTGGTCGATGATTTTCTTGTTTATAGCGCAAGCATATGGTGTGTCGACTTTCAGATTCATTGTTGTCCACATGTGCGATAGTTGGTGAATGAATATGTCAAAGGAGAGTAAATTCTTTAGGTATATGTGTAGTATGATTAAGACGAGTTCTTTTTGTGATGATATATTATGTGGAATATACTTGGGTGAATATGTATATGTATAGTGTAATTAAGTAGGTGATCTTAGCTTTAATTTATAATAAAGTACTAGAGAATTCTAAGTTTTAAGAACATGTGTGATTCTTGCTGTTTAATGCTGCATGACCAGTTTTACGTAAGTAGCTAGTTTAGTAAAGTAAACCATGTTTTCTGTGAATGTGTTATATATAAAAGATGTAGATAACTTCTTCATCTTACTGGTATAAAAATATCATGGTCATAGGTCTAGTAGTTTGAGAGTTATGAATTTTCCAAGTCCAGTTTCAGAATCTGTCCAAATTCTGTACAGGTTTCGAAAATTGGATTGTTTGATTAAGTAAAACTGAGAATCAGCTCTTAGTAATTATAGGAGAATTGTAGTACTTTTCTTAAGGTTTCCAACAAATTTTGGATCACCCTTTTTGGTGGTCTAGAAGTCAGGTTATGGCTGTTTAAATTGTGATGTTTGAAGCTGTCAAAATCTGGACAGCAATGCTTGTTTGTATTAACTGACTTCGATACACATTGAATCACCTTGAGATGATTATAAATGAATTGTAGACAATTCTACTAGCTTTCTAAAAAGTCTAGGATCACCTGATTTGGATTTCTGAAACTCCAGTTATGAATTTTTGAAGTGAAGAGCTGAATTCTATCCAAATCTGGACAGAATTAAAGTTTAGCACTGTTTGACCATTCTGTCGAATCATGTTGTGATGATAATATAAGAGTTATAGAGGACTTTCTAAGATTTCCAGAAAGTCTTAGTTTACTATTTTTGGATGCATATTTTGTAAGTTATGAGCAAAACTGTTGACTGCTGTACTGCTGTCCAAAATCTTCATGTGTTAAATTGATTGTTTGGAGTCATTCTTGTTTGGCTAGGTTGGATTAGTCAATTTTTTATTCTTAATTGATGAAGTGATGGCTTATTTTAGTAATTTTCATATTTAATATTTGTTGATTGAGTAAATGTCATAGATGGAGATTTACTTATGGTTCATTAGTGGTTTGTCATATTAATTCTATCAGGTCATGTCGTTTAAGTGTTCTCCATTACTAATAGAAAGTTAGTAAGGGACAGTATTGTGGATTTGTATATCTCTAGGCCTTCTCATGCTGGTACTTGAGTTTTTGTTTGGAGAGTAAGGTATCCAGGTAGTAATAGGTAGTAATGATCATGCAACTTAATTAACTAGTAATTCATTGATTACAATACGTGTGACTTGGGATTAGCTTTGTCTATGTCCCTATGCTTACGTAGTTGCAAATAAATGCTTGATCAAATGCCTTGTTGTCTAAAAATGATGTATTGCTTTCTTGATATTTGGTTAGGTCCATTTGACTAGAAGGCCATGAGTGATATAGAATTAAATGTATCTAGTAGTTACCCTCAAGGGTTGTAATGTTTGTTTTAAGTGTTATCCTCTTTAGTATAGATTATATATATTGTGTTTTTTATGCCCATGCTCATGTGCATTATGCATATCATTTAGGTACGTTAAGGGATCATGTGATATGGAGGACCAGAGCTGAGTCGACCACAATATGGTGTTAAGCGTGGGCTTCTTCGCAAGGGATACTTATGAATAAACTTGAAGATTTGCGTGATCGGATCAAGCGTCAGGATGTGAGATGATTGCCAAGTGGACGTCATCTAACAACACTAACGTAGTGTTATCCCAGGCAAGCCCCGGTGCATTTGCCACCTTCCTTGTATTACAAAATTTTATCACTTATATGCTGCATTAGGTAATAGGAGTTGAATGATTAAACACTTGATGCATTACCATCCTTGAAAGATTGATTATCATACCTTGTTACCTGTTTTATAAAAACTAGTAATGCTTAGTTATGCTTATAGATTAAGAAAAATGTTTTTGATCTATGACTCATGATTTTTAAAAAAGAAAAAGGGCTTGGGATGATGGAGACATCCTCCGCGGGGATGAATTCATCATTCAAGCAGGGTACCTCTGCCAGGTATCAAACTTTGAGAATTTGTTTAAAATGAGACCAGACATTGAGCTGGACAGGTCGCCCGTCTGTGTCGATTAAGGACCGTACCGATTGTTGGCCTGCTGATCTAGGACCCTTTATCTGGCCACATACCTCGTCATGGGTAAGCTTGAACCCGGCTATTCCATACATGAAAAGACAATCGCGCACTGGGAGTGGAGAGATGGCGAGAGTGGCACGTACCCTCCTGGCAACCGACCGCCTATAAGGGGTGGTGTGCTCTCGGGTGGCGCGGACCTGTTCATGTGGTGGAGGATCCGTGGGAATGGTAGACATGTGCAAAAGAGTTAAGGGAAGCATATGTCGTGTGGTTGGAGATCCCCAGCTGGGTATTAATCGATTCGGATCGCTGAACTTCTCGGATATGAAGACTGGATCTTCGACCCTCATCGTAGATAACAAGTGAAACTAAAGCTGCTAAAATGAATCTAGTGTAGGACAAGCGAATAATCTAGATTAGGAAAATCTAGATTCAGGAAAATTACTTAACTGGTGAAGTAAAAGCTTGGCATAAGGATCCACTACTAGTAAGCTTTTCTGCAAAAACGAGTCTTTGAAATTTGATAAGCTTTACCTTGATTCCCAATAAACCAGCATACCCTTGAGAGTCTTTTCTTTAGTCGGGTAAGTCTTGCTGAGTAATTGCGTACTCAGGGTTTTATTCCCTGTTGTTTTTCAGGTTGTAATTTTGTTCTGTTGTGGATGGTGCTAAGTGCCGGTGGGCTCGGCCTTCTTATATAAGTATATCCCTTCTATAGTTTCTTTAATGAGGATTGTCACTTAAGCTAGCATGTATTTCAAATTTACAAATATTATATAACATTTTAAAGTGTAATTCTTTTGAAACACTTTCTTTTGTAATCACTCCGATGAGGTATAATATCATCTTGATAAATTTGTAATCATTTTGTAATAAAGATTTTATTTCCGCTGCAAGTGTTTGTATGTGAGTTGTGTTTACTTAATCCTGCGATCTTGGCGGTAAGTGGTTTATCCGGGGTCCTTGGGACACTCGGACAGATCCTGTTAAGTTGTTTGACGCACATGCATAGCCGTTTGAGGTCCTTGGGACAAGGACAGGTGCATGTGGGCCCAATAGCTTGGGAGGTTCTGCCACAAATCCGAAGCTCTTGCTCATCTCCCGACAGACAGAAATCTCCTTGCTGTCAGGGAGACAATACAGGAAGTCTTCTTCTCCACTGCCGTTGAATATTAACTCCCCCTTTGGATACTTCAGTTTTTGGGCGTAAAGCTGGGCCTCTTGCTTTTCTTTTACTGATAATTTTTTCCCCGAAGCATGTCGAACAATATAATCAAGGACTTTGGGGGATGCTTCGGGGGCAACAGCACTGATTTCTTCAACAAGAATTGGCTCCGTCATTTTTTCTTCCTCGGTTTCCAAGGATTTTACCTTCGTGGGCTCTGAGGGCCCAGCTTCAGCCTCAGTTTCTTGCTCTGGAGCCTTAGTATCAAAAATCTCAGTTTTCGCTTCGGAAGTTTCAACAGTCTTCTTCGGAGTTGTGCTTGAGGACTTAATTGTCTCCAGAACATCTAGCACATTGGCCATTCTTTTTCTTTTCGGAGTTACCGCTGGCCTCTTTTGGTTTTTTATTGTCTCAACATTTGCTGAAGGACTTAAAACTTCTGATATTTTTGATCCCTCGGTTGATCCTTTTGCTTCTTCCATTTTTTCTGTCGATGGCGCTTCGGCCATCTCTTTGGTTTCTGATAACAAAATCTTTGGTTCTTCCAATTCTGTTCTTGTTGGCGCTTCGGCCATTTCTGCAATTTCTGGCAGCAAGGTTGGCTGTTCAGCCTCGGTGGCCGAAGAGGTCTCTCTGGTGAACTCAGGCACCGAGGCTGGTTCAATATAGCGTGGCCGATGTGTGAGGACCTTTATCCTTTTTCTTTTCGGTGCTGGCTCACTAGGAGCAGCTGCAGCTTCTTCTTTCGCAGAGGTCGTGCCTTTTCTTTTCTGCCCTCGAATGGGATAACGATAGTCAGGGTAGACGAACCCGATTGCTCAAACACTCGGTTCAGTCTTTTCTTTTTCCGGCCTCCGAAGGCTGCTGACAATGCAGTATCTTCGGCCTTCGAGTAAGCCCCAAGTAGTTCATCACTTAAATTTTCAATGCTTTTTAGCCAGTCATCATCTGACTCAACGAATTTATCTCCGAACTTGAAAGTATACTTCAGCCTGATAAGTCCACCTTCGTCAGCCTCCTTTATGGTCTCTTGCGGCATTTCCCATTTTTCCGTGAGCGGCCATACTCTGAAGGCAATATGCTCTTGGACCAAATCTCTCGTTCCAATAAAAGAACAAATAACTCCGAAGGCTCTCTGGCATTCTTCGGCAGCTTCATTCATTTCAACCTTCGGCCTCCGCAGGCTGAAGCTTTGCCAAATAGGGCGCATAATTATACCTTTAATATTTTCCCGTGTTTTCAGGTCATTCTTCACATAAAACCATTCTGTCATCCAGTCGCCGGGCCATCTCTTCCGAAAGGTTGGCACGGGACAGCTTGACCCAGACCGAGAAACGAAACTGTAGCAGCCAAAATTATTGTGATACTGTTCCTTACCCCAAGGTTTTGTCTCGTATGATAATTCGTGTATGTTGCAGAAACTTTTTGCATCAGGTTCCAGACCTTAGCTTCTCACGGCCCACACGAAGATATTCAGCCTTATGATTGCTTCGGGGGTAAGTTGGTGAAGATAGACTTCAAATATTTTCAGCACCTCTACGACAAAGTTGCTCAGGGGAAATCGAAGTCCAGCTTTCAAAAAGCTTCGGTACACTACAACTTCATTTTCTTCAGGGTTCGGACAAGTCTTTTCTCCTTCGTCGGCCCTCATAACGGACAAGTCCCAGAAATATCTTCCTCTCATGTTGACAAGATGATTTTCTTTGATACTTGATTTGCCGAAAACCGCATGGCTTGGTCGCCAAGGGCGATCTTCGGAGTCTTCACCACCACTATCCACATCATAACTGTCGCTGTCATCAGTATCTTCAGACAAACCTTCTAAAATCTCTTTGGTGATTTTTTTCTGTATTGGTCTTCGACATTGCTATAAGAAACCCCAGATTCTTCTCTTCAGAGAGACTCAGCTTCATCTCAGCAGCAGCCTTCTTATCTTCAGACATCTTCGAAAACACTAAAAAACTGTTTTCAACGCCGAAGCTTCAAAACTTAAAAAGCTAAGCAAATCTTGGTGCGCAAGAGCTAAAAATTGAGTGAGCGAGAGCAGATGGCAAAAAAGCGTACCAAATGAGCTCACGGTATGCCCTTATTTATACGCCCAGTGCGTTGAAAATTGAAAGACCCCGCCTGTCAGTGAATGTTGCTATTCTAGCAAAGGGAAGGTGTTTTTTCGGACCTTCGGCTTAAAACCTTCGTCCATGTCGCAATCTAAATTTATTATTTTAACAAATTAATATTGCGAGGGGCTACTGTTGGGGGCCTTCGGCTTCCGAAGGTCCTCAAAAACAGGATTTAACAGTGTTTCTGGAGTATAATGTGTGAACAGGTATCTTCAGACTCGAGTCGATATCACAGTAGGAGAAGCCCAAAATAATACGAAGGTTGATACAACGCCGAAGATGTGAGCGGGAAAGCTTCGGCGTGGTAGCAGAAAAGGAAACCGACTTAAAGATGAAAAGGCTATTCAGACCTCGGTGGATTACTATAGAATTACTACCAAATGTAAAGGGCATGAATGTAATTTTATATGGGCTGTGTCCCGTGCCTATAAATAGGTAAACAGTACCCCCGTACTGTTCACGCTGACTTGGCATTTGCTTTTGCGTCACACTTGTACTTTCATCTCCTTCCAAGCCGAAGGTACATTTGTAATTTGATGTCATTTCTATTTCTTCATAATAATAATGCAAAAATAAGTTGATAATAATATATAATTGTCTATGTTATCCTTCATATTTCATATAGTTCATTCTCCATCATCGTATGTTGTGTTTATGAAGGTGCGCCCTTCATAACCTTCGTCCGAAAATCATTATATCCTAAGGGAAATAATGCTTCGAAGGACGAAGGACTTTACCGTTTAACATTTTCTGTGTTGCCTTGTTCTTAACTCATAGCATTTGAGAACAAGTCCCCAACAAACTCCACTCGGTATAGGAGTGTTGTGGAAGCACTCTAGTATCTATCGCTCACTCAACTAGATATTTCGTTCTCGGTAAATCGTGTTTGTCAATATATGGTTGTCCCTACTTCAGTGCATTGGACTGTAGTTAAACGTATTCTTCGTTATCTCCGGGACAAATTGATTATAGCTTGCATTTTATTAAGACCGGAATACTGGATCATTGCTATTTAGCGCCTTTTCAATGCAGATTGAGCTGGTAATTTGGATGATTGACGTGGGGCAACCTAATCTCAGGGGTGCCGAAGTTGATGTGAAGAGGCCGGCACCGCCCTGGTTCGGACGGAAGTTGACTGATTCACAGAAGAAGAAAGGTTCAGCTGACTGCTGCTGCACTGCGTCTCTCTCACACACACAAAAATGCTTGTCTGATTTTCATGCACTGTTGGTCATACTCATACAGTTATTACTCAATTTTATTCACCTTGCTGCTGTCATGCACAGATTCTAGAATCGTACAGAAACAAATTTCCCTATGGCTTGTTGAAACCGATTTGGTATAAGTCACTGAACTTTTGTGTTCAAGCAGAGCAAACTACACGTCTTAATGGAGTTGATAAAAAGAATGTTTCCTTCGTTAAGCCGACTGTACCGAAAGCCATAACTGCTCCCACTATGGGCTGACAGTTTTTGTGGTTGGAGTGATCCATGGTCCAGCTCATGATATCAGCCATCGTTCTCAGCTTACTCAAGCGGCTTGTAACTCTTAATTGAGCCGATAAAAAAGGACATTTTTCCTTCATTAAACCCTGCTTTAATTAGTTTGTGACTTAAGCACGAGAGTGACCTGACCTGCAAAGTCCTTGCCTTCAGTGTCATCTTTCTCTAGGATCAGCTCATCTACCACAGACCAAAGTTGGCTCCTGCCCTGCCCACACGCCAGACAGAGAGATATCAGATATGCATCAGCATTACACGCACAAAAGCAGAGACAGGTGGTTAAAAATTAGTTGGAACAATATGAGCACGGATCCATATATATAGATGCCAGGGAACTTGTTAGGCCTGCATCGCCATTTGCAACGAGCAGTCTGACGGTACTTAGAACAACAGCAGAACAAAAGAAGTATATTCAGATATATATATATCTCGGTAGAAGTGTAGCAGAGGTGACCATGAGCTACTGGGGAAGCCCAGGCGGGGCGCCGTCGTGGGCGGCGAGCCGGGGGCCGTCGCCGGTGGTGCCGCTGCTCGTGGTGGCGGCGCTGGGATGGGTCATCTGCCAAGAGACCCTGATGGGGTGGTACGAGCAGGTGACGGAGGTGCAGGAGACGGTGGCGGACAACGCCGTGCTCCTGGTCCTCGGCGCCGGGGTGCTGCTGCTGGCCCTGGCCGTGGCCGGCAACCGGAGCGAGGTGGTGCTAGTGCCGGCGGCGCTGGTGCTGGTCATGTTCCTCATCCAGAACATCGTGCTCGCCGCTCTCCTGCTGCTGGTCGTGGTCTACTTCGCCGGAATATACTACTACAGGCCGGACAGAGGGTACGGGTACGGGTACGGCGGTGGTTTTGGCGGCGGCGAGTGGGGCAGCGGCGCGGGCACCGGGCTGGGGTTGTACATGCTGCTGCTACTGTGCCTGCTACTGTGCGCCATGTTCTCCGACAGCGGCGGCAGCTGGTGGATCCCAGCCGTGCTGCTGGTCGCGTGCGTGCTCTGCCTCAATCTCTTCTCCGGCGGCAAAGTCTGGGGATATGGGTACTCCTGAGTTCTGGGCATGCTTTTTCCAGGGCAGAAAGAAGTATATGGCCATCACTGTGCTCGCATAATGTATAATTAACTAAACTTGTAATTTTAACTTTGCCAAACATACCTAGTACTGTTGTTTTGCATGCTTGGATTTGTCTCAGATACAAACTGGTTTGCAAAATGCAAAGCGGTGTTATATACTATATAGTATCAGACATATATCATAATTTAGAAGACTATAAAGTCTTCACGGATGGATGGATAACATTGGTAATCAGTTACATAAACAGGTACATATGGGATCAAATGACCTATTTCTCATGGCCAAATGGCATAAAGCTCAGGCTGCTCAGCTGACAATAGGCCCTTGGCAACTATTAAGGGACTTTACGAAGTGGCAGCCTCCTCCTTAAGCTGCTTCACATTGGTGATGTAGTCGCTCATTGCTTCACCTTGGTGAACTTGAATTTATCATTCATCAGCATCTAGGTGCAGAAAACTGCATCAGCAAGCAGATGTTGTAGGATAGAGCATCGAAAACTATATTGCAGCATTGGTTGAACCCCAAGAGGTTGGTCACCATCTGATACATCCCTACCCCATTATTACTGAACTTCAGTTGTGAGGGACCTTTCCCTGCCGTTACCTAGGATTTCAGCTCCACAACCGTTCACTCCAAAAAATTTATGTCCAACCTCTGATTGACAAAATCAGAAATCGCTTGGCGGGATGGAAAGGAAATCTGCTAAATCGTGTAGTCTGTCCTGTCCTCCATGCTCACCTATCACTTGTCGATCTTTCCCCTCGCGGCCTAGACTCGTCCGCCGCTCCTTTCTTTGGAAAGGTAAGGCCGAATCTAATGGGGTCACTGTCTTGTGGCATGACCGCTAGTCAGCAAGCCCAAAGCCCTAGATGGTCTAGACGTTCTCAACCTTGACAAGTTCGGACGTGCCCTTCGGCTTCGTTGGCTTTGGAAGGACTAGATGGGTGAGGATCACTCTTGGAAAGGGCTCGATGTGCCTTGTAACACTGTGGACACACTTCTCTTTAGCGCCTCGACCATTGTCACCGCAGGAGATGGTAAGACATCTAAGTTCTGGCATGACAGTTGGCTTAATGGCATGGCACCAAGGAACCTAGCACCAAACCTTTTTGAGCTAGTCTCAAGAAAGAATAAGTCGGTTGCCTGTGAGTTCAATGGCGAGAATTGGATCAGGTCTTTGAGAAACAAGATCACATCCTCTGTTCAGATCGAAGAATTCGTCTCCCTTTGGATCAGACTCCATGAATTCCATCTTCAGCCATAGGTTTCAGACTCCATTACATGGAAATGGAGCCCCGATGGTGCCTTCATAGTTAATTCAGCCTACAAAGCACAATTCATCTGATCTTACACCAAGATAAAAATTCAGACTCCATTACATGGAAATGGAGCCCCGATGGTGCCTTCATAGTTAATTCAGCCTACAAAGCACAATTCATCTGATCTTACACCAAGATAAAAATTGGTTTGGTCTATAGGGCAAGGGTTTAACCAAAATGCAAGGTTTTTGCTTGGATTCTTCTACAGCTCCTCACTGCGAAAAACCTTGCCACTAGGGGCTGGCCACACCATGCTAACTGTTCCCTCTGCAATGGCCCCTAGAGACTGGCCTCCACCTCTGTTTGCATTGCCCTCTCACACGTGCTGTGTGGGATCATATTCTGGCTTGGGAAGGTATGAGCCTCCCTGCCCTGGCGAACCCTGCTCGCTTCTCTAACATTAAGGACTGGTGGGAAGCAGCGTCCTCCCTGCTCCCAAAAACCCAAAAGCACGACTTCAAGGGCATCGTGTGGAACTTATGGAAGGAGAGAAACAGAAGGATCTTTGAAAACAACTCCCTAACCCCTATCCAGGTTGCCTTGAGGATCAAAGAGGATGTTTTAAGTTTTATGATGGCTATGTCTATCGTGTAATTGAGATGTTGCCGCGCCTTTGCAGGTAGCTGCTCTGTGTGGGTCTGCTGGGATTATGTGTTATATCCGGTCCTCGGATCTCGTCTCTTGTTTTCTGAAATCTTTCTCCCTCAATGGATAGGCAGAGCTCCTGCTATTTTATTCAAAAAACAAAAAGTTGCTACGTACTACATAAACAAATCCCAGAACCATGGTTAAAATTTGATGCCCAAGCTTGGGAAGAAACAAAAAAGATATTACTGTAAATAAGTCCATCTTATTCTTTATATACTGTTTTGTTTAGCTTCCCCTGTTTTATATTCTTATTATGCAGAGTCTCATGACCCACACATTCACCACCACCGTTTGGATCTCTGAATCGTCAAACTTTGAATAGGACCTGCTGTTTATAAGTTTATATAGGGGAAGCAAATCGTCAAACACTCTCCATGCCAGCAATGTAATTTGAGCCATGGCATTTAAATTGGGTTCGTGCAAACCAAGAAATTCATCCACACAGCAAACTTACGAAGGGAACGAGAACGAAAGTAGCAGCCTAACAGGTATTCACATCTCCAACAGTGGCTTGCTTGTAGAGTAGTCCGTAGAGGATCAGCTTGTTCTCATTGGTCGTGTTGTCAGGCAAGGCCTTCGCCTTGTCAGCATACTCCTCAAATTCCTCCTGCAACAGAGATGTCAGTTCCGTGGGGCCAAGATTGCATTACTAGGCTAAATTATCTCACAAGGTAAATCTTTCCGATAATAAATCGTTTTAAGAAATCCAGGATTCGAAAAGCACACTTCGCCACTCTATCTCTTTCTAGAATTATACAGGAAATTTTACGTTCAAAAAAAAGAATTATACAGGAAACTGAGAGATCGCAAAGTACTTAAAACAAACTGCCGAAGGCACACAACAGTAACTGCCCCTCAGGAGTCAGGAGGTTTTGGGATTTTTACAGTTCGCTCATTAGTTTGTACACTCTGCTCAGTTGTATTGTATCACTGTCTAAATTCTCTACTCAGTTCTCTTCTACCATTTGGATAAAGGTTGTTTAGTTTATATAAACTAATTTTTAGTCCTTATGTTTTATTCTATTTCCGTGGACAGCGGAGGCGAGTGCAGGGCGGCCGACTGCAAGGCCTTCTTCTCCGTCCTGATGTGCGAGGCGTTGGGCTGTTGATGTTGACTACATTGACTATTCCTTAATCAAATCTTCTAAGACTTGTTTCGGAGGAAGAGTAACAAAGAGGATTAAGAGGGCTAGAATTACTTTGTCCTCACTATTTTATTTTAAATAATAAGAGATTATAGCCCACTCAATCTCTCTATATTACTTCTGTTCTCGAACAAGCTCCTAGAGTTTCAGTGCACTTGCAAGACGATTAAATTATGATTATCTAATTGCAAACGATCCTTTTTATATGGATAATCTTGTTAGATAACGATACTGTTTTTATATGCTTAATTTTGTATCCCTTTGGCACTGACGAACCGACGGCCCTCTAAGATCATAGACTAATCCTCACTCGTGAGGAAAATTTCTGGTTAAACATGAATCAAACATGTTTAGCGTTTTTTCGAGATAGACTTTAAAAAAGAGATGTATCTTGGTACAGGAATTATACATCGTTATTAAACATTATGTCAAAATGTCACAATATGTATGTATGTTAATGCGTAGCGTAATGCTTTAGACATTGTTCGTTTGTGTCGGATTGGTGGGTCGGAACGATTTCTAGCCGGATTGCTTCTCTAATTTATATAAATTTTGATTAGCTGGAACGATTCCACCTTAGGCCTTGTTCGTTTCTATCGGATTGGTGGGTCGGAATGATTCCTAGACGGATTGTTTCTCTAATTTATATAAACTTTGATTAGCTGGAACGATTCCGGGTGCAATCCGACGTAAACGAACAAGGTCTTAGGCCTTGTTCGTTTGTGTCGGATTGCACTCGGAATCGTTCCAGCTAATTAAAGTTTATACAAATTAGAGAAGCAATCCGATTAGGAATCGTTCCGTCCTACCAATCCGGCACAAACGAACGAGGCCTTACCAGTAAAATTGGATCCGGAGCTCTAGCTTGTTCTAGCTATATCTCCATCAGGAGGGATGGCATCGGATCACGCGTGAGCATCTCTGCCATGTGCTTTTGAGATAACCACGTTCACTACCACAGCCCAGAACTCAAGCAGCACGGACCACGGGTGTTTGGTTGTAATCAAAAGTTTAGTATCTGTCGAATGTTTGATGACAATTACAAGTAGTTTAATTATAAAACTAATTACACATATGAAAATAAAAGATCAGATGAATTTATTAAACTTAATTAAGTCTATATTTAATATTCATAACTAATATCCAACACTATCTAAACTTTAGTCACGAACAAAAACGAACAGCGCATCAGATCAAAGTAATAACGCAGATTGCAGGTCCTCCTTTCAATTTCCTCGCACACCGACACCACTGATGGCGATGTGCCCTTTGCAACGCAACGCAACGCTAGATGGATTTGGGATGCAGCGCACGGACGCATGGAACTGGCATCAGTGGGTGAAGGTGTAGAAGACGGTGCCCACGTAGAAGGCGAGCGCGGTGGTGACGAGGCCGACGAGGCCCGCGGCGGCCTTGGCGGCGGCGCGGTCGGTGGGGCAGCTCAGCGTGCCGAGGCGGACCTGCACGACCATGACCATGGACGTCATGAGGAAGACGCAGCCGACGACGGATCCGACGGCGGAGGCGAGCATGCCGAGGCGGAGCACGCGGGCGTCGATGTGGGCGCGCGCCGCGTCGTGCGGGTCCTTGGAGTTGATGAGGTTGAGCGCCAGCTTCAGGCCCTGCGCCACCAGGCTGGAGAAGAGGAAGGACGAGAAGGCCACCACCTCCAGCACCAGCAGCGACCGCGCCACGCCCGGGCCGGCGTCGCACCGCGGGTCCCCCGCCAGGCTCCGCAGCTGCCCCGGGGTCGCCAGCGACAGCCCCACGAACACGGCCACCGTGAACAGCGAGTTCACGTTCACCACGCCGTCCAGCGCCGTCACGTGCACGCTCGTCGTGTTCGCGCTCAGCGCCGCCGGGAACTTCCACTCGTACCCGTGGTGCGGGTGGGGGTGCCCGCCGCCGTTGCTGTGCTCCTCAGATCTGGGATGGATGGAGACAGGGCACGAAACATTAGGTTCCTTCATCCATCCATGGAAGGGGCGAGGGGAAGAGACTTACTCGTCCATGGCGGGATGAGGCTGGATCAGGCAGAAGCTCGCGGTTCTCGGACTGCTGATTTCGCCGGTCAACCTTGGGGATGGGATGGGGGGAAGAATGAGATGGAGGAGCTGCGGATTGTCCAACTGACAAAAGACGAGGGAACGTGTGGGAACTGGGAAGCTAGAAGCTGCTTTTGGTGACTGCTTCTGCTTTGCCACGCGGCATTGTTATTGCTACAGTGGTCTGCAGAAGCCTGACCGACAAAACATGGAGTTTTTTTTAGCATTTTCTTTTAAAATCTAGTATTTGACAAATCTAATTGGGGGCATACTTAACTCTATATAACCTTGTGGTTTATGCTCAAAAGATAGAAGCTGCTTTTGGTCTCGTAAATGTTTTTTCTTTGTTAGGTTGTTCGCTTTAGATTAAAATCGACTATTTAGACTGCAGTAACTGTAATGCATAAAGACAAAAATATTATACTCTTTTGGTCCTTCATGTATATTTTTTCTTTATTCGCTTAAAATTAAAATCAGTTATTTAGACTGTTGTATCTACAATTCATAAACAAAAATATTCTGTGGCGCCCTAATAGTGGCACCGAATCTATTAGGGTTGGGCATTTAGTTTTTTTGAAATTTCGGTTCGGTTTTTCGGTTTTAAAAAAACTTTGGTTTTTTAGACATTAGAAACCAACCGGTTTTCTAGAAAATGAAAACCGAGAACTTCGGTTTTGGTTTTTCGGTAAAAATCGAATACCAAACTTATACTCAAAACAACACATACAACAAGTTTATATGATAGATTACACATAATTTTAAAAAGTAAAAATTATATAGGTACAAATATTTAGAGATACATCATACATCACATATAAATAAGTGAATAACAATTTAATTGCCTCACACATTTAGTTCACATAATCGAAAAGTTAAGTTTTAGAATTGATCAAGTTTGGTATTCGGTTTTTTTGGTATTTGGTTTGGTATACGGTGAAAACCGATTACGATACCAAAAACCGAAACTGAAAATCTATTCCTCTCCGATCCTGTTACGGTATTTGTGTCAGCTATTATTTTCTTAATTAGATTTGTAAAAAATATTAATAAACATCTCTAAAAACATTAATATGGAGGAGTCACAGCTCGTGGTGGGCTGGTGCTGGGCTGGTTTAATCTATGGAGAATCTCTGATTATTCGATTTGGAATAGCAAGAAGTTTCCTCTCATATATCCATTTAATTTTTTTATTATCAAACCAGCCCTATATGACAAGCCGGTCTGTATCTCCAGAAAAAAAAACAATTTAGAACTGGCAGTTCGCCCCAGCAGCCTTCTGGCTGGCTGGAACCTTGTAGAATCTGAAGAACATAACACACAACAACACAAGGACTGGGGATGGTTTAAACACCGACACCCTCAGTCACTCACTATGGACCAACACGTAGCTGTTATATATACCATTTACAAAGTAGCCTCCACTATACACCAAATGCTGTACACATGAATGGAGAGCAAATCGTGCATCCGTGCAGAACCTACACGGCCAAACCTTTCCCTTTTTTTCCCTAGTCAGATCTTATAAGGTTCAAGACTCAAGCCTTGGGCACTAGCTTCATCATGAAGTTGTACTCCGCTCCTTTAGCTATCTTGGGTTCGGGCCATTTAGCTCCTTCCGGCACTCGTATGCACTTGAAGCCTTGGTTTCTGTACAGGCGTAGCGCGGCCACGTTGTTTACGTCGCAGTGCAGTGCCATCGACCGGCATCCCCAGCTCCTTGCCCGAGCCTCTGCTTCTTGGACCAACATCTTCGCGATCCCTTTCCGTCGCTCCTCCTTCCGCACCGCGACGTTTGCTATATACGCAATACCTGTCCTGCACAGATCGGAAGTAGCACCAAGTAGTGAGTACCTTTTTTTAAGGGATGGAGAGGGGGGGGTGCCTGCACATTTAAAAAACTGTCGGTGAAATGCAGATTAGAAAATCCTTTCATGACCCAAACAGACTGAAGCACATTGCAACCCAGCCAGCTATGAAACTTGTTCACGGCATAACATGGCCAAAAGTAATTGACAAAGGCTGTTTCAGAATGTGAATCGTCTCAAGTCACTGTGTTTAGTGGTATCAGGAAAGAACCCATGTCCTAAAACTTCCTAGAAGATGCCAACAACACATACCATACCCCAACCGAGTATTTTATACCCTCAAGTTTAATGTAGGGAAGTAGGTTGAACTTACTCCTGTTAGTGACAAACTAAATGTGACGATATTGATACGCTATCTGAAAGAAACCTGGTCAGGGTTCAACTAGATAGTACGAAGCGGGCAGAGGGAGCGCAAGGAGGGAGGGTCAGGTATGATTTAATTAGGGTGAGGGGGTGGGCTTGGCTTGCGCTAAAGCTTCAGGGTGGTGTTTCTTTTGAGCATCTTTGTGGCAAGGTGTCCTACTACTCCGGACTCTGTCCTTTTGTTTGTGTGCTTTGTGTTTCATGCACCTCGTGAGCGCACTAAGTTGACTACTCAGTCAGTTGAGTGTTTTTCTTGAGTATAGTGCTGAGCACAAGGGATATAGGTGTTGGGATCCGGTTGCTCGACTGATGCGGATGTCTAGGGTGCTATACATGATAAGAAAATCCCAATCAATACTGTGTTGTACATGAAAAGATGTCAATGGGGGGTGGGGGGTAGTGTGTGTCTAGGGTGTGTTTGGGGATTGGAAGTTTATTAAATCTCCTTTCTACCTTTTCTTCTTAATGAAATGATATGCAAGTCTCCTGCATATTCGAGGGAAAACGAAAAAAATAATGCCATTTATAAGTATCTCAACAAGATTGAACAGCTATGATTTCTCGAACATTGAATGAGTAGGGTAGGTGAGAACGTCATGACCAGAACCTAGTTATCTGAAATCATGCCACAGCTTTCTTTAGAGCATCGAAGTATTAATACTGTCTTACAGCATTTGAGCTAACTAGCTTCCAGTTTAACCAAGAAACACATAGGACAACACACAAAAGATTGTATGTAATTGTGCTCAAGGTCATAATATCACCATTTCTAGTTCACCAAAATATCTAGTACTCCCTATGTTATTTTTTATTTGTCGCGTTTTAGTTCAAAAATGAACTAGCCGGCGACAAATATTCGAGAACGGAGGTAGTACATAATATCTGTAGCAAATCTATGTCACCTGGGAGCTCATAAGTGCTGCCAAAGTGCCAGAAGGCTCAGAACATCAGAATATGACTACAGTGATAGTCTGCAATCTGTAATATGCATGCACTACCAAATGTGTCCAGTGTCCACACGTTTCCCATGATCCCATCCATTGCAGTTGACGTGTGAAGCTGATGCTAGTTTTTTTTCATGGGCAAGTCTTCAACAAACTTCGAGTTAATGGCTTAACAACAAATAGAATTTACGACTGATGGGTTTGCATTCATAGTTAGATTTGAATTAAGTTTAGTCACGCTATTTCGAGTTTTTGTTAGCATGTAGGAGGTGAAGTATAATGTTCACTTATACGAGAATTCTAGAAGCAGGAGGAACACAGCCACCTTATTCTGTTTAAACTTCATTACTTGCTAACTATACCAAGTACACATGTGAAAAGCCAAACAATGCAAATGCATAAAACTAGAAATGATAAATAGACAAGCTTACTGATGATGATATAAACGAAGTGACACCTAAAGCAAAATTCATAGCTTGCATCCATTTATAGTTATAGTCTGAACAAATGGGCCAGAGGAAATTCAATGCATATGTTTTGGTTAGAAATGTACCTTCTCTGCTTCAGGGGTCCCCTTCTCGGAAGATAGTCTGCCACTGTATCAAGTGTAAGAATGCCAGCTACGGAGCCTCTACTGAGATTGTATTTCTCAAAGTTGGCATCTGTAGCATCTCCACACTCGATGTTGAAACTACTATTTACAGAATTAGAATTGACGGCCACAAGGCAAGTCCTCATGCAGCCGGGTGGAACTGAAAATCCAGAGAGGAGAGCAATGTAACGATCAATCCGGAGAACAAGGTCCAACGGGAACTTGTAACCAGGAAAGAACGAGCTGCAGTGAGTGTCAGCCACTTCCCAGCAGTCCTCGAGCCGTGCGTCTCGGACCACGATTTCAGGGTACAAAGTGGGCAGCAATTCAACCGCCTGGCTAGCATAGCAAATTCCTGAAAAAACAAAAGGTAGGATTTAATGTCAAAGAAAACGTTGAGTAGCTGGATCATGACGCACGCGAGCGCAATCACCTCCCGTAGCCCTGTCGCCTGCGCGGAACGGCCCCGTTTTGGCTGTTTGGATGAATGAAATGCGGATCCGTCTCGTGCAATTTACTGTTGCCGGCCTGCGAGATCTCAAAAGGGTTTGTTTTGACCGGAGGAGGAGAAAAAGGGGGAAAATTCAGCAACTCATACCAGATCATGGCGCGGGAGCCGTTGAAGCTCGGGGCAAAAGACGCCGAGACGCCTCCACCGGGGCAGGGCCCTCGCATTGCTTCCGGCGAAGCAGCTTGGGAAGCACGAGTGGAGAAGGAGCACGGCGGCCGCGCTGGGCCAGCGGCGGCGCAAGAGAGGAGAGAAGGAATCGTGGGGAAAGGATAAGGATGAGATACAGAGAGCCATTGTCCTTTTTCAGAAAACCCCCTGAAAAATCCGAGTAGCACATTTGAATGAACTATTTTTTCAAAAAATAAAAATAATAATAATAATTTAAACTTGAAACTTAAATTATATTGCCTCTCTATTTAAAAATGCACTTCTAGATATGTTAACTAAACCTATTTTAGTATCGATCAACTTCCTCATAAATAGTACTCCCTCCTTCATTCCAATTTATAATTTGATTTTTTACCCTATGTTTGATCGGCTCATGTTATTAAAAAAATTCATAATTATTATTAATCTTTGATATGATATTGTTTAGCATGTATTTGTCGGCGTTTCGACCCCGGGGGTCCCTGAACCGACGAGTAAATTATCGCTGCGTGTCCCAGCCCAGATGGGTCGGCGCGAGACGGAGCACAAGGGGGAAAACAGTGAGGGGAAACCGCGGCCTCGTGTTGTCCTGCGCCCAGGACGGATGCGCTTGCAGTAGGGGGTTACAAGCGTTCGCGAGGGAGAGAGAGAGGGGGCGTGAGACTGCGCGTCAGCCCGTTCTCCCGCGCGGCCACCTTCTCGTATGAGGGCCCTGGACCTTCCTTTTATAGACGTAAGGAGAGGGTCTAGGTGTACAACGGGGGTGTAGCAGTGTGCTAACGTGTCTAGCAGAGGGGAGCCAGAGCCCTATGTACGTGTCGATGTGGCTATCGGAGAGGTGTTGGAGCCCTGTCCATGTGGCGTCATGGCCGTCGGAGGAGCGCTTGAGCCCTGTAGAAGCACAGCTGTCGGGGCTGTCAGATCCTTGCTGACGTAGGGGGCTGAGAACCGCCGTCGTCATGGAGCACGCGGGGTGCCATCATTACTTGTTTTACCGGGGCGAGCCAGATGGGACGCCGGTCTTGTTCCCCATAGCCTGGGCTAGCTAGGGGTAGGGTAATGATGGCCCCCTTGTGGCGTGGTCGGTCCGAGCCCAAGGTCGGGCGAGGCGGTGATTCCTCCGAGGTCGAGGCTGAGTCCGAGCCCGGGGGTCGGGCGAGGCGGAGACCGTCGTCCGAGGTCGAGGTTGAGTCTGAGCCCTGGGGTCGGGCGAGGCGGAGACCGTCGTCCGAGGTCGAGGTTGAGTTCGAGCCCTGGGGTCGGGCGAGGCGGAGACCGTCGTCCGAGGTCGAGGTTGAGTCCGAGCCCTGGGGTCGGGCGAGGCGGAGACCGTCTTCTGGAGTCGAGGTTGAATCCGAGCACTAGGGTCGGGCGAGGCGGAGACCGTCTTCCGAGGTCGAGGTGGAGTCCGAGCCCTAGGGTCGGGCGAGGCGGAGACCGTCTTCCGGAGTCGAGGTTGAGTCCGAGCCCTGGGGTCGGGCGAGGCAGAGATTCCTATGGCGCCCGAGGCTGGACCTGGTTGCTGTCAGCCTCACCCTGGCGGGTGGCACAGCAGTCGGAGCAGCGCAGGCGATGCTGTTTTCCTGTTAGGTCAGTCAGTGGAGGGGCGAAGTGATTGCGGTCACTTCGGCCTTGTCGACTGGAGAGCGCGCGTCAGGATAAGGTGTCAGGCGATCCTTGCATTGAATGCTCCTACGATCCGGTCGGCCGGCGAGGCGATCTGGCCAAGGTTGCTTCTCCGCGAAGCCTGCCCGAGCTGGGCCTCGGGCGAGTCGAAGGTGCGCCCGTTGCTTGAGGAGACCCTCGGGCGAGGCATGAATCTGCCTTGGTCTACTGTTCCTGCCCAAGGCTGGGCTCGGGCGAGGCGAGATCGTGTCCATTGAGTGGACGTTGACCGGAATTGCGCCCATCAGGCCTTTGCAGCTTTGTGCTGATGGGGGTTACCAGCTAAGATTAGGAGTCTTGGGGGTACCCCTAATTACGGTCCCCGGCAGTAGCCCCCGAGCCTCAAAGGGAGTGTGGGTACTCGCTTGGAGGCTTTGTCGCATTTTTTGCAAGGGGACCGACCTTTCTCGGTTGTATTTTGTTCCGGTGGGTGCGCGCGAGCGCACCCGCCGGGTGTAGCCCTCGAGGCCTTGGAGGAGTGGTTTGACTCCTTCGAGGTCTTAGTGCCTTTCATGATGCCTCGGCCGGCCTGGTTGTTCCCTCATGCGAACTGGTCGTTGCCCGGGTGTATAGTCAGGTTCCGAGTTCTCGGGCTGGTATGTTGACGCTGTCAACGGTTTGGCCGGAGCCAGGTTTGCGAGAGCAGCCCCTGAGCCTCTACACAGGGCGAGAGGACGGTCAAGGACTGACTCGGCTTTTTTCATACGCCCCTTCGTCGCCTTTCTGCAAGGAGGAGGGGGGAAAGCGCCATGTTGCCCTCGGAGGGCGCCGAACATGGTGTCTCCGGTGAGTTGCTAACGGGTGATCCGAGTGGACGCCCGTGTCCCGTTCGATAAGGGTCGGCTAGTGGCCCAGAGGCGCGCTCCAAAAGTACATGTAGGTGATTTGCCGGACCCGGTCCCGTTCGATAGGGTCTGAGGGCTCGATGCCTCCCTCTGATGGGATTCCCTTACAGAATCGCTCCTACTGGTCTCGGAAATGTCCTAGGGTACCACGGGAGCGTAGCCCAAGCCTTGGTTATGTATCGAACGTACCCAGAGTCATCCCTCACTCTGTGTGCTCTGAGGAGGCTGTCGAACCCTTCGGGGGGCCAGCCTTCGAATCCCTGATCAGTAGTGGGCGCGGAGCCCGAGTGGCCTGAGGCGGCTGTCAAACCCTTCCGAGGGGCCAGCCTTCGAACCTCTGACCAGTAGTGGGCGCGGAGCCCGAGTGCACTGAGGCGGCTGTCGAACCCTTCCAAGGGGCCAGCCTTTGAACCTCTGATCAGTAGGAGGGCTCGGGGCCCGCTTCCTTCGCGGAGAAGGATCCCTTTCGGAGTATCCCCTTTCCCGGTCCCTGTAGCAAGAGAGAGAAAGGGGAAGAAGAAAAGGATACGAAATTGAACGACGTGGCGCACCTTTTTTGACGTGGTCATTACGGCGGAGGTGAAGCGTCGCCCGCTTCGTCTGCCAAAGGTGTCGCCTGCCCTGCCGCGGAGTTAATGCGACGGGACGAGTGGTTTGCGGGGCAGCCGTTGTGCATGCGCGAGCCGTTCGAGGAACGGAACACGGGCGCGTCGTCTTCACGCCGTGGGAGAGGGCTCTCCTGCCGCTCCAGGAGGGGACGTGAGCCTGTAGACGATTTGACTGTTGCTTCCGCCCGCCTGCCGCCGCCATTACTGTCGGCCTACTTCTGGCCATATCGACCGTCGCGCCTTCTCCCGCGGCTGACTGACCCATGACCGGCGTGCCTGGTTGGCACTGTTGGTCCACGCGCAGGGTTGCCTCAAATTGCGGCACCGGTTCCACAGTCGAGAAGGCGCGGCGCTGGCGCAAGTGGCGCTGCAGTTTTTTGTACGTAGTAACCGGCGCGCCGGTTACATGACGTGTGGGCCTGTACCTCCGTGCTGGACGCGTCGAAGTCGAAAGGGTGCGCCCCCTCGGTGTAGTTGTATGCCGCCTGCATGGCGGTCCGCCCTTTCACCCGCTGGTTTGGGCGAAGAAGGAGGAATGCTTGTAACCGCTGGGCGGTTACACGCTCCGCGCGCGGCGATTTGGCTTATTCTTGTCCTGGGCCAGCTTGCATGTCGTGTGGGACCCAGCCCCCGTGTCGTAGGGGGAGGACCTTGGAGCGTGTTGGTGAAGACTCAGTCCACGACGACTGAGGACGCAAGTGGGGAGAGTCACCTTTAAAAAGGGATCGACCTCCTGGGTGGTAGCCATGCCTTCGCACTTTCCTCATGCGTCGCGTCCTTCCGCCTTCCGAGCCCCCGGATGGGGAGCGCCCGCGTTGTCTTCGTCTCGTTGTGGAAGGAGCGCAACCTTGTGGAGGTTGGTACCTTTCAGCCATCGCTCGGCTTCAAGGATTTTTGTCAGGCAGCCCGGCTGCATCCCCTCGCCGGTGGTCACCCAAGACGGTGACCACCAGTTTGATGGTGGGGAGAAGCAAGCCGGGCTGCGGCCTCCGCCCTGCCCTCAGCTTCAAGGATTTTCGTCATCCGGGCTGAGGCGGAGGAGCGCACCGGGGGGTTGCCTCCGCGTGGGCTGACGTCCCGCTTCCTCCTCCAGCTTCTGGGGGTGGAAACCATCCTCCAGCTCTGCGGAGGAGGCGTCCTCCAGCCATGCTGGGGAAGGTGAACTGCTGCTGCCTAGCCAGGGTGCAGCATTCCGTCCTCTGTCCGGGCGACGGTGGCCAGCCGCACCGGGGGGTCTCACAACACGCCGTATGCCGCAAGTGCGATACTCGTGTTCTGGGACGGTCCCATTCTCGTTTTCGTGGCGAGGACGAGAGTGAGGACCTGCCGGTGCGCTTTGGGGCGGCCGGCGCCCGCTGGCGCGGTGTTGGCGGACAGGTGGACGCTGTCGTCGGTGCCGAGGTGGTAGCAGCCGGAGAAGGTTTCTCTGCCGACGAGATCGCCAACTCCGCCCGCACCCCTGGACCTCCGTCTCCCTGGCTTGAATGGCTGGTTCTCGTCCTTCGTGGGCGAGGGCTTTTCCGCCGCAGCGTTTGCCCTGAAGCCGTTGCTGCACCTGTCGTTGTCGCTGCCGCAGGAGTGGGCGGCGGTGAGTCGCTTGGAGTTCGTCGTCCCGCGGGCCTCCTAGTATGGAGGTTGTTCATACCCGCGGGAACGGAACCGGAGTCCTATTTGTAATGGCATCTTGAGTGTCGGCGCATGTTCATTGCGGCTGTCGGGGCCTGAACATCTGTGTATTTGGGCGTAAAGTCGTGTTTCTTCCTTATTTCGAGCACCAGGACTCGCCTGTCGGCTAGCTGGACCGCTTAACCAAGTGTGAGTTGCCCTGTGCAGAAGGTGACGAGTGAGGTATCCGTATCCCGGAGGCGTAGGAGTCCCTCGGCTCGGTTGGCCTTGCCGCTCAAGGCTTCTCTTGCTTAGTGGAGGAACCCCTGGCTGCTTTGCGATGAGCCGAAGCCGGAGGCAGCGGTGTTAGCATGGACAGAGGCAGAGTCGGCTGGAGAAGAAACTTCATCGGCCCAGGAGTAGGGGACTTCCTAGGCCGAGGATGCGTAGTAGTGGCGGCTGGGACCTGGCCAGGTCATCCACTGGCGGGACCAACCTCGGAGTCGGGCTGCCGAGGCCATGAGCCGGGCTGGTGTCCTTGGGGGACAGCTGGCTGAGGCTACGGAGCGGCCGGTCCGGCCGTCTGCTTGGGCCGGGTTCCTGGAGGAGACCCTGGCGGCGATGGCCCAGGCGCGGTGCTGACATCTTCCTTCGAGGTGGAGATCCTCCGACCGTGTTGCTGTCCGAGGCCGGGTCGGATTCCGCTGAAGGTGGAATCGATGCCGAGGGTGCTGCTGCTCCCCCTACTGACGTCTGAACCTGCAGGAACAGTTTGTCTGTAGTGTGCGTATGTTTTTTGCGGCCACCGAGGCCCAAACATACTGTCATCGTGTTGTAAAGCTGCGTTTCTTTTCCCCTTGTTTCGAGTATCAGGACTTGTTCGTCGGTAACAGAATCGTTTATCCGAGCGAGAGTTACTTTTCACGGAAGGTGATGAGTGAGGTATACGTATCCCGGAGGCGTAGGAGTTCCTCGGATCGGTCAGCCTTGCCGCTTACGTGTACTCTTACTCGTCCGTAGGATTCTGTTATCGATATAGTCGAGAAGGCATGAAAAATCGTTTCGACAGAAAAAGTTTTCGAGCGTTAAGACTTGTTCGGTCAGCGGAATCGCTTATCCGAGCATGAGTTACTTATCGCAGAAGGTGATGAGTGAGGTATCTGTATCCCGGAGGCGTAGGAGTCCCTCGGCTTGGTCGGCCTTGCCGCTTACGTGTACTCCGTCGTTTTCAGGATTCCACTATCGAAGTAGTCAAAAAGCACGAATAATGTTCTGGCCGAAAGACTTTTTCCGAGGAAAATTTTGACGCAGAGAGGGTTCCCCCCCTTCTAGCCCCCGAGGGAGGGTCGGGCTTTGCCGAGGCAAGGCTGGCCCTTCCTTGATGGTTAGACTTTGTTTGTGTATGTAAACGAGGTACATGAACGACTTGAAAACATCTTAAGGGTAGAAGCGACGTAGCTGTCGGATGTTCCAAGCGTTGTTGTAGACCTCGCCTTGACTGTTGGCCAGCTTGTATGTTTCGGGCTTCAAAGTCTTGGCGATGATGAATGGCCCTTCTCAGGGAGGCGTGAGCTTGTGGCGCCCTCGGGCGTCTTGTCGTAGCCGAAGCACCAAGTCGCCCACCTGGAGGTCTCAGGACCGGACCCCTCGGGCGTGGTAGCGTCGCAGGGACTGCTGATACCGCGCCGAGTGTAGTAAGGCCATATCCCGAGCCTCTTCCAGCTGGTCCAGTGAGTCTTCTCGGTTTGTCTGGTTGCTTCGGGCGTCGTATGCCCTCATCCTCGGGGAGCCATATTCTAAGTCCGTGGGCAAGATAGCCTCGGCCCCATAGACTAGAAAAAACGGCGTGAAGCCTGTGGCTCGGCTTGACGTCGTCCTCAGACTCCAGACCACCGAGGGGAGTTCCTTCATCCACTGCCTGCCGAACTTGTTGAGGTCGTTGTAGATCCTCGACTTGAGTCCCTGTAGAATCATGCCGTTGGCACACTCTACCTGCCCATTCGTCATGGGGTGAGCTACGGTGGCCCAGTCCACCCGGATATGGTGGTCCTCGCAGAAGTCCAGGAACTTCCTGCCGGTGAACTGGGTGCCGTTGTCGGTGATGATGGAGTTCGGGACCCCTAAGCGATGGATGATATTGGTGAAGAAAGCCACCGCCTGTTCGGACCTGATGCTGTTTAGGGGTCGGACCTCAATCCACTTGGAGAATTTGTCGATGGCGACCAGCAGGTGCGTGAAGCCCTCGGGTGCCTTTTGCAAGGGACCGACGAGGTCCAGACCCCACACAACAAACGACCAGGTGATGGGTATTGTTTGCAAGGCCTGAGCGGGCAGGTGTGCCTGCCTTGCATAGAATTGACACCCTTGGCAGGTGCGTACAATCCTAGTGGCGTCGGCCACCGCAGTTGGCCAGTAGAAACCCTGTCGAAAGGCATTTCCAACGAGGGCCCGAGGTGCTGCTTGGTGACCGCAAGCCCCCGAGTGTATTTCTTGCAATAACTCCTGACCTTCGGCGATGGATATGCATCGCTGGAGGATGCCTGAGCGGCTGCAGTGGTAGAGCTCCTTTTCGTCACCCAGCAAGACGAACGACTTGGCGCGCCGCGCCAGTCGCCGAGCTTCGGCTCTGTCGAGGGGTAGCTCTCCTCGGTGGAGATATTGCAGGTATGGGGTCTGCCAGTTTCGATTAGGCGTGGCCCCATTCCGCTCTTCCTCGACGCGCAGTGCCTCACCCTCGGGGGCCGAGGGTGCCTCGGGCAGGGCCGAGGCTGCCTCAGGCTGAGCTGAGGGCGCCTCGGGCAGAGCCGAGGCCTTCTCGAGCTCGGGTGTGTCGTCGGTCTTGACGGAGGGTTGATGTAGGTCTCGGGAGAAGACGTCCGGAGGAACCATTGTCCGTCCCGAGGTTATCTTAGCCAACTCGTCCGTAGTCTCGTTGTATCATCGAGCGACGTGGTTGAGCTCGAGCCCGTAGAACTTGTCCTCCAGGCACCGAACCTCGTCGTAGTAGGCTTCCATCTTCGGGTCGCGGCAGTGGGAGTTCTTCATGACTTAGTCGATGACAAGCTGCGAGTCGCCATGAGCGTCAAGGCGCCGAACCCCTAGCTCGATGGCGATGCGCAACCCGTTAACCAGAGCCTCGTACTCGGCCATGTTGTTGGACGCCGGGAAATGGAGGCGCAGCACGTAGCGGAGGTGCTTCCCGAGGGGTGAGATGAAGAGCAGGCCCGCGCCCGCTCCTGTTTTCATCAGCGACCTGTCGAAAAACATGGTCCAGAGTTCTGGTTGGATCAGAGCTGTTGGAAGCTGGGTGTCGACCGATTCAGCCACAAAGTCCGCCAAGACTTGGGACTTGATGGCCTTCCGAGGGGCGAACGAGATTGTTTCGCCCATGATCTCCATCGCCCACTTTGCAATCCTACCCGAGGCCTCTCGGCACTGGATGATCTCCCCCAGGGGGAAGGATGACACCACAGTCACCGGATGAGACTCGAAGTAGTGTCGCAACTTTTGCCGTGTCAGAATTACCGCGTACAGTAGCTTCTGAATTTGCGGGTAGCGGATTTTGGTCTCGGACAGTACCTCACTGATGAAGTAGACCGGCCTCTGGACGGGCAATGCATGCCCTTCTTCTCGTCTCTCGACCACGATCGCGGCGCTGACCACCTGAGTGGTAGCGGCGACGTAGATCAAGAGGGCTTCTCCGGCAGCGCGGGGCACCAAGATGGACGCGCTTGTAAGGAGCGCCTTTAAGTTCCCGAGGGCTTCCTCGGCCTCGGGGGTCCAAGTGAAGCGCTCGGTCTTCCTTAAGAGGCGATACAGGGGCAGGCCTCTTTCACCGAGGCGCGAGATGAAGCGGCTCAGAACCGCAAGGCATCCCATGACCCTCTGTACTCCTTTCAAGTCCTTGATAGGCCCCATGTTGGTGATGGCCACGATTTTCTCCAGGTTGGCCTCGATGCCCCGCTCGAAGACGATGAACCCCAGGAGCATGCCTCGGGGGACTCCGAAGACACACTTCTTGGGATTGAGCTTTACGCCTTTCGCTTTGAGACACTTGAATGTCGTTTCAAGGTCGGAGAGGAGGTCGGAGGTTTTCCTCGTCTTGACTACGATGTCATCGACGTAAGCCTCGACCGTGGGCCAATGTGCTGTCCGAACACGTGGTTCATGCACCTTTTGTATGTCGCACCCGCATTCCTCAAACCGAATGGCATAGTAATATAGCAGTACATGCCAAAGGGTGTGATGAAAGAAGTCGCGAGCTGGTTGGACTATTTCATCCTGATTTGATGATACCCTGAGTAGGCATCAAAGAATGTCAGGGTTTCGCACCCAGCAGTGGAATCCATGATTTGATCGATGCGAGGCAGAGGGTAGGGAACCTTCGGACATGCTTTGTTTAGACCAGTGTAGTCTACACACATCCGCCATTTCCCACCTTTCTTTATCACAAGCACAGGGTTGGCTAGCCATTCGAGATGGAATACCTCTTTGATGAACCCTGCAGCCATCAGCTTGTGGATCTCCTCGCCTATGGCTCTACGCTTTTCTTCATTGAATCGGCGCAGAGGCTGCTTCACGGGTCGAGCTCCAGCTCGGATATCCAGCGAGTGCTCGGCGACATCCCTCGGTATGCCAGGCATGTCCGAGGGACTCCACGCAAAAACCTCGGTGTTTGCGCGGAGAAAGTCGACGAGCACTGCTTCCTATTTGGGGTCGAGCTCGGAGCCGATCCGTACTTGCTTGGAGGCGTCGTTGCTGGGGTCGAGAGGGATGGACTTAACCGCCTCTGCTGGTTCGAAGTTGCCGGCGTGGCGTTTCGCATCTGGCGCCTCCTTGGAGAGGCTCCCCAGGTCGGCGATGAGGGCCTCGGACTCGGCGAGGGCCTCAGCATACTCCACACACTCCACGTCGCATTCGTACGTGTGTCGGTATGTGGATCCGACGGTGATGACCCCGTTGGGGCCCGACATCTTGAGCTTGAGGTAGGTGTAGTTGGGGACGGCCATGAACTTGGCATAACATGATCTCCCCAGCACTGCGTGGTAGGTTCCTCGGAACCCGACCACCTCGAACGTGAGGGTTTCCTTTCGGAAGTTGGAGGGAGTCCCGAAGCAGACGGGCAGATCGAGTTGTCCAAGGGGCTGGACGCGCTTCCTAGGAATGATCCTGTGAAAGGGCGCCGCGCCGGCCAAGATCGTGGACAGATCGATCTGCAAGAGCCCGAGGGTCTCGGCGTAGATGATGTTGAGGTTGCTGCCTCCGTCCATGAGGACCTTGGTAAGCCTGATGTTGCCGATGACAGGATCAACAACGAGCGGGTACTTCCCCGGGCTCGGCACGCGGTCGAGGTGGTTGTCTTGGTCGAAGGTGATGGGTTTGTTGGACCAGTCTAGGTAGACTAGCGCCGCCACCTTTACCGAGCAGACCTCCCGACGCTCCTGCTTGCGGTGCCGAGCCGAGGCGTTCGCCACCCGCCCACCGTAGATCATGAAGCAATCATGGACCTCGGGGAACTCTTCTGTCTTGTGGGCTTCCTTCTTGTCATTGTTGGGGGCTCTGCCACCTTCCGCCGGTGGCCCGGCCTTGTGGAAGTAGCGCCGAAGCATGACGCACTCCTCAAGGGTGTGCTTAATGGGACCCTGATGATAGGTGCACGACTCCCTGAGCATCTTGTCGAACAAGTTGGCGCCTCCGGGAGGCTTCCGAGGGTTCTTGTGCTCGGCGGCGGTAACAAGGTCTGCGTCGGCGGTGTCGCGTTTCGCTTGCGACTTCTTCTTGCCCTTCTTCTTCGCGCCGCGCTGAGCGGACGCCTCAGGGACGTCATCCGGCTGGCGCCCCTGAGGCTGCTTGTCCTTCCGAAAGATGGCCTCGACCGCCTCCTGGCCAGAGGCGAACTTGGTGGCGATGTCCATCAGCTCGCTCGCCCTGGTGGGAGTCTTGCGACCCAGCTTGCTCACCAGGTCGCGGCAAGTGGTGCCGGTGAGGAACGTGCCGATGACATCTGAGTCGGTGATGTTGGGCAACTCGGTGCGCTGCCTCGAGAATCGCCGGATGTAGTCCCGCAGGGATTCTCCCGGCTGCTGGCGGCAGCTTCGGAGGTCCCAGTTCCCAGGGCGCACGTATGTGCCCTGGAAGTTTCCGGTGAAGGCTTTGACCAGGTTGTCCTAGTTGGAGATCTGCGCAGGAGGCAGATGCTCCAGCCAGGCTCGGGCGGCGTCGGAGAGGAACATGGGGAGGTTGCGGATGATGAGGTTGTCATCGTCCGTTCCACCCAGCTGGCAGCCAGCCGGTAGTATGCGAGCCACAGTTCCGGCCTTGTCTCCCCCGAGTACTTGGTGATGGTAGTCGGGGCTCGGAACCGGGTCGGGAATGGCGTCCGTCGTATGGCCCGGCTGAAAGCTTGCGGACCGGGTGGTTCAGGCGAGGGGCTCCGATCCTCTCCGCTGTCGTAGCGTCCCCCACGCCTGGGGTGGTAGCCTCGGTGCACCTTCTCGTCGAGGTGGGCTCGACGGTCGTGGCGATGGTGCTCGTTGCCGAGGCGGCCCGGGGCCGTGGGCGCTGTGTCCCGCGTGCGCCCGGTGTGGATCGAGGCTTCCTGCATGAATCGGGAAGTCGCGGCGCGATGCTCCGGGGGGTACCCCTGCCTTTGGGAGGCAGAGCTTTTGGCCCGTCGGACCGCGGCATCCTCCAGGAGATTCTTGAGCTCTCCCTGGATACGCCGCCCCTCGGTTGTGGACGGTTCCAGCATTGCTCAGAGTAGGATTGCTGCTGCAGCCAGGTTCTGCCCGACCCCACTGGAAGTTGGGGGCAACATTGCCCTGGCATCGTCAGCGATGCGGTGTTGGACGTCCTGGGGCAGATGACGCGCTTCTTCAGCTGGCGCTCGGCCTGCCCACTCCTGCCCGATGTTCTGCCGGAGCTGCACAAGTTGTCCTGCTTCCTCGTCGAGCCTGGCCTGCATCTCGCGGATTTGCTCGAGCTGTGTGTCCTGAACCCTCGCAGGGACTGGGACCACAGCTAGCTCCCGAAGGATGTCAACGCGAGGCGCAGGCCTAGGGGGATCGCTGTCCTCCGGCATACCAAGGTGGTTGCCTTCGTCGGGACCCCCTAGATCGACGTGGAAACATTCGCGACTTGGGCCATAGTCCTCGTCGCTGAGGCTATGGCTATCATCGGAGCAATCGGAGAGGCAGTAGTCACATGCAGTCATGAAGTCCCACATGGCACTGCAGTTCCCGAGCCCGGAGAAATCCCAACCATAGTCGGGCTCGTCATCTTCCTCGGAACCCGGGGGCCCGTAGGTCGAGACGGCCGTCAATCGGTCCCAGGTTGACCACATATGATACCCCGGAAGGTTTGGATATGCCTTTATGAAAGCGTCCACCAAAGCGGGGTTGCTTGGTGGGTCGAAGCTGAATCTAAAAGGCACAGGATGGGAAACGGATGGTACCTCTTGATCGATGGATGGTGACGAAGTCGCGTCGGGGACAGACTGCACCGTTATCTCAGGTACGAGGCTAACGCCCAGCAAGTCCTTCGCGAGTGTGCTGGCGTCGTCCGTCCGCTTGGGGTTGGCATGTCGCGGGGAAACGACGCTCGTCTTCGTCTCAGACGCGAGGTCAATGTCCGACGTGTCCCCCGCTGGGGCACCGGCGTCGTCGACTCGCTCGACAGCCGACGAGGTGCCGCCTCCTACTTGGCCATGTTTGCCCCGCCTCCTTCCCCGTCGACGGGGAAGGTGATGGGACAGACTCGGATGCTGTTCTTCCGCCACGCGGGGAAGACATCGTCGATTCCGCCGCCAGCGGGCGGGCTGACGGCCGCCATTGTCGTTGTCACGCGGCGGAGGAAGGAGTATCATGTCGTAGCGGCCATCGAGGGACATGAACTCAAGACTCCCGAAACGGAGAATCGTCCCGGGTTGGAGAGGTTGCTGGAGGCTACCCATCTGGAGCTTGACGGGAAGCTGTTCGTCAACACGCAGCAGGCCCCTACCTGGCGCGCCAACTGTCGGCGTTTCGACCCCGGGGGGTCCCTGGACCGACGAGTAAATTGTCGCTCCATGTCCCAGCCCAGATGGGTCGGCGCGAGACGGAGCACAAGGGGGGAAAACAGTGAGGGGAAACCGCGGCCTCGTGTTGTCCTGCGCCCAGGGCGGATGCGCTTGCAGTAGGGGGTTACAAGCGTTCGCGAGGGAGAGAGAGAGGGGGGGGCGTGAGACTGCGCGTCAGCCCGTTCTCCCGCGCGGCCACCTTCTCGTATGAGGGCCCTGGACCTTCCTTTTATAGACGTAAGGAGAGGGTCCAGGTGTACAACGGGGGGTGTAGCAGTGTGCTAACGTGTCTAGCAGAGGGGAGCCAGAGCCCTATGTACGTGCCGATGTGGCTGTCGGAGAGGTGTTGGAGCCATGTTCATGTGGCGTCGTGGCCGTCAGAGGAGCGCTTGAGCCCTGTAGAAGCACAGCTGTCGGGGCTGTCGGATCCTTGCTGATGTCTCCTTGCTTCCGTAGGGGGCTGAGAACCGCCGTCGTCATGGAGCACGCGGGGTGCCATCATTACTTGTTTTACCGGGGCGAGCCAGATGGGACGCTGGTCTTGTTCCCCGTAGCCTGGGCTAGCTAGGGGTAGGGTAATGATGGCCCCCCTTGTGGCGTGGTCGGTCTGAGCCCAAGGTCGGGCGAGGCGGTGATTCCTCCGAGGTCGAGGCTGAGTCCGAGCCTGGGGGTCGGGCGAGGTGGAGACCGTTGTCCGAGGTCGAGGTTGAGTCCGAGCCCTGGGGTCGAGCGAGGCGGAGACCGTCGTCCGAGGTCGAGGTTGAGTTCGAGCCCTGGGGTCGGGCGAGGCGGAGACCGTCTTCCGAGGTCGAGGTGGAGTCTGAGCCCTGGGGTCGGGCGAGGCGGAGACCGTC
The DNA here is from genome assembly GCF_902167145.1 of Zea mays. Taxonomy (NCBI): domain Eukaryota; kingdom Viridiplantae; phylum Streptophyta; class Magnoliopsida; order Poales; family Poaceae; genus Zea; species Zea mays. The sequence continues at coordinate 33,007,607 of NC_050099.1, read as the reverse complement.
TTCCGGAGTCGAGGTTGAGTCCGAGCCCTAGGGTCGGGCGAGGCGGAGACCGTCTTCCGAGGTCGAGGTGGAGTCCGAGCCCTGGGGTAGGGCGAGGCGGAGACCGTCTTCCGAGGTCGAGGTGGAGTCCGAGCCCTGGGGTCGGGCGAGACGGAGACCGTCTTCCGGAGTCGAGGTTGAGTCCGAGCCCTGGGGTCGGGCGAGGCGGAGACCATCTTCCGGAGTCGAGGTTGAGTCCGAGCCCTGGGGTCGGGCGAGGCGGAGATTCCTATGGCGCCCGAGGCTGGACCTGACTGCTGTCAGCCTCACCCTGGCGGGTGGCACAGCAGTCGGAGCAGAGCAGGCGACGCTGTTTTCCTGTCAGGTCAGTTAGTGGAGGGGCAAAGTGACTGCAGTCACTTCGGCCTTGTCGACTGGAGAGCGCGCGTCAGGATAAGGTGTCAGACGATCCTTGCATTGAATGCTCCTGCGATCCGGTCGGCTGGCGAGACGATCTGGCCAAGGTTGCTTCTCCGCGAAGCCTGCCCGAGCTGGGCCTCGGGCGAGTCGAAGGTGCGCCCGTTGCTTGAGGAGACCCTCGGGCGAGACGTGAATCTGTCTTGGTCTACTGTTCCTGCCCGAGGCTGGGCTCGGGCGAGGCGAGATCGTGTCCATTGAGTGGACGGAGCCTTGACCGGAATTGCGCCCATCAGGCCTTTGCAGCTTTGTGCTGATGGGGGTTACCAGCTGAGATTAGGAGTCTTGGGGGTACCCCTAATTATGGTCCCCGACAATATTTTAAATGTTTCTTTAAATTTTTTATTATTTCTAAAATTTTTGAATTGAACGAGCTGATCAAACATGGTATAAAAAAAGTTAAACGAATTATAATTTAGGACATAGAGAATATAAAAAATTATGACTAGATATGTATACCCTGAAAATATATTTTATAATTAATTTCATTATATTCATTCATTTAATATACATTTTTATATATTTTATAAAAACGACTAAAGTAAAAAAAATGTTATTTTAATACTACAAGTAAAGAACATTCTTTTGTCGGTATTACACTAACACACGTATATCATATTGTTAAAAGTTTTCATACATAATTAATTAACATTTTTATGCTTTCTATAAAACCACTAAACGAATAGATTTCGCTATGAAGCTTTTTATAGCTTTTGAAAAAGACCGTCACTAAATTTTACTAGTCGGTTACTCGTACGTTGTGATGGCTCACAACAATACCCACGTAAATTATCCATAAAAAAGATCTCAAGATTTTTTATTGATTATATCCGCTTTTCACATAAATATTTTTTATGAACGCACAGATACCGTAGGCAGCAAATCAGAGACCCCCATCTCTCGTCTCCTCCACTTCCAAGATTTCGTAGAGCAGGAGGGGAAGGGAAGAGGCGGACATATATGTTTTGTCGGTGTTTCGAAACCCGGGGGTGCCTGGACCGACGAGTGAATTGTCGCCGCGTGCCCCAGCCCAGATGGGTCGGCGCGAGGCGGAACGCGAAGGGGGGAGAAGCAGCCGGAGGGAGACAGGCGTGGGAGGTGGAACCCGCGGCCTTCGTGTTAGCCCCGCGCCAAGTCGGGTGCGCTTGCAGTAGGGGGTTACAAGCATCCACGCGGGAGGGAGCGAGCGGCCTTGCGCGAGCGCCGTCCCGTCCTTCCCCGCGCGGCCAACCTTCTGTAAGAGGGCTCTGGACCTCCCTTTTATAGGCGTAAGGAGAGGATCCAGGTGTACAATGGGGGTGTAGCAGTGTGCTAACATGTCTAGCGGAGGAGAGCTAGCGCCCTAAGTACATGCCATCGTGGCAGCCGGAGAGGTTTTGGCACCCAGTTCGTGTGATGTCGTGGCCGTCGGAGGAGCGCTGGAACCTAGCGGAAGGACAGCTGTCGGGGCTGTCGCGTCCTTGCTGACGTCCTCTTGCTTCCGTAAGGGGGCTGAGAGCCGCCGTCGTCATAGGGTATGCGGGGCACCATCATTACTCGTATAGTGGAGCGAGCCGGATGGGACGCCGGTCTTGTTCCCCGTAGCCTGAGTCAGCTCGGGGTAGGGTAATGATTGTGCTTCCTTTCGACGTGGTCGGTCCGTGCCCTAGGTTGGGCGAGGTGGAGGCTCCTCCGAGGTTGAGGTCGAGTCTGTCTTCCAAGGTCGAGGTCGAGTCCGAGCCCACGGGTCGGACGAGGCGAAGACCGTCAGCTGAGGCCAGGGCGGAGTCTGAGCCCTGGGGTCGGGCGAAGCGGAGTTCGTCGTCCTTCGGGGCTGAGCCCGAGTCCGAGCCCTGGGGTCGGGCGGAGCGGAGTTCGTCGTCTTCCGGGGCTGAGCCCGAGTCCGAGCCCTGGGGTCGGGCGAAGCGAAGTTCGTCGTCTTCCGGGGCTGAGCCCGAGTCCGAGCCCTGGGGTCGGGCGAAGAGGAGTTTGTCGTCTTCCGGGGCTGAGCCCGAGTCCGAGCCCTAGGGTCGGGCGAAGTGGAGTTCGTCGTCTTCCGGGGCTGAGCCCGAGTCCGAGCCCTGGGGTCGGGCGGAGCGGAGTTTGTCGTCTTCCGGGGCTGAGCCCGAGTCCGAGCCCTGGGGTCGGGCGGAGCGGAGTTTCCTATGACGCCTGAGGTCGGACTTGGCTGTTGTCAGCCTCACTCTGTCGAGTGGCTCAGCAGTCGGAGCGGCGCAGGCGGCGCTGTCCTCTTGTCAGACCGGTAAGTGGAGCGGCGAAGTGACTGCGGTCACTTCGGCTCTGTCGACTGGAGGGCGTGCGTCAGGATAAAGGTGTCAGGCCACCTTTGCATTAAATGCCCCTGTGATTTGGTCGGTTGGCATGGCGATATGGCCAAGATTGCTTCTTGGTGAAGACTGGGCCTCGGGGCGAGTCGATGGTGTGTCCGTTGCTGGAGGTGGTCCTCGGGCGAGACGTAGATCCTCCGGGGTCGGCTGCCCTTGCCCGAGGCTGGGCTCGGGCGAGGCGTGACCGCGTCCCTTGAATGGACCGATCCTTGACTTAATCGCACCCATCGGGCCTTTACAGCTTTATGCTGATGGGGGTTACCAGCTGAGATTTAGGAGTCTTGAGGGTACCCCTAATTATGGTCCCCGACAGTAGCCCCCGAGCCTCGAAGGGAGTGTTAATTCTCGCTTGGAGGCTTTTGCCGCACTTTTTTGCAAGGGGACCAGCCTTTTTGGTTGCATTTTGTTCCGGTGGGTGCGCGCGAGCGCACCCGCCGGGTGTAGCCCCCGAGGCCTCGGAGGAGTAGTTTGACTCCTTCGAGGTCTTAGTGCGTTTTGCAACACTTCGGCTGGTCGAGTTGTTCCCTCATGCGAGCTGGCCGTAGCCCGGGTGCACGGTCGGGTCCCAAGTTCTCGGGCTGGTATGTTGACGCTGTCAACGGTTTGGCCGGAGCCGGGTTTGCGAGAGCAGCCCCCGAGCCTCTACACAGGGCGAGAGGACGGTCAAGGACAGACTCGACTTTTTTACATACGCCCCTGCGTCGCCTTTCCACAAGGAGGAGGGGGGAAAGCGCCATGTTGCCCTCGGAGGGCGCCGAACATGGTGTCTCCGGTGAGCTGCTGGCGGGTAATCCGAGTGGACGCCCGTGCCCCATTTGTTAGGGGTCGGCTAGAGGCCCGGAGGCGCGCTCCAAAAGTACCTGCGGGTGATCTGCGGGACCCGGTCCCCTTTTGACGGGGTCCGAGGGCTCGATGCCTCCCTCTGATGGGATTCCGTTACAAGATCGTTCCCGCTGGTCTCGAAAATGTCCTAGGGTACCTCGGGAGCGTAGCCCGAGCCTTGGTTATGTATCGAACGTACCCAGGGTCATCCCTCGCTCTGTGTCTGAAGCGACTGTGAACCCTTCGAGGGCCAGCCTACGAACCCCTGATCAGTAGTGGGCGCGGAGCCCGAGTGGCTTGAGGCGGCCGTTGAACCCTTCCGAGGGGCCGGCCATCGAACCTCTGACCAGTAGTGGGCGCAGAACCCAATCGCTCTGAGGCGGCCGTTGAACCCCTCCGAGGGGCCAACCTTTGAACCTCTGATCAGTAGGGAGGCTCGGGGCCTGTTTCCTTCATGGAGAAGGATCCTTTTCGGGGTATCCCCCTTTCCCGGTCCCTGTTGTAAGAGAGAGAAAGAGGAAAAGGAAAAGGATACAAAATCGAATGACGTGGCGTACCTTTTTCGACGCGGTCATTATGGCAAAGGCGAAGCGTCGCTTGCTTCTCCTGCCTGAGGCGCCGCCTGTCCTGCTGCGGAGTTAATGCGACGGGGCGAGTGGTTCGCGAGGCGGCCGTTGCGCGTGTGCGAGCCGTTCGAGGAACGGATCACGGGCGCGCCGTCTTCACGCCGTGAGAGAGGGTTCTCTCGCTGCCCCTGGATGGGACGTAAGCTTGGCTGACGACGTGACCGCTGCTCCTGCCCGCCTGCCACCGCCATTACTGCCGGCCCATCTTTGGCCGTATTGACCGTCGTGCCTGGCTGGCACTGCTGGGTCATACGCAGGGTTGCCTCGAGTCGCGGTACTGGTTCCGCAGTCGAGGAGGCGCGGTAGTGGTGCGAGCGGCGGTGCAGTTGCTCGCACGTAGCAACCAGCGAGCTGGTTGCATGTCGTGTGGGCCTGGGCCTCCATGCTGGGCACGTTGGAGTCGAAGGGGCGCGCCCACTTGGCACGGTTGCATGCCGACTGCATGGCTGTCCACCCTTCCACCCGCTGGTTTGGGCGAAAGTGGAGGAACGCTTGTAACCGCTGGGCAGTTGCATGCCCTGCGCACGGCGGTTTGGCTCCTTCTGCCCTGGACCAGCTTGCATGACGCGTGGGGCCTGGCCCCCGTGTCGTAGGGGGAGGACCTTGGAGCGTGTTGGAGAAGACTCAGCCCGCAACGGCTGAGGACGCAAGTAGGGAGAGTCGCCTTTAAAAGGAGGGTGACCCCCTTTAAAGACGGCCATGTCTTCGCGCTCCCTTTTGCACCGTGTCTTTCCACCTTCCGAGCCCCCGGATGGGGGACGCCCGCAATCCTTCCGCCTTGTCGTCGGAGGGACGCAACTTCGAGGAAGTTGGTACCTTTCAGCCATCGTTCGGCTTCAAGGATTTTCATCATGCAGCCCGGCTGCATCCCCTCGCTGGTGGTCACCCAAGACGGTGACCACCAGTTCGATGGTGGGGAGAAGCGAACCGGCTGCGGCCTCTGCCCCTCCCTCAGCTTCAAGGATGTTCACCATCAGTGCTGGGGAGGGGAGTGTGCCGAGTTGGGGTCGGTCCCTGCGCGGGCGGCGGCCCGCTCCTTCCCTCAGTGATCGGGGGGAAAGGCATTCGTCGTTCGTGGCGTTGGCAGCTGCCGCGTGCCTGGCTCTCTGGGCCGAGTGGCTTCGGAGCCGCTCCCGGCGCCGCCTTCTGCCACGGCAGCCGGAAGAGGTTTCTCTGCCGACGAGCTAGCCGGTGCCGCCCACGGACTGACCTCCAACTCTACGGCCTTCTGCTCGTCCTTGCCTCTCGAGTGAGGGCATGGGCGAGGGCTTCATGGCAGCAGCATCCGCCCTGAGGTCATCGCTGTTGCTGTTCGCCCCCCGAAGCAGAAGTCGTCGTCATCGCCGCTGCTGGGGCGGGCGACGGCGAGCCGTTCGTCGATCTTCTGTTGCTCCGCAGGCCCCCTATCGTGTGGGGTTGTTCGTACCTGCGGAGGTGGAACCAGAGTTCCATTTGTAATGGCACTTTGGGTGCCGGTGTTTCGTTCATTGCGGCTGTCGAGGCCTGAACATGTATGTATTTTCGGCGCGGAGCCGTGTTTTTTCTTCATTTCGAGCACTAAGACTCGCCTGTCGATTATCTGAACCGCTTCACCGAGCGTGAGTCACCTCGTGCAAAGGTGACGAGTGAGGTATCCGTATCCCGGAGGCGTAGGAGTCCCTCGGCTCGGTCGGTCTTGCTGTTCGAGGCTTCTCTTGCTTAGTTAAAGGAACCCCTCGGCCGCTCTTCGATGAGCCGAAGCCGGAGGTAGCGGTGTCAGCACGGACAGAGGCAGAGTTGGCTCGAAAAGAAGATTTGGTCGGCCGAAGCCTGGCCGGGTCGTCCACTGGCGGGACCGACGCCGGAGTTGAGCTGCCGAGGCCACAAGCCGGGCTGATGTCTTCGGGAGACAGCTGGCCGAGGCCTCGGGGTGGCCGGCCAAGCCGTCTGCTCGAGCCGGATTCTTGGAGAAGACCCTGGCGGCGATGGCCCGGGTGTGGTGCTGATGTCGTCCTTTAGAGTGGAGATTCTCCAACCGCGTCGCCGTCCGAGGCTAGGTTAGACCCCGCCGAAGGTGTAGTTGACGCCGAGGGTGCTGCTGCCCCCTTCAACTGTCGACGTCCGAGCCTGCAGGATCGGGTTGTCTTGTAGCGTGTGTATGTTTTCTGCGGCCGCCGAGGCCCAAACACACTGTCGTTGTGTTGTAAAGCTGCGTTTTTTTCCTCTTGTTTCGAGTATCCGGACTTATTTGTCGGTAACAGAATTGTTTGTGCGGGCGAGAGTTGCTTTTCACGGAAGGTGATGAGTGAGGTATCCGTATCCCGGAGGCGTAGGAGTCCCTCGGCTCGGTCGGCCTTGCCGCTTACGCGCACTCTTACTCGTCCATAGGGTTCTGTCACCGACGCAGTCGAGAAGGCCCGAAAAACCGTTCCGGCAGAGGAGCTTTCGAGCGTGAAGACTTGTTTGGTCCGCGGAATCACTTATCCGAGCGCGAGTTGCTTATCGCAGAAGGTGATGAGTGAGGTATCTGTATCCCGGAGGCGTAGGAGTCCCTTGGCTCGGTCAGCCTTGGCTGCTTACGTGTACTCCGTCGTTTTCAGGATCCACTTTCGAAGTAGTCGAAAAGCACGAAAGGCATTCTGGCAGAAAAGATTTTTTTTCTTTTTTTGAGGAAAATTTCGACGCAGAGGGGGTCCCCCCCTTCTAGCCCCCGAGGGAGGGTCGGGCTTTGTCGAGGCAAGGCTGACCCTTCCTTGACGACCAGACTTTGTGTGTGAACGGGGTGTACGAATAACTTGGAAGCATCTTAAGGGTAGAAGCGACGTAGTTGTTGGATGTTCCAAGCGTTGCTGTAGACCTCGCCTTGACTGTTGGCCAGCTTGTATGTTCCGGGCTTCAGAACCTTGGCGACGACGAAAGGCCCTTCCCAGGGAGGCGTGAGTTTGTGTCGCCCTCGGGTGTCTTGTCGTAGCCGAAGCACCAGGTCGCCCACCTGGAGGTCTCGGGACTGAACCCCTCGGGCGTGGTAGCGTCGCAGGGACTGCTGGTACCGCGCCGAGTGTAGTAAGGCCATGTCCCGAGCCTCCTCCAGCTGGTCTAGTGAGTCTTCTCGATTGGCTTGATTGCTTTGGTTGGCATAGGCCCTCGCCCTCGGGGAACCGTATTCTAAGTCTGTGGGCAAGATGGCCTCGGCCCCATAGACTAGAAAGAATGGTGTGAAGCCCGTGGCCCGGCTCGGCGTTGTTGAGAGCACCTAGAGGGGGGGGGGGGTGAATAGGTGATCCTGTAAAACTTAAACTTATAGCCACAAAAACTTGTCAAGTGTTAGCACAGTTAATGCCAAGTGTCTAGAGAGAAGATCTTGCACAATACGATAACCACACAGAGAGGACACAGTGGTTTATCCCGTGGTTCGGCCAAGTACAAAACTTGCCTACTCCACGTTGTGGCGTCCCAACGGACGAGAGTTGCACTCAACTCCTCTCAAGTGATCCAATGATCAACTTGAATACCACAGTGTTTTGCTTTGCTTATCTTTATCCCACTTGCGAGGAATCTCCACAAATTGGAGTCTCTCGCCCTTACACTTAAAGTTCACAAAGAAGCACAGAGTAAGGGAGGGAAGCAACACACACAAATCCACAGCAAAATGCGCACACGCACGGCCAAGAATCGAGCTCAAGAGACTATCTCAAAGTTCTCACTAGAACGGAGCTCGAATCACTGAAAATGACAAACGAATGCGCAAAGACTGAGTGTGGATGATCAAGAATGCTCTAAGGTTGCTTGGTGTACTCCTCCATGCGCCTAGGGGTCCCTTTTATAGCCCCAAGGCAGCTAGGAGCCGTTGAGAGCAATTCTGGAAGGTTGATCTTGCCTTCTGTCATCGGGCGCACCGGACAGTCCGGTGCACACCGGACACTGTCCGGTGCCCGATCTCCTTCCTAAAATGGCGCAGCCGACCGTTGCAGATCTGAGAGCCGTTGGCGCACCGGACATGTTCGGTGCACACCGGACAGTCCGGTGCCCCCTTCCGACCGTTGGCTCGGCCACGTGTCGCGCGCGGATTCCGCGGCCGACCGTTGGCCCGACCGATCGTTGGCTCACCGGACAGTCCGGTGCACACCGGACAGTCCGGTGAATTTTAGCCGTACGTCGTCGGCGAATTCCCGAGAGCGTCCACTTCGCTCGAGGCAACCTGGCGCACCGGACACTGTCCGGTGCACCACCGGACACTGTCCGGTGCACCACCGGACAGTCCGGTGCCCCAGACCGAAACAGCCTCTTGGCTGTACACAGCCAACTCTCCTCTTTTCTTCTTCTTCCTGTTTCTGATACTTAGACAAGTATATTAGTACATAAAACCAATGTACTAAGACTTAGAAACATACCTTAGCTCTTGATTTGCACTTTGTTCATCCATGGGCATAGATTCACATTTAAGTACTTGTGTTGGCACTCAATCACCAAAATACTTAGAAATGGCCCAAAGGCACATTTCCCTTTCAATCTCCCCCTTTTTGGTGATTTATGCCAACACAACATAAAGCAACTAGAACAAGAGCAATATCACTTCAAATAAAAACTCAAATTCATTTTGATTCAATTTGGCATATATGGATCATCCTTTGCCACCACTTGGTTTGTTTTTGCAAATCAAACTCAAAATCCTATCTCAAAGTCAAATCCACTTGTAGAGACATACAGAGAGGTTTTCCAAAGAAAATTAATTCAAGATTCCAAAAACTCCCCCTTTTTCCCATGATCAACACTTCTCCCCGCAAGAGGCCAACTTTTGACACAAGAGACAATGCAAGAGTTTTGACAAAACAAAAAGCTCTATTCTAGTTTCAAAATATCTCAAGTGGTAGCTGATCCATTTATCGCTTTGGCCTTTATTTTCTCCCCCTTTGGCATCAAGCACCAAAACGGGATCAATCTTGGCCCTTTAACCCCATTGCCTCACCAAATTCTTCAATTAAGAGCAAATAGGCAATAAGAGTTTAAAGATGAACTTGGAATAAGTTACCCTCTCATCGGAGTGCAGTGGAAGTCTTTCATGGTCCAAGTCCACCTTTTTCCCTTTCAATCCTCCTTCGAGACTAAATCATCAAACTCAAGCATATGGTTAGTCTCCAAGGGTCAAGTTGTAACACATCTCCCCCTAAACATGTGCATCACTTTGCAACAGACTTGTGAGGTCCAGGGAGTGTTTGTACAACTTGAGCACCATAATAAGCAACAAAATGCAAAAAGGAACATGATCATGAGTATAGATACATGTATGCTACAATTCAATCCAAGTTCCGCGAATCTAAGACATTTAGCTCACTACGCAGCCTGCAAAAGGTCTTCTCATCTGGAGGCTTGGTAAAGATATCGGCTAGCTGGTTCTCGGTGCTAACATGAAACACTTCGATATCTCCCTTTTGCTGGTGGTCTCTCAAAAAGTGATGCCGGATGTCTATGTGCTTTGTGCGGCTGTGCTCAACAGGATTTTCCGCCATGCGGATAGCACTCTCATTATCACATAGGAGTGGGACTTTGCTCAGATTGTAGCCAAAGTCCCTGAGGGTTTGCCTCATCCAAAGTAGTTGCGCGCAACACTGTCCTGCGACAACGTACTCGGCCTCAGCGGTGGATAGGGCAACGGAGGTTTGTTTCTTAGAGTTCCATGACACCAGGGACCTTCCTAAGAATTGGCACGTCCCCGATGTACTCTTCCTATCGACCTTACATCCAGCATAGTCGGAATCTGAGTATCCAACCAAGTCAAAGGTAGACCCCTTTGGATACCAGAGCCCGAAGCAAGGCGTAGCAACCAAATATCTAAGAATTCGCTTCACTGCCACTAAGTGACACTCCTTAGGATCGGATTGAAATCTAGCACACATGCATACGCTAAGCATAATATCCGGTCTACTAGCACATAAATAAAGTAAAGACCCTATCATTGACCGGTATGCTTTTTGATCAACGGACTTACCTCCTTTGTTGAGGTCGGTGTGTCCGTCGGTCCCCATCGGAGTCTTTGCGGGCTTGGCGTCCTTCATCCCAAACCGCTTTAGCAGATCTTGCGTGTACTTCGTTTGGGAGATGAAGGTGCCGTCCTTGAGTTGCTTCACTTGAAACCCAAGGAAGTAGTTCAACTCGCCCATCATCGACATTTCGAATTTCTGCGTCATCACCCTGCTAAACTCTTCACAAGACTTTTGGTTAGTAGAACCAAATATTATGTCATCGACATAAATTTGGCACACAAACAAATCACCATCACATGTCTTAGTGAACAGAGTTGGATCGGCTTTCCCAACCTTGAAAGCATTAGCAAGTAAAAAGTCTCTAAGGCATTCATACCATGCTCTTGGGGCTTGCTTAAGTCCATAGAGCGCCTTAGAGAGCTTACACACGTGGTCGGGGTACCGTTCATCCTCGAAGCCAGGGGGTTGCTCCACGTACACCTCCTCCTTGATTGGCCCGTTGAGGAAAGCGCTCTTCACATCCATTTGGTACAACCTGAAAGAATGGTGAGCGGCATATGCTAGCAAGATACGAATTGATTCTAGCCTAGCCACAGGAGCAAAAGTCTCCTCAAAGTCCAAACCTGCGACTTGGGCATAACCTTTTGCCACAAGTCGAGCCTTGTTCCTCGTCACCACCCCGTGCTCGTCCTGTTTGTTGCGGAATACCCACTTGGTTCCCACAACGTTTTGCTTGGGACGAGGCACCAGTGTCCAAACTTCATTGCGCTTGAAATTGTTGAGTTCCTCCTGCATGGCCAACACCCAGTCCGGATCTAGCAAGGCCTCCTCTACCCTGAAAGGCTCAATAGAAGAGACAAAGGAGTAATGCTCACAAAAATTAACTAATCGAGATCGAGTAGTTACTCCCTTGCTAATGTCACCCAAAATTTGGTCGACGGGATGATCCCTTTGAATCATCGCTCGAGCTTGGGTTGGAGGTGCTGGTTGCGCTTCTTCCTCCATCACGTGATCATCTTGTGCTCCCCCTTGATCACACGCCTCCTTTTGATGAACCTGTTCATCGTCTTGGGGTGGGGGAAGCACCGTTGTTGAGGAAGAAGGTTGATCTCGTACATCTTGTTCCTGTGGCCGCACTTCTCCAATCGCCATGGTTCGTATAGCGGCAGTCGGAACATCTTCTTCATCTACATCATCACAATCAACAACTTGCTCTCTTGGAGAGCCATTAGTCTCATCAAATACAACGTCGCTAGAGACTTCAACCAAACCCGATGATTTGTTGAAGACTCTATACGCCTTTGTATTTGAGTCATAACCTAACAAAAACCCTTCTACAGCTTTGGGAGCAAACTTAGAATTTCTACCCTTCTTTACTAGAATGTAGCACTTGCTCCCAAATACACGAAAGTAAGATACATTGGGTTTGTTACCGGTTAGTAGCTCATACGAAGTCTTCTTGAGGAGGCGATGAAGGTAGACCCTGTTGATGGCGTGGCAAGCCGTGTTCACGGCTTCCGACCAGAAACACTCGGGGGTCTTGAATTCTCCAAGCATCGTCCTTGCCATATCGATTAGCGTCCTGTTCTTCCTCTCTACCACACCATTTTGCTGTGGTGTGTAGGGAGCGGAGAACTCGTGCTTGATCCCTTCCTCCTCAAGGAACTCCTCCACTTGAAGGTTCTTGAACTCGGACCCGTTGTCGCTCCTTATCTTCTTCACCTTGAGCTCAAACTCATTTTGAGCTCTCCTGAGGAAGCGCTTGAGGGTCCCTTGGGTTTCAGACTTATCCTGCAAAAAGAATACCCAAGTGAAGCGGGAAAAATCATCAACAATAACTAAACCATACTTACTTCCTCCTATGCTCAGATAGGCGACGGGTCCGAAGAGGTCCATATGTAGCAGCTCCAGGGGTCTTGATGTTGTCATCACATTTTTGGTGTGATGAGAGCCTCCCACCTGTTTCCCTGCTTGACAAGCTGCACAAGGTCTATCTTTTTCGAAATGAACATTGGTTAGACCTATCACGTGTTCTCCCTTTAGAAGCTTGTGGAGGTTCTTCATCCCCACATGTGCTAAGCGGCGATGCCACAGCCAGCCCATGCTAGTCTTAGCTATTAAGCATGCATCTAGACCGGCCTCTTCTTTTGCAAAATCAACTAAATAAAGTTTGCCGTCTAATACACCCTTAAAAGCTAGTGAACCATCACTTCTTCTAAAGACAGACACATCTACATTTGTAAATAGACAGTTATATCCCATATTGCATAATTGACTAACCGATAGCAAATTATATCCAAGAGACTCTACTAAAAACACATTAGAGATAGAGTGCTCATTAGAAATTGCAATTTTACCTAACCCTTTTACCTTGCCTTGATTCCCATCACCGAATATAATTGAATCTTGGGAATCCTTGTTCTTGACGTAGGAGGTGAACATCTTCTTCTCCCCCGTCATATGGTTTGTGCATCCGCTGTCGATAATCCAGCTTGAACCCCCGGATGCATAAACCTGCAAGGCAAATTTAGGCTTGGGACTTAGGTACCCAACTCTTGTTGGGTCCTACAAGGTTAGTGCAAATATCCTTAGGGACCCAAATGCAAGTTTTGTCTCCCTTGCATTTTGCCCCTAACTTCCTGGCAACAATTTTCCTATCCTTTCTACAAATAGCAAAGGAAGCATTTAAAGCATAATAAATTGTAGAGGGTTCATTCACTACTTTCCTAGGAGCATGAATAATATTCTTTTTAGGCACATGATGAATAGCATTTCTCCTAGACATATTTCTACCATGCATGTAGGAAGAACTAGAAGCAAACATGGCATGAGAGTCAAAATCATCATAAGCATTATAACTCCTATAAGCATTTCTAGTTTGTCTCCTATCATGATACATAAAAGCATGGTTCCTTTTAGTACTACTAGCCATAGGAGCCTTCCCTTTCTTCTTGGCGGAGATAGGAACCTTATGGCTTGTTAAGTTCTTGGCTTCCCTCTTGAAGCCAAGTCCATCCTTAATTGAGGGGTGTCTACCAATTGTGTAGGCATCCCTTGCAAATTTTAGCTTATCGAAATCATTCTTGCTAGTCTTAAGTTGAGCATTAAGACTAGCCAACTCATCATTAAGCTTGGAAATTGAAACTAGGTGTTCACTACAAGCATCAATGTCAAAATCTTTACACCTAGTACAAATTACAACATGTTCTACACAAGAATTAGATTTATTTGCTACTTCTAATTTAGCATTTAAATCATTGTTGACACTTTTTAAAGTAGAAATGGTTTCATGACAAGTAGATAGTTCAAAAGAAAGCATTTCATTTCTCTTAATCTCTAATGCAAGTGATTTTTGTGCTTCTACAAATTTGTCATGTTCTTCATACAGCAAATCCTCTTGCTTTTCTAAAAGCCTATTCTTATCATTCAAGGCATCAATCAATTCATTAATTTTATCTATCTTAGATCTATCTAAGCCCTTGAACAAGCATGAATAATCTATGTCATCATCATCACTAGACTCATTATCACTAGAAGAAGCATAAGTGGAGTCTTGAGTACTCACCTTCTTCTCCCTTGCCATAAGGCATGTGTGATGCTCGTTGGGGAAGAGGGATGACTTGTTGAAGGCGGTGGCGGCGAGTCCTTCATTGTTGGAGTCGGAAGAGGAGCAGTCCGAGTCCCACTCCTTGCCTAGATGCGCCTCGCCCTTTGCCTTCTTATAGTTCTTCTTCTTCTCCCTCTTGTTCCCTTGATCCTGATCACTATCATTGTCGGGACAGTTAGCAATAAAATGACCAAGCTTACCACACTTGAAGCATGAGCGTTTCCCCTTTGTCTTGGTCTTGCTTGGTTGCCCCTTGTGGCCTTTTAGTGCCGTCTTGAATCTTTTGATGATGAGAGCCATCTCTTCATCATTAAGTCCGACCGCCTCAATTTGTGCCACCTTGCTAGGTAGCATTTCCTTGCTTCTTGTTGCCTTGAGAGCAAGAGGTTGAGGCTCATTGATTGGACCGTTTAGAGCGTCGTCGACGTATCTCGCCTCCTTGATCATCATCCGCCCGCTTACGAATTTTCCGAGTACCTCCTCGGGCGTCATCGTCGTGTACCTGGGATTCTCACGAATATTGTTTACGAGATGAGGATCAAGAACGGTAAAGGACCTTAGCATTAGGCGGACGACGTCGTGGTCCGTCCATCGCGTGCTTCCGTAGCTCCTTATTTTGTTGATAAGGGTCTTGAGCCGGTTGTAAGTTTGGGTTGGCTCCTCTCCCCTTATCATTGCGAATCGTCCAAGCTCGCCTTCCACCAACTCCATTTTAGTGAGCATGGTGATGTCGTTCCCCTCGTGAGAGATCTTGAGGGTGTCCCATATCTGCTTGGCGTTGTCCAAGCCGCTCACTTTATTGTACTCTTCCCTGCACAAAGATGCTAATAGAACAGTAGTAGCTTGTGCATTTCTATGGATTTGTTCATTTATAAGCATAGGGCTATCCGAGCTATCAAATTTCATTCCATTCTCTACAATCTCCCATATGCTTGGATGGAGAGAGAATAAGTGACTACGCATTTTGTGACTCCAAAATCCGTAGTCTTCCCCATCGAAGTGTGGAGGTTTACCAAGAGGAATGGAAAGCAAATGCGAATTCGAACTATGTGGAATACGAGAATAATCAAATGAAAAGTTCGAATTGACCGTCTTCCTGTAGTCGTTGTCGTCGTCCTTTTGGAAATAAGTAGACTCATCGCTATCGTCGTAGTAGACGATCTCCTTGATGCGCCTTGTCTTCTTCTTCTTCCCATCTTTACGCTTGTGGCCCGAGCCCGAGTCAGTAGGCTTGTCATCCTTCGGCTCGTTGACGAAGGACTCCTTCTCCTTTTCGTTGATCACGATTCCCTTCCCCTTAGGATCCATCTCTTCGGGCGATTAGTCCCTTCTTGAAGAGAACGGCTCTGATACCAATTGAGAGCACCTAGAGGGGGGGTGAATAGGTGATCCTGTAAAACTTAAACTTATAGCCACAAAAACTTGTCAAGTGTTAGCACAGTTAATGCCAAGTGGCTAGAGAGAAGATCTTGCACAATACGATAACCACACAGAGAGGACACAGTGGTTTATCCCGTGGTTCGGCCAAGTACAAAACTTGCCTACTCCATGTTGTGGCGTCCCAACGGACGAGAGTTGCACTCAACTCCTCTCAAGTGATCCAATGATCAACTTGAATACCACAGTGTTTTGCTTTGCTTATCTTTATCCCACTTGCGAGGAATCTCCACAAATTGGAGTCTCTCGCCCTTACACTTAAAGTTCACAAAGAAGCACGGAGTAAGGGAGGGAAGCAACACACACAAATCCACAGCAAAATGCGCACACACACGACCAAGAATCGAGCTCAAGAGACTATCTCAAAGTTCTCACTAGAACGGAGCTCGAATCACTGAAAATGACAAACGAATGCGCAAAGACTGAGTGTGGATGATCAAGAATGCTCTAAGGTTGCTTGGTGTACTCCTCCATGCGCCTAGGGGTCCCTTTTATAGCCTCAAGGCAGCTAGGAGCCGTTGAGAGCAATTCTGGAAGGCTGATCTTGCCTTCTGTCATCGGGCGCACCGGACAGTCCGGTGCACACCGGACACTGTCCGGTGCTCGATCTCCTTCCTAAAATGGCGCAGCCGACCGTTGCAGATCTGAGAGCCGTTGGCGCACCGGACATGTCCGGTGCACACCGGACAGTCCGATGCCCCCTTCCGACCGTTGGCTCGGCCACGTGTCGCGCGCGGATTCCGCGGCCGACCGTTGGCCCGACCGACCGTTGGCTCACCGGACAGTCCGGTGCACACCGGACAGTCCGGTGAATTTTAGCCGTACGTCGTCGGCGAATTCCCGAGAGCGGCCACTTCGCTCGAGGCAACCTGGCGCACCGGACACTGTCCGGTGCACCACCGGACACTGTCCGGTGCACCACCGGACAGTCCGGTGCCCCAGACCGAAACGGCCTCTTGGCTGTACACAGCCAACTCTCCTCTTTTCTTCTTCTTCCTGTTTCTGATACTTAGTGTGGGGGATAGATATCCCCTGGGTCCACTAAAGAAGTAAAAGGCCTCACGAACGGCCCAAGGGCCCAATAATTCGTAAGGTCATTCTTTCGTGGGCCTAGGAAAAGACAACCAACAAAGGAGATGTGAGACTGGTTAGTGCAAACACAGGCGGCCCACAACGTCGAACGAATGGATCATAACAGAGACCCGACTTTCTCGAGCTGAAGCCTTCATGCAACAGAGCCATGCGAGGATAAGTCGGCGAAGATTACGTAGGGATAAACTCAAGAGGTTCACTAACTTTTAGCTACTTGTTGTTATCATATCACATGTACTGCTCCACGGCCGAGTATATAAGGCCTAGGGGGCACCCCTTCAGATCGATCGACCCGGTTCTACTTAGCCACCCACAAAAAACTCTCTGTGCCCTCTATCCAGAGAATTCTCTTGTAACCACGCTCGTAAACTCACCAGGACGTAGGGTGTTACGCACTTCTAAGCGGCCCGAACCTGTAAATCTTGTCCATTGTCCCTCGTGCGATCGGCACGAACCATTTTGCTACAGTCGTCAACACCGTCCTACTCCTAAAAACACCTTGAGGGGCAACCCCGGGTGTGCGGTCGGACCCAAAACACCGACAGCTGGCGCGCCAGGTAGGGGGTGTGTCGACGATCCAAGCTAGCTCAATGGCCGTCACCTTCCACAGCAAGATCACCATGCGTCCCGGATCCATATTCTGCTTCGGGACAATCTCATCCGTGGCGGACGAAGAAGGAATCCTACACCGCCTCGCGGATCTGCCAGAACAGAAGTCTCCTCCAACAAACTCCGAAAATGCTAGAAAGACGCTACCTCCGGCTCTTTGGAACAAGATCGTCTCCGGGGAGGCTGGAGCTAGAAGCTCGCTGACCCGAAAGACTCCGTTGTCTACTTCCCCGACGAAAGAATGGACACAGATCATGAGAAGGAAGGAGATCAGGGAGAGGCCGGTCGTTCTTCCCGTTCCCCCGACCTCAAAGGAGAACGGAAAGAAAGTCGCCGCGGCAGCAATACCATTCTACCCCGACGTCCTCTTCATCGGGAGGGCAGAGTCGCCCGCCGTCTCCGACGATGAACCGACCGCGCCCGGAGAAGAACCGCCTCAGCGAGAATCCCGCCGACGAAGGAACCGACGCAGAAACGTTCGACGACATCACGCAGCTGGAGAACGGGATCCGGAGCAGCCTGTCTCGCGAGACGAGGTCTCAGAGATAGGAGAAACTCCGGAAGAACGCGTCTTTAGGGAACGAAGGAACTCCCGACGACGTGATCGCCGTCGGACTCAGGAGCAAGCCGAGCAAGATGCAAGGCAACGACGCGAGAATCCGCTCTTCGGGCGCAACTTGAACCCTGACTTCGCCCGAGCTATGAACACGCCGAGCGAGGTCGGAGGCGTTCTAGCCCGGATAGCTGACGGACTTCCTCGGACCCCCGACGCCGAGGGATACCGGCGCCTGTTCACTCAGGCAGCCAGCCATCTTCTACCGCTCGCTCACCCGCCGAACGATCTGCGACACGCCATCAACAGTCGCCGAGACGCGCGGAGCTCTATCAATGCTTCGCGCGAACGGCGGCACGAGAACGAAATTCGCCGTCGGGAGGAGTATGACCGAGATCATGGCTTCCCGACTCAAAGCCAGGCCACCCGAACTGAGTCGGCAACAGCTTCAACTGGTGGAACCACCCGGGGACGGTCGAGGAACCACCACCGCCACTCCCCTCCCCGGGACAGACGACATCCTCGACGACAGGAGGACACATGCGGAGTATCTGCCCTTACTCCGCGCCTTAGGGCCATCCAATGGCCTCCCAACTTCAAGGTATCCAATGTCGACAAATATGAACCTAAGCAGGATCCAGGGGGCTGGTTGGCCGTCTACACCATCGCTGCTCGGGCTGCTGGGGCATCCGAGGACGTCATGACTGCGTATCTGCCCATCGTCCTCGGGCAAGACGCGCTGCAGTGGCTACGACATCTACCCCGACACTGCATCGACGACTGGGGAGACTTCAGTCGACGTTTCACCGCCAACTTCCAGTCTCTCTCCGACAAGCCAGCGCAACCATGGGACCTCAAATCCATCAAGCGCCGGGGGGATGAGACTCTCCGGTCATACCTTCTACAGGGGATCTAACGACTCAGCTTTCGTCCGAGCCATACTGCAAAAGGCGCCGACTACCTCCGAGGAGCTGTTCCGGGAAGCCAACCTCTACATCACCGCTGACGAGCGGGCCCAGGACCTCATCGGAGGAGCAAAGCCCGCGCCGGCGGCACCACGACGCGACGCGAACCAGCCGCCCGACAAGCGCTGGGAGAAGAGGCCTCGCGAAGAGGTACACGCCGCCGGACCACCCGCCTCTCGTGCCCGAGGAGGACCTCGTGGAGGCGAACGCACGCTGGACGACATCCTCGACGCCCAGTGCCCATACCACAAGGACATGCGACACACTCTCCGCAACTGCCGGGATTTCAAGCACTCCGTCGGGCATGGCCGACCCTTTCAACCTCTACCACCTCCTCCGCCGAGGGGAGGACCAGATGAACCACGACAGCCCCATCAGCCGGAGGAGGGGGGAGGAGGAGCTTTCCCGCGCGTTGACAGGGAGGTCAACGTCATCTTCGGCGGACATGGGTCGCAGGAGAACAAGAGACAACAAAAGCTCAACGACCGCCAGATACTGGTGGCGACCACCGGCCCTCCCGCCCCGTACCGGTGGTCGGAGCACCCAATCACGTTCACTCGGGAGGATCAATGGCTCAACTTCGACCACCCAGGCAAATACCCGCTCCTCGTCGATCCGGTGATCCGAGAGAGCCGGGTGAAGAAGGTGTTAGTGGACGGGGGGAGCAGCATCAATGTCACCTTCCCCCGTACGCTCCAAGGCTTGGGAGTTCACCTCAAAGAGCTCCACGAGTCGGACACTCCTTTCTTCGGCATCGTGCCGACGGAAGGGGAATACCCGCTGGGCCACATCTACATGCCGGTCACCTTCGGGACTCCGGATAACTACAGAACCGAGTTCCTGAGGTTCGAGGTGGCGAACTTCGACTGCGGGTACAACGCCATCATCGGGAGGCCGGGGCTAGCCAAATTCATGGCCATCCCACACTATACGTACATGATACTAAAGATGCCAGGGCCGCAAGGAATCATAACTGTACGCGCCGACTTCCAAGGCGCCGCAGAATGCTTCCGAGTGGCCATCCAAGCAGCCCTCACCACCAAGCCATCAGCGGTTCCTTCTACACCGGCGAACTCTAAGCCTGAAGAAGACCTCGCCGTGCCGGCAAACGAAGCTCAGGCCGCGACCTCTATGCGGCCGACTGAGGACACCAAGCGGATCAACCTGGGGTTCGCTGATGAGCGCAAGACGGCCATCATCAGCTCCAGTCTGAGTGACAAATAGGAAAGCGCGCTCGTCCAGTTCCTGCAAGATAACCGAGACGTATTCGCATGGCAACCTGCGGATATGCCGGGAGTCCCAAGAGAACTGGCCGAGCACAAATTGAAGGTCTATCCCCAGGCGAGGCCGATCCGGCAAAAGCTGCGTCGTTTCACGCCCGACAAGAGAGAAGCCATTCGTGCCGAGTTAGCCCGCTTGGTCGCGGCCGGATTTATTAGAGAAGTATTACACCCCGAGTGGTTAGCCAACCCTGTTCTTGTACTCAAAAAGAATAAAGTGGATTGGCGCATGTGCGTCGACTATACTGATCTCAACAAACACTGTCCGAAGGATCCCTTCGGGCTCCCGAGGATAGATCAGGTGGTGGATTCCACCGCTGGATGTTCGATGCTGTCTTTCTTAGATTGCTATTCCGGGTATCATCAGATTAGTTTGGCAAAAGAAGACGAGGAAAAAACGGCGTTTATCACCCCGTTTGGTGCTTTCTGTTATACCTCCATGCCGTTCGGCCTCAAAAACGCTGGAGCGACTTATCAGAGAGCTATTCAAACATGCTTAGCCGATCACTGGGGCAAGCGTGTGGAGGCTTACGTAGACGACGTGGTGATCAAGACGGAGAATCCGGAAAACTTCATCAAAGACTTACAGCTGGTTTTCAACAGCCTGAGAAGATATAGATGGAAACTTAATCCTGAAAAGTGCGTTTTCGGGGTACCAGCAGGAAAGTTACTCGGATTTATTGTCAGCCACCGGGGAATTGAAGCTAATCCAGATAAGATTGAAGCTATCATGAAGATGGAAGCTCCTCGATCGCAAAAGAAAGTTCAGCGACTCACTGGATGTATGGCAGCCCTGAGCAGATTCATATCCAGGCTGGGAGAAAAAGGTTTGCCATTTTATAAATTGCTGAAGAAGGTGGATAAGTTTCAATGGACTTCAGAGGCACAGGAAGCTCTAGACGCACTGAAGAAATTCCTGACAACACCGCCAGTATTGAAACCGCCCCGGCGAGCTACGCCGACTCAGCCAGCTGAAGATTTGCTGCTATATATCTCTTGCACGACTCACGTGGTAAGCACTGCGTTGGTAGTCGAGCGAGTGGAAGAAGGGCATGCCTACCCGGTACAACATCCCGTCTACTTCATCAGCGAGGTTCTAGGCCCATCGAAGAAAAAGTATCCTCAAGTTCAGAAGCTATTATATGCAGTACTTCTAACTGCCCGCAAGCTGCGCCACTACTTTGACGACCACAAAGTCATAGTAGTTACTGGCTTTCCAATAGGGGACATTCTTCACAACAAGGAAGCCATTGGCCGAATAGCCAAGTGGGCTTGCGAGTTGGGGTCCCATGATATCGAGTTCCGACCTCGCACTGCCATCAAAACTCAAGCACTGGTCGACTTCGTATCAGAATGGACAGAACAGCAAGTGCCGGATAATCCAGAAACCGCAGAAGTATGGCGAATGTATTTTGATGGCTCGCTGAAGCTGCAGGGAGCAGGAGCAGGAATTCTCTTCACTGCACCTGGAGGCGAACACCTCAAGTACGCTCTCCAATTGCTATTCCCGGCCTCTAACAACGCAGCCGAGTATGAAGCTTTGATACACGGATTAAACATCGCCATATCGCTGGGTGTCAAGAGACTGATGGTGTACGGAGATTCTCTGGTAGTCATCAGTCAGATAAACAAGGAATGGGATTGTTCAAGTGATTCAATGGGAAGATACTGCGCCGCCGTCCGAAAGCTAGAAGATAAATTCGAAGGTCTAGAGTTCCATCATATAGAAAGAGATCGGAACACGGCGGCAGATGTACTGTCCAAGCTCGGATCCGGTCGAACTCAAGTCCCGCCCGGGGTCTTCGTGCAAGAAATCCTTCAGCCGAGCATCTCGACGGATCAAATAGAAGAGTGCAACATCATAGACCAACCCGAGTCAGACTCTGATGACTGGAGGCAACTGATTATTAAATATATAAAGAATGAAGAAGAACCAGATGACAAGAACTCGGCAGAGCGCATTGCCAGACAATCAGCTCACTATACACTCATTGGGGAGATATTATACAGGAGGGGCGCGTCAGGCGTCCTCATGAAGTGCGTTCTCCCGTCCACCGGGAAGCAACTTCTGGAGGAAGTCCATGCCGGGCAATGCGGAGTACATGCAGCATCCAGAACATTAGTCGGGAAGGTTTTCAGGTCAGGATTCTATTGGCCGACGGCGAAGAATGATGCAGCCGAGCTAGTTCAGAGATGCGAAGCTTGCCAATACCTGTCAAAACAACAGCACATGCCAGCACAGCAGCTACAAACCATACCAGTAACTTGGCCTTTCGCATGCTGGGGATTGGATATGATTGGACCTTTCAAGAAAGCTCAAGGAGGATACACCCATGTATTGGTGGCAATTGACAAGTTCACTAAATGGATAGAGTTTCAGCCCATTGCCTCCTTAACCTCTGCTAAAGCCGTGGAATTCATACAAAGCATAATATTCAGATTTGGGATACCAAACAGTATCATCACTGACTTGGGATCCAACTTCACCAGTTCAGAATTCTTTGACTTCTGCGAGCAAAAAAGCATTCAGATCAAGTATGCATCTGTAGCCCATCCAAGAGCCAACGGGCAGGTTGAGCGAGCCAACGGAATGATATTGGAGGCACTTAGAAAAAGGGTCTTTGATAAAAATGAAAAATTCGCAGGAAAATGGATAAAAGAATTGCCTTATGTTGTTTGGAGCTTGAGAACCCAACCTAGCCGGGCCCTGCATGGAAACACTCCTTTCTTCATGGTCTATGGGTCGGAAGCAGTGCTACCTGCTGATCTCAAGTTTGGGGCGCCAAGATTGATCTTCGAAAGCATAGCAGAAGCCGAAGCCACTAGGCTAGAGGATATTGACGTACTTGAGGAAGAACGACTGAACGCAGTGATTCAATCAGCACGATACCAGCAGACTCTAAGGCGCTACCACGACAAAGCTGTGCGGCAACGTTTCTTTTCGATGGGAGACCTCGTCCTCCGCCGAATTCTAACGGGGGAGGGACGGCACAAGTTATCACCCTTATGGGAAGGACCTTTCATAATAGCAGAAGTCACTCGTCCCGGATCATATCGCCTCACCCAAATGGATGGCACGGAAGTTGGGAACTCCTGGAACATAGAGCACCTCCGAAAGTTCTACCCCTAGCTGTATTTCAAAACAACCAAAGCGACCATGTATTCTGTATAATGGAAATACGTCATCAATAAAGAGAGATTTCAAAGATACTTGGCTCATTTATGATTGACTTGCATTCTTACTTAACTCGGGGTGACCACTATGCACTACAAACGGAGCAATCGACTTAAGTCGGCAACGACTTAAGGCGGTGCAACATGCTCACGCTTACTTAACTCGGGGTGACCACTATGCCCTACAAACGGAGCAATCGACTTAAGTCGGCAACGACTTAAGGCGGTGCAACATGCTCACGCTTACTTAACTCGGGGTGACCACTATGCCCTACAAACGGAGCAATCGGCTTAAGTCGGTAACGACTTAAGGCGGTGCAACATGCTCACGCTTACTTAACTCGGGGTGACCACTATGCCCTACAAACGGAGCAATCGACTTAAGTCGGCAACGACTTAAGGCGGTGCAACATGCTCACGCTTACTTAACTCGGGGTGACCACTATGCCCTACAAACGGAGCAATCGACTTAAGTCGGCAACGACTTAAGGCGGTGCAACATGCTCACGCTTACTCTACCGGGGGTGGCCACTATGCCCTACTAACGGAAGTTACCGGCTAAAAGTAATTGACGGCTTAAACCAGTATAGCATACTTGCGCTTATGCAGTTCAAGGGATGACCTCCATATCCCACAAACAAACTTCATGAATCATCGGGCAGCGTAACCACAAACTTGCGAACTAATAAATTCTGATACAATAAGAGAGTAATCGCGTCATTCGAATGACAAGCCGATAACCTCTAGCGAGTACTTGATCATGCTAACTGCGCGCCCAGAGCACGCAAACTGTTTCTTTATTTTTCAATGTCTTTCTCAGGAACGACTGACGAAGAAGGGCGATTCGAGGAATCAGGGGCAGCATTCACGTCGGCTCTTATATCTTCAGGGACAACCATGCCGGGCCTTCTCATCAAGATCCGTCCCGCCCGAATGGCCTTGTCCAGGGCCTTATCGCGCTGAGCTTTGAAAGTGACAGCAGCTTCTTCAGCAACTTTAACAGCCTGCTGAGCAGTTTCTAATTCCTGAGTGATGGATTTCTTGGAAACTCGGAGTCCCTTGATGGTGGCGTCCTTTGCCGATAGCAACTGTGTAAGGCGGGCCACTTCGTCCGAGGATTCTTGCAGTTGACGGCGCTGATTGTCAAGCTCCTCCATCGTAAAACGGTGGCTCCTCTCCAAGATGGTCAGCGAGTTGCTGGAATCTCGGTACAATCTGTCCAAGTTGTCGCGAGAAGCAGCAAGGATGCGTTTTTCTTCCTACAAGCAGAAGTCAACTCATTCAGAATCCAAGAGCACGATAAGGCGAAGCACAGGTTCGTAAGCTACCTTCTCAGAGTCAAGCTGAGCATGAAGAGAAGAACTCAGAGCGTTGGCATCATCCAAAGCCGCAGAGACCTGACTCAACTCGATCTGACTTTGAGAATACTTCTCCTCGAAGTCAGCGCATCGTCGAGCCATTTCAGCTTGATCTTGAGAGTGTTTTTCTTCAAGAACTGTGATCTGCCGAGTCATCCCTATCAAGAGGTATTCCAACAAAATGAGGTCAGAAAATAAAACAACCCACGGGCAAGAACAAAGAAGAAGAAGAAAGGACACTAACCAGCATTGGCGGCCTCCAACTCAGATACACGACCCCGAAGCAACACTGGATTCCAACGCTCAAGAGATGAAGCCACCTCCGGGAGGGAAGCGCCCTGCGACTTCAGCTGGCCGACCATTCCATCCACCAAAGCCTGATAAGAAGAGCGGATGAGCATAATGGCAACAATTCATGCAACATAAAGATCAAACTAAAGCACAGCACAGCACCTGGAGGTTCGAGAAAAGCGAAGGGATCCCCCAGTCAGGAGAAATCAGCTGATGACCAGGTGCCAGACCACCACTCGAAGCAGCTCGCAGCAGACCGGCAGGAACGAGCTCAGTACATTCAGCAGAGCTTAACGCCAGACCAGTGGGGATGCTGCCCTCCAAAGCGACCCCCTGATCTGGAGTTTGAGCCACCATCATGTCGCCAGAGTGTGGAGGTGAACCCACATGAACATCCATGGAAGCGCAGGAGGGAGACTCCGCTCGGACACCCTCGGGGGCTGGGTCAGGGTTGGCACTGCCCACTTGAGCCGGGTCACCCCCGGCAACACCCTCGGGGGCTGGGTAGTGGCCTACATTCCTCACCTGAGTTGAGTCCTCCCCGGCGACACCCTCGGGGGCCGGGCACATGTCAGCGCTATTCAAGGGATCCAAGCTTTCTGCCGTGACCACCTCTAAGGTCGACGGGCCTTCAGCTACTTCCATAGGATCAGGACGATCCAAGTCATCATCCCGGCCCTCGAGATCGCGCTCTAAGGTCGACGAGGCACGGGACGACCTCAACCCAGCATCTGGCACGGCCGCACAAGTTTCTGTTACATCAGCGTCTGCAGGTTCTAACAGCAAGTTCTCAGGGACCATATCCTCTAGAGCTTGATCAAAATTGGCCATGGACAGTTCTTGCAGACCAATAAGAGCAGACAAGGCAGGAGAAGGAACCCCACTACTACCACCGCTAGCGACGAGCTGCCGACTGTTTTTCCGAGTTAATGGAGTTTCATTCTCTTCCTCCTCATCTTCCACAGCAACAGCACAAACATCATCCTCATTGGGGTCAGCAGCAGGCGGAGCACACCCATTGGGATCAATGTCAGCAAGGCCAGTTGCAGTCATTTTTTCGGCAGCAGGAGCTAAGGTGCTGGCATCCTCGTCAAAGCTGGACACTCGCCGGAGGCGTCTTCTTTTCTTCTTCTGCTCATCAGCAGAAGGCTCGGGCTGACTGGTTCGGCTAGGACGCCTCAGGCGAGTGTTGACAGGTTTCGAGACATCCAAGGTCGCATCAACTTCTGGAAGAGGCACCACTGCCAATGTACCATCAGGAGCAGTATCAGATGAATCCTCAGCTAGCAGATCGAGCATGTCATTTATGTTTGCGTCACTAGGGTTCAGGGGCACTTCAAAATAAATCTGCCGTTCATCATCAGGTATCTCCCCGAGCGAAGCAACTAAGGAACGGACCTCTTCAGCAGAAGGTCGAACTCTAAGACCCAGATTGCTATCTGTCACGGGCGGGTTGGACACGAAAAGAGTGAAGGCTTGGGAAGAAGGTAGGTTCCAAGCCGAGTATGCCACTGGAGCTCCAACGTTTGAAACTTTACCCCTGAGGATCATTTCGAGTCGGCTCACCAAATCCACAGAAGGAATTCTCCTATTAGTAACTCGGGTTGAGTCGGCCAGCCCTCGGTAAAGATATGCCGGATAAGCTCTGTCTTTCAGCGGCTGAATGTTTTTGAAAACAAAATCTGTGACCACGGCCTCGGCAGTCAGACCTCTCTCTTTCAGTAATCCAACCTCAGTAAGCAACACGCCCGCCTCGGCTACTTCTTGGTCCGTGGGAGACTCAGTCCAACTCGGAGTACGAACGTCTTCCTGTCTCCCTGAGCGGGAAGGGAGAGAATTTCCATAATTATCCATTATAAACCACTCCAGACGCCAACCTTTAATGCTGTCTTTGAGGGGTATCTCGAGATACTCGGTCTTCCGCCCCCGGCGCATCTCTAAACTGGCACCTCCGACCAATTGATGTTGCCCCCCGGCCATCCCAGGACGGCAGTGATACAGATACTTCCACAAGCCAAAATGCGGCAGCACGCCAAGATAAGCTTCGCAAAGGTGAACGAAAATAGAGATTTGGAGAATGGAGTTAGGGTTCAAGTGAGTCAGGTTGATGTGATAAAAATCAAGGATACCACGGAAAAAAGGAGATATGGGAAGGCCAAGGCCGCGAAGAAGGAAAGGAGTGTAAACCACTGACTCGTGGGTATCTTCGGTTGGGACAGTGGTCCCGTGGCAAGAACGCCAAGAACAGAGTTCCCGTGGAGGGAGAACCCCGATGGAAACAAGGTGGAGAAGCTCAACTTCAGAAATCACAGACATATGGTTACCTGCGAAGGGTAACTGACTGTTGGGGTCGATGGCGGGGATCACTGCAGCAGACGAGTTCGCGGTTTTCCTCTTGGGCGCCATCTTGCTTCTCGCTGGCGAAACAGAGCAGGAGGCGAGTGGCAGAGAAGACTCAGATGCGGAAATGCAAGAACTAGGGCACAGAAAGCAAAGGCGGCTAAAAGCGCGACTCTTAAGGGATATTCTTGAGCCAAGACACCTTTTCAAAAGTGCCCAGTCATCACCCGGCGGTCATCTCCGAAATCCCAGCATGCCACGTGGATATCCAACAGTTATTTCCAAGAAAGCCAATGTGCCACCTCATCACTCGGTCATTTTCCTCAAAGTAACTTGAGAAGCTGGCTATCACTCGGCGCTGTTTCTAAAACGCCGACCGCGTGCTCAATCGCTCGGCATTACTTCTAAAACGCCGACGCCGACCTTCAATTACTCGGCGCTGCCTCTAAAACGCCGACCACGAGCTCAATCGCTCGGCATTACTTCTAAAATGCCGACGCCGACCTTCAATCACTCGGTGTTGCCTCTAAAACGTCGACCACGTGTTCAATCGCTCGGCATTACTTCTAAAATGCCGACGCCGACCTTCAATCACTCGGCGCTGCCTCTAAAACGCCGACCACGTGTTCAAACGCTCAGCATTACTTCTAAAATGCTGATGCCGACATTTAATCACTCGGCGTTGTCTCTAAAATGCCAGCCCCGTATTTTGTCGCTTGGCATTACTTCTAAAATGCCGATGCCGACCTTCTATCATTCGGCATCGCCCCTAAAACGCTGGTCTTGTGTTCGATTGCTCAGGGTTACCTCTAAAACGCCGATGTCAATCTTCACATCGCTCGGCGTTGTTTCTACCAAATCAAAAGAATCAGTTCAACATTCAGCAAAAGCAATGGCAAGTCATCAAAAAGAAGGGATAAACGACAGACTTCATTAAAGGGAAGTTAACGAGTTTACAAAACCAACTCTTTACGAGTTGGTACTTCCCTAATTCTACTCTACACTACTACTACTACTAAACTACAATATACTACTCTACATTACTACTACTACTAAATTACACTAATTACTACTACATTATTCTAGCTATACTAAACTATACTAATATCTAAGAAGACCAGTGGCGTCTAGCCACTGGCCCTGCCCCTGCCGCCGCCGCCGCCCTTGGTGCTGCCCCTGCTGCTGCCCTTGGTGCTGTCCCTGCTGCTGCCGCCCTTGGTGCTGTCCCTGCTGCCGTCGCCGCCGCCTCTGCCACTGCCGTCGCCGTCGTCGTCGTCGTCATCGTCGTCGTCGTCGTCGTCTTCACCCTCGTCGCCGCCGTCCGAGTCCTCCTCATCCGAGGAGTACTCCGACTCATCCGAGCCTTCGAGCCCGGCGCGCTCGACGGCTCGGATATATGTCCAGACCTCCGCGGCTATCCCCTGGGAGTCGTCCGAGTCATCGGACGACGCCGGGGGAGAGACGGGAGCCGGAGACCCCTCGGGCTCGGAGGAGAACTCCTCCTCCGAGTATTCTGAGTCACCAAACTCCTCCGATGGAGGAGTCGGCTCACGCTTGCGCTTGTTGTTCTTGCCCATGGTTAAAGCTCTGGGAGAGAAGGAAGGGAAGAGGCAGTAAGGAGCAGCGAAGAGATGTGAAGAAACCAGAGAAGCAAAGGGGTTATTTATAGAAGGGAAAGGCAACCACTCACTTCTAACCGCGGTCACTGAACAGTCGCAAGGCATTCAATAAGCACTTCCACCCACCCGAAGACACGTCAGACGGCGGACGCCGTTTCATGCAACACTACACCCATTGGGACTCCAGTCAACAGCGCAAAGGATATGATTACACTAGCCGTCCCATCGCATTACTACTCAGAGGCAACCGGCTAAAACACTCAGCGTACCAAGCCGTCCCTTGCCTACACCCATTGGGGGGGGACGCCCAGGAATTATCAGTATATTTTTCAAACGGTCACATCCGTGCAGGGCATGCAGTGAATACCTCAAGACAAAAATGAGATATCAGTAAGGATCAGAGGAAAGCCAAATATAACCAGCAAAGTACAAGATATGGCCGACAGAAGCGACGTGAGAACTAGACAGAGAACGTCCGTCAAACGTCCAATCAATCGCAGAAGCAAATAAATTGCACTACCTAGCAAGATATGGATGGATTGCAAACTCGGCTGCTAAAGACAAAATATACGCTGACCTGGGCAGCAAAATATGGATGACATACTGCTAACCTCCAAAGCATAATGCAAAATAGCCTCATGCCAGTTTCCGCAAGTGAAAGGAGAACCGTCGAATGGATTATCCTTAAAAAATCCATTTGAAGGTCGGGGGCTACACCCATTGGGTGCACCTCCGGTGCACCCCATGGAATATTATTCTAAACCGGTATAGCGCTGACTTCTAAGGCGTAGAGCAAGATTGAAAAGACTAATTCTCAACCGAGATGCAGGAGTGCGAATGGAGATAACCTTTGGAAGAAGACCTTCGAGTAAATTATCTTCTAAAATCTACTCAAAGGTCGGGGGCTACACCCATTGGGTGCACCTCCGGTGCACCCAATGAATTCCGGAGTCTTACAATCCAAAATGCCGACCTCTAAGGCACAAGCATAAAGCCAAACTTTGGTCGGACAAGTGATCAAAACCAGAGAAGACAGCAGGGAATCATTTTTTGGACCTTGGATCTTTGAGTTGATTACCTCTAAATCAACCCAAAGATCGGGGGCTTGTGGGGGATAGATATCCCCTGGGTCCACTAAAGAAGTAAAAGGCCTCACGAACGGCCCAAGGGCCCAATAATTCGTAAGGTCATTCTTTCGTGGGCCTAGGAAAAGACAACCAACAAAGGAGATGTGAGACTGGTTAGTGCAAACACAGGCGGCCCACAACGTCGAACGAATGGATCATAACAGAGACCCGACTTTCCCGCGCTGAAGCCTTCATGCAACAGAGCCATGCGAGGATAAGTCGGCGAAGATTACGTAGGGATAAACTCAAGAGGTTCACTAACTTTTAGCTACTTGTTGTTATCATATCACATGTACTGCTCCACGGCCGAGTATATAAGGCCTAGGGGGCACCCCTTCAGATCGATCGACCCGGTTCTACTTAGCCACCCACAAAAAACTCTCTGTGCCCTCTATCCAGAGAATTCTCTTGTAACCACGCTCGTAAACTCACCAGGACGTAGGGTGTTACGCACTTCTAAGCGGCCCGAACCTGTAAATCTTGTCCATTGTCCCTCGTGCGATCGGCACGAACCATTTTGCTACAGTCGTCAACACCGTCCTACTCCTAAAAACACCTTGAGGGGCAACCCCGGGTGTGCGGTCGGACCCAAAACACTGACACTTAGACAAGTATATTAGTACATAAAACCAATGTACTAAGACTTAGAAACATACCTTAGCTCTTGATTTGCACTTTGTTCATCCATGGGCATAGATTCACATTTAAGTACTTGTGTTGGCACTCAATCACCAAAATACTTAGAAATGGCCCAAAGGCACATTTCCCTTTCAGTTGTCCTCAGACTCCAGACCACCGAGGGGAGTTCCTTCATCCACCGCTTGCCGAACTTGTTGAGGTCGTTGTAGATCCGAGGCTTGAATCCTTGCAGGATCATGTCGTTAGCCCGCTCCACTTGCCCATTCGTCATGGGGTGAGCCACGGCGGCCCAGTCCACCCGGATGTGGTGATCCTCGCAGAAGTCCAGGAACTTTCTGCCAGTGAACTGGGTGCCGTTGTCGGTGATGATGGAGTTCGGGACCCCAAAGCGATGGATGATGTTGGTGAAGAACGCCACCGCCTGTTCGGACCTGATGCTGTTTAGGGGTTGGACCTCGATCCACTTAGAGAATTTGTCGATGGCGACCAACAGGTGCGTGTAGCCCCCGGGTGCCTTCTGCAAGGGGCCGACAAGGTCCGGACCCCACACAGCAAACACCAGGTGATGAGTATGGTCTGCAGAGCTTGAGCGAGCAGGTGGGTCTGCCTCGCGTAGAACTGACACCCTTCGCAGGTGCGGACAATTTTAGTGGCATCGGCCACCATCGTCGGCCAGTAGAAACCTTGTCGGAAGGAGTTTCCAACAAGGGTTCGAGGTGCTGCGTGATGGCCGCAAGCCCCCGAGTGTATCTCTTGTAAGAGCTCCTGACCTTCGGCGATGGAAATGCATCGCTGGAGGATGCCCGAGGGGCTGCGATGGTAGAGCTCCTTCCCATCTCCCAGCAAGACGAAAGACTTGGCGCGCCGCGCCAACCGCCGAGCTTCGGCTTGGTCGAGGGGTAGCTCTCCTTGGTGGAGATATTGCAGGTACGGGGTCTGCCAGTTTTGATTATGCGTGACCTCGCTCTGCTCCCCCTCGACGCGCAGTGCCTCACCCTCGGGGGCCGAGGGTACCTCGGGCCGAGCCGAGGGTGCCTCGGATCGTGCCGAGGGTACCTCGGACTGAGCCGAGGGTGCCTCAAGCTGGGCCGAGGCCTTCTCGGGCTCGGGCGTGTCGTCGGTCTTGATGGAGGGTTGATGCATGTCTCGGGAGAATACGTCCGGGGGAACCGTTGTTCGCCCCGAGGCTATTTTAGCCAGCTCATCCGTAGTCTCGTTGTAGCGTCGGGCGATGTGGTTGAGCTCGAGCCCGTAGAACTTGTCTTCCAGGCGCCGAACCTCATCGCAGTAGGCTTCCATCTTCGGGTCACAGCAGTGGGAGTTCTTCATGACTTGGTCGATGACAAGCTGCGAGTCATCGCGAGCGTCGAGGCGTCGGACCCCTAGCTCGATGGCGATTCGCAACCCGTTTACCAGAGCCTCGTACTCAGCCACGTTGTTGGACGCCGGGAAGTGGAGGCGTAGCACGTAGCGTAGGTGCTTCCCGAGGGGCGAGATGAAGAGCAGGCCCGCGCCGGCCCCCATCTTCATCAGCGACCCGTCGAAAAACATGGTCCAAAGCTCCGGTTGGATCGGAGCTGTTGGGAGCTGGGTGTCGACCCATTCAGCCACGAAGTCCGCTAAGACCTGGGACTTGATGGCCTTCCGAGGGGCGAACGAGATCGTCTTGCCCATGATTTCCACCGCCCACTTTGCAATTCTACCCGAGGCCTCTCGGGACTGGATGATCTCCCCCAGGGGGAAGGATGACAGCACAGTTACCGGATGAGACTCGAAGTAGTGTCGCAACTTCCGCCGCGTCAGGATCACCGCGTACAGCAGCTTCTGAATTTGTGGGTAGCGGATCTTGGTCTCAGACAGTACCTCACTGATGAAGTAGACTGGCCTCTGGACGGGCAATGCATGCCCCTCTTCTCGTCTCTCAACCACAATCGCGGCGCTAACCACCTGAGTGGTAGCGGCGACGTAGATCAAGAGGGCTTCTCCGGCAGCTGGGGGCACCAAGATGGGCGCGTTCGTGAGGAGCGCCTTCAGGTTCCCGAGGGCTTCCTCAGCTTCAGGGGTCCAAGCGAAGCACTCGGCCTTCCTTAAGAGGCGGTACAGAGGCAGGCCCCTTTCGCCGAGGCGCGAGATGAAACGGCTCAGAGCCGCGAGGCATCCCATGACCCTCTGTACGCCTTTCAAGTCCTTGATGGGCCCCATGCTGGTGATGGCCACGATCTTCTCCGGGTTGGCCTCGATGCCCCGCTCGGAGATGATGAACCCCAAGAGCATGCCTCGGGGGACCCCGAAGACACACTTTTCGGGATTGAGCTTCACGCCTTTCGCCTTGAGACATCAGAATGTCACTTCAAGGTCGGAAAGGAGGTCGGAGGCTTTCCTCGTCTTGACTATGATGTCATCGACGTAGGCCTCGACCGTTCGGCCGATGTGTTCGCCGAACACATGGTTCATGCATCGCTGGTACGTTGCACCCGCATTCCTCAAGCCGAACGGCATGGTAACATAGCAGTACATGCCGAAGGGTGTGATGAAAGACGTCGCGAGCTGGTCGGACTCTTTCATCCTGATCTGGTGATACCCTGAGTAGGCATCGAGGAAAGACAGGGTTTCGCACCTAGCGGTGGAATCCACGATTTGATCGATGCGAGGCAGAGGGTAGGGAACTTTCAGACATGCTTTGTTTAGACCAGTGTAGTCTACACACATCCGCCATTTCCCCCCTTTCTTTCTCACAAGCACAGGGTTGGCAAAGCCATTCGGGATGGAATACCTCTTTGATGAACCCTGCCGCCATTAGCTTGTGGATCTCCTCGCCTATGGCTCTGCGCTTTTCTTCGTCGAATCGGCGCAGAGGCTGCTTCACGGGTCGGGCTCCAGCTCGGATATCCAGCGAGTGCTCGACGACTTCCCTCGGTATGCCGGGCATGTCCGAGGGACTCCACGCGAAAACATCGGCGTTTGCGTGGAGAAAGTCGACGAGCACTGCTTCCTATTTGGGGTCGAGCTCGGAGCCGATCCGGATCTGCTTGGAGGCGTCGTTGCAGGGGTCGAGAGGGACGGACTTGACCGTCTCCGCTGGCTCGAAGCTGCCGGCGTGGCGCTTCATGTCTGGCGCCTCCTTAGAGAGGTTCTCCAGGTCGGCGATGAGGGCCTCGGACTCGGCGAGGGCCTCGGCGTACTCCACGCACTCCACGTCGCATTCGTACGCGTGTCGGTACGTGGGCCCGACGGTGATGACTTCGTTGGGGCCCGACATCTTGAGCTTGAGGTAGGTGTAGTTGGGGATGGCCATGAACTTGGCATAGCATGGCCTCCCTAACACTGCATGGTAGGTTCCTCGAAACCCGACCACTTCGAACGTGAGGGTCTCCCTTCGGAAGTTGGAGGGCGTCCTAAAGCAGACGGGTAGATCGAGTTGTCCGAGGGGTTGGACGCGCTTCCCGGGGATGATCCCGTGGAAAGGCGCAGCACCTGCCCGGACCGAGGACAGATCGATCCGCAGGAGCCCGAGGGTCTTGGCGTAGATGATGTTGAGGCTGCTGCCTCCGTCCATGAGGACCTTGGTGAGCCTGACGTTGCTGATGATGGGGTCGACAACGAGCGGGTATTTCCCCGGGCTCGGCACATGATCGGGATGGTCGGCCTGGTCGAAGGTGATGGGCTTGTCGGACCAGTCTAGGTAGACTGGCGCCGCCACCTTTACCGAGTAGACCTCCCGACGCTCTTGCTTGCGGTGCCGAGCCGAGGCGTTTGCCACTTGCCCACCGTAGATCATGAAGTAGTCGCGGACCTCGGGGAACTCTCCTGCCTTGTGATCTTCCTTCTTAGCGTCATCGAGAGCCTTGCCACCCTCCGCGGGTGGCCCGGCCTTGTGAAAGTGGCGTCGAAGCATGGCGCACTCCTCAAGGGTGTGCTTGACGGGCCCCTGATGATAGAGGCACGACTCCTTAAGCATCTTGTCGAAGAGGTTGGCACCTCCTGGAGGTTTCCGATGGTTCTTGTACTCGGCGGCGGCGACAAGGTCCACGTCGGCGGCGTCGCATTTCGCTTGCAACTTCTTTTTTCCCTTCTTCTTGGTGCCGCGCTGAGTTGACGCCTCGGGAACATCTTCCGGTGGGCGGCCCTGGGGCTGCTTGTCCTTCCGGAAGATGGCCTCAACCGCCTCCTGGCCAGAGGCAAACTTGGTGGCGATGTCCATCAGCTCGCTCGCCCTGGTGGGGGTCTTGCGACCCAGCTTGCTCACCAGGTCGCGGCAGGTGGTGCCGGCGAGGAACACGCCGATGACATCCGAATCGGTGACGTTGGGCAGCTCGGTGTGCTGCTTCGAGAATCGCCGGATGTAGTCCCAGAGAGACTCTCCTGGCTGCTGGCGGCAGCATCGGAGATCCCAAGAGTTTCCAGGGCGCACATACGTGCCTTGGAAATCGCCAGCGAAGGCCTGGACCAGGTCGTCCCAGTTGGAGATCTGCCCTAGAGGCAGGTGCTCCAGCCAGGCTCGAGCGGTGTCGGAGAGGAACAGGGGGAGGTTGCGGATGATGAGATTATCATCGTCTGTTCCACCCAGTTGGCAGGCCAGCCGATAGTCCGCGAGCCACAGTTCCGGTCTCGTCTCCCCTGAGTACTTTGTGATAGTAGTCGGGGTTCGGAACCGGGTCGGGAACGGTGCCCGTCGTATGGCGCGGCTGAAAGCCTGCGGACAGGGTGGCTCGGGCGAAGGACTCCGATCCTCCCCGCTGTCGTAGCGTCCCCCACGCCTGGGGTGGTAGCCTCGGCACACTCTCTCGTCGAGGTGGGCCCAACGGCTGTGGTGATGGTGCTCGTTGCCGAGGCGACCCGGGGCTGCAGGCGCTGTGTTGCGCGTGCGCCCGGTGTGGACCGAGGCTTCCCGCATGAATCGGGAAGTCACGACGCGATGTTCCGAGGGGTGCCCCTACCTTCGGGAGGCGGAGCTTTCGGCCCGTCGGACCGCGGTGTCCTCCAGGAGATTCTTGAGCTCTCCCTGGATACGCTGCCCCTCGGTGGTTGATGGCTCCGGCATCGCATGGAGAAGTATTGCCGCTGCAGCCAGGTTCTGGCCGACTCCACTGGAATCCGGTGGCGGCCTTACCCTGACGTCATCGGCAATGCGGTGCTGGATGCCCTGGGGGAGATGACGCGCTTCTCCGACCGGAGGTTGGCCCGCTCATTCCTGCCCGATGTCCCGGCGTATCGGCACAAGCGTTCCTGCTCCCTCGTTGAGTCTGGCCTGCATCTCGCGGATTTGCTCGAGCTATGGGTCAGGACCCCCCACCGGGACGGGGACCACAGCTAGCTCCCGAAGGATGTCGACGCGAGGCATGGGCCTAAGGGGATCACCGTTCTCCGGCATACCAAAATGGTTGCCTTCGCCGGGACCCCCTAGATCGACGTGGAAACATTCGCGACTTGGGCCGCAGTCCTCGTCGTCGAGGCTGCGGCTACCGTAGGAACAGTCGGAAAGGCAATAGTCGCATGCGGTCATGAAGTCCCGCATGGCATTGGGGTTACCTAGTCCGGAGAAATCCCAACAGAATTCGGGCTCGCCATCTTCCTCGGACCCCGAGGGCCCGTAGGTCGAGACGGCCGTCAGCCGGTCCCAGGGTGACCGCACACGATACCCCGGAGGGTTTGGACTCGCCTCTATGAGAATGTCCACCGAAGCGGAGTTGCTTGGCGGGTCGAGGCCGAATCCAAAAGGCGCGAGATGGGAATCGGTCGTTACCTTTTGGTCGATGGGCGGTGACGAAGTCACGTCAGGGACTGACTGCACCGTCGTCTCAGGTACGAGGGTGACGCCCAGCAAGTCCTTCGCGAGCGTGCTGGCGTCGTCCGTTTGCTCGAGGTTGGTGTGTTGCGGGGAGACGACGCTCGTCTTCGTCTCAGACGCGAGGCCGATGCCCGACGCGCTCTCCGTCGGGGCGCCGGCACCGTCGACTCGCTCGACAGCCAACGAGGTGCCACCTCCCGCTTGGCCTTGGTTGCCCCGCCTCCTCCTCCGTCGGCGGGGGAGGGGACGGGACAAGCCCGAATGTCGTCCTTCCACCACGTGGGGAAGGCGTCGTCGATTTCCCCGCCGGCGGGCATGTTGTCGACCGCCATTGTCGTTGTCGCGCGACGGGGGAAGGAGTATCATGTCGTAGCTGCTGTCAAGGGACATGAACTCAAGACTCTCGAAACGGAGCACTGTCCCGGGCTGGAGAGGTTGCTGGAGACTGCCCATCTGGAGCTTGACGGGAAGCTGTTCGTCAACACGCAGCAGGCCCCTACCTGGCGCGCCAACTGTCGGTGTTTTGAAACCCGGGGGGTCCCTGGACCGACGAGTGAATTGTCGCCGCGTGCCCCAGCCCAGATGGGTCGGCGCGAGGCGGAACGCGAAGGGGGGAGAAGCAGCCGGAGGGAGACAGGCGTGGGAGGTGGAACCCGCGGCCTTCGTGTTAGCCCCGCGCCCAGGTCGGGTGCGCTTGCAGTAGGGGGTTACAAGCGTCCACGCGGGAGGGAGCGAGCGGCCT
The DNA here is from genome assembly GCF_902167145.1 of Zea mays. Classification (NCBI taxonomy): domain Eukaryota; kingdom Viridiplantae; phylum Streptophyta; class Magnoliopsida; order Poales; family Poaceae; genus Zea; species Zea mays. The sequence goes on along the minus strand of NC_050099.1, from coordinate 32,970,795 downwards.
TGCGCGAGCGCCGTCCCGTCCTTCCCCGCGCGGCCAACCTTCTGTAAGAGGGCCCTGGACCTCCCTTTTATAGGCGTAAGGAGAGGATCCAGGTGTACAATGGGGGTGTAGCAGTGTGCTAACGTGTCTAGCGGAGGAGAGCTAGCGCCCTAAGTACATGCCATCGTAGCAGCGGAGAGGTTTTGGCACCCAGTTCGTGTGATGTCGTGGCCGTCGGAGGAGCGCTGGAGCCTGGCGGAAGGACAGCTGTCGGGGCTGTCGCGTCCTTGCTGACGTCCTCTTGCTTCCGTAAGGGGGTTGAGAGCCGCCGTCGTCACAGGGTATGCGGGGCGCCATCATTACTCGTATAGTGGAGCGAGCCGGATGGGACGCCGGTCTTGTTCCCCGTAGCCTGAGTCAGCTCGGGGTAGGGTAATGATGGCGCTTCCTGTCGACGTGGTCGGTCTGTGCCCTAGGTTGGGCGAGGTGGAGGCTCCTCCGAGGTCGAGTCTGTCTTCCAAGGTCGAGGTCGAGTCCGAGCCCCCGGGTCGGACGAGGCGGAGACCGTCGACTGAGGCCAGGGCGGAGTCCGAGCCCTGGGGTCGGGCGAAGCGGAGTTCGTCGTCCTTCGGGGCTGAGCTCGAGTCCGAGCCCTAGGGTCGGGCGAAGCGGAGTTCGTCGTCTTCCGGGGCTGAGCCCGAGTCCGAGCCCTGGGGTCGGGCGGAGCGGAGTTCGTCGTCTTCCGGGGCTGAGCCCGAGTCCGAGCCCTGGGGTCGGGCGGAGCGGAGTTTCCTATGACGCCTGAGGCCGGACTTGGTTGTTGTCAGCCTCACTCTGTCGAGTGGCTCAGCAGTCGGAGCGGCGCAGGCGGCGCTGTCCTCTTGTCAGACCAGTCAGTGGAGCGGTGAAGTGACTGCGGTCACTTCGGCTCTGTCGACTGGAGGGCGTGCGTCAGGATAAAGGTGTCAGGCCACCTTTGCATTAAATGCCCCTGCGATTTGGTTGGTTGGCGTGGCGATATGGCCAAGATTGCTTCTTGGTGAAGACTGGGCCTCGGGCGAGCCGATGGTGTGTCCGTTGCTGGAGGGGGTCCTCGGGCGAGACGTAGATCCTCCGGGGTCGGCTGCCCTTGCTCGAGGCTGGGCTCGGGCGAGGCATGACCGTGTCCCTTGAATGGATCGATCCTTGACTTAATCGCACCCATCAGGCCTTTGCAGCTTTGTGCTGATGGGGGTTACCAGCTGAGATTTAGGAGTCTTGAGGGTACCCCTAATTATGGTCCCCGACATGTTTGTTGCCGGAGAAGGACACGACGAAGATCTAGGCATCTAGAGACGACATAGTTAGTATACTGCTAGATATATAAGGAGAGAGCACGTAAGCGGAGAAATAAGCCTAGTGAGAGCAGCTCTAAACCGAGAGGCACCCGCAATAGGTGTCAACCCGAGAAGGGCGAGAGAATGCGAATGTCTTCCCAGCCCTGGACCCGTCGAAGCGACACAATACCACCACTAACTCCGTAGCATATGTCGACTGTTGCCACGCTACGGGCCTTGGTTGTCCAATATCTCAGATATGGACTCCTCATCGCCAAGATAACCAAAGCGTGGCAGGCGCCACCATTTCCTCCTCGACGACACGCATAGAGAAAGGCCAGGACATGACCGACTCGCCCCGTACCAGCGTCGACGTGCATCGGTCGGCTCGTGACTGCGATCGTGGGTGGGGGCAACAGGTTGGGAGGAAGAACAACGTGAAAGCCGGGAAGATGAACAGGACGTTCGACAACGGTGAAAACGATGATGCGCGCATGATGTGAAACATCCTCGTGGACGTGCAATAGCCACTACGCGAGTCAGCGTCAAGGCTGCTGTTAGACGAATACGAGGAGGAGGCGCCTGCTCCCACACCCTCTGCCGAGAATGGGGTGGCGCGAAGGTAGAGGCATGAGGGGAGAGAAAAGAAGAGAATGACGAACGAGATGGTGGCAACTGAGGCGAGGACCATCATTATCGTCCGGAGGTATAGATAACCAAATGGGTCGTGTCTGGCGAGCCGGCTCGAGGCACGATCCATTTAATAGTGCATGGGTCAACTCGGTACGAGCGTCGTGCGGTGCTTGGGCCATAGCCTCGGTCCGTAGTGCTGGCCCGGCCCAACACGATTATTTTTTATTTTACAAAAAATCATATATACATATTTACAATTTATATTCAATATTATAAATATTTGTGCATGATGTTGTACTGATTAGACAGCTTCGCCTAGTATCTCACACCCTTTTTCCATCAGGGTGTGGGTTGTACCGTTTTTAACATTTTACACTGGGTTGACTTTTTTTAAAAAGATGACGCACAACCATTGAAATTAGTGCTTTAAGTATAGTAGAGATATAACTCATTATTAAACATTAAAATTTATTATATTGCTTACCTAGGTCATGTAAGTGGATTAATCCACCAAAGACTAGAAATTAGTTCAATCTTCTAGATACGACAAAACCATCATAATTGATCTCTAGTGTTTGACTTTTGTATTTATATCAAGCTTAGATTATTATAGTTTATATCTATATACATGTATGTTAAAAAATATTGCAGCTATCTTTATCACGTTTAAGCTTTTGTACATACGTTGCTTGTTACCTAGTTCGTGTAAGTGGATTGAAGGGCAAGCCGGCAAGAACTGCCGAGTTGAATTATTGAAGCCTGCACCGTTCGCTATTAACACAACACCCGCAGATTGAGGCTACGCTATGTACTTTATTTATATTTACATTTTGGTCCAAATCGACAGAAAATACAAACGGCTCAATCCACATGACGCTGTCTGTCCAAGCATGTTTTTTAATTTGACTTTGTCCAAGCAGGAGGCATGTTGAACTAAGGCAAAAAATAAACATACCAAAAATAAAATTCCAGAGCATACAATAAGGAACCACACTTTCATCCGGTACATATAGCTTGTCTCGGCAAAACTTAATTTTAAACAGAAGTGACACGGAACGAACTGTCTTAGCACTGCCCTTATCATAAGATACAAACCTAGCTAGGACCAGATCAAACTGCCATTTCGAGGACGCTGTTGGGACCTTAGACCTCAGCTGCCAAGACAGGAGGGCGCAGCTCGTCCTCCTCCTTCGGGGTATGGATGGTCACCAGGTCCGGAAGAGGGGTGATCGGGCCAACCTTGCCCTTCGGGTCCCAGTCAAGCATGATCTTCACCTTGATACCCAGAACACCCTGCACGACAGAAAAAGATGTTTGTTGAGAAATTACATTTGGAACGTCGAAAATGAAGTGCTTACCCAGAGACAAACAGACATTACAACGGGCAATTGTAGCAAAACAAACCTGTCTGAGGAGGACGTGTCTCACAGCTGAGTCGATGTACTCATTCACTGGCTGACCAGATGAGATCATGTAGCCATCCTTGAACTTCATGGACTTGGCTCTTTGAGCCCTGAGCTTTCCACTCACAATGACCTGTATTAGAACAAATAAGGCTGTCGACATGCATTCACCAATCATCAGAAAATGAACAGACCCTCATAGTGCACAGGAGCACTAACCTCACAACCCTTGGCACCACTCTCCATAACAAAGCGAAGAACACCATAGCAGGCCCTGCCGACAAAACAAGCATGTTAGTAAGGAGAACTAGACTAACTGTAATACTGGACAGGGTAACAACCTTAGGTAGCATTTTTTAACACAAGAATTAATGATACGCCCAACGAACAATGACACTTTATCATCCAAACAAGAAAATATATTAGCAAAGGCATAAATTGATACGATGGATAGAAAGGCGGCACATAGAAGAAAATTAATGAGCCTATGAGTACCATTCATGTCAAGAATGTGAGATAGAATTAGTAGACAAACAGCAGAAAGATTGTTCATCTGTGGATCTATCTCTCAGCGGTTGTCTGGCCGCCGCTACTACAAGAGCAGCATTTCCTCTATGCACCATCTTAAGCCCCACTACCATAAAAGATGGCAGGTAAATATAAATATAGGTGCCAAAAATGAAAAATGTATTTGATACACGATAAATTTGCATGCAGTGGGCACAACTACTGTAAAGGACTATTAAGGTCAATGAAGTTGCTATGCTATTAGGTCAATGGGACTGAAGAAATGTGAGACAGATTTAGTAGACAAACAGGATATTAGTCATTTATCTGTGGATCTGTCTCAACGGTTGTCTGGCCGCCACTGCCTCAAGGAGCAGCATTTCCTTTCTGCACCAGTACAATATCTAACCAACAAGAACTGAAGGCAGAACATATAATCACAGGTGCAAGCATTCTAACCAATGACTAACGTCTCAACTTGGAAGTTTTAAGCAACTCAAAATTCTTCTAAATAGATTATAAGCAAATTATAGGTTATGATCTCCTAATAATTCCAAATTTTGGGTAGTGTAGGCAAGGTATTCCTAATTTTTCGATGCTATAGTTACCACTTAAATACAATTCAACGAACAAGAATATACAAATTATAAGTAGTAGCAAGCACATCAAAATCAGCAAATCACACAGCTAGCTGGTAGGGAGTAGGGTCTTATCAAGTTATACCTCCGGACGGCAAGGCCTCCGAGGAGCTTGTAGCGGAGGGACTCAGCCTGCGCGATGGCGCAGAGGCCGCGGTTGACGACCTTCTCGGCGTAGAGCTCGACGCCGTTCTCGGGGAAGTTGAACCTCTTCTGGACGACAGACGTGAGCTCCCTGATCCTGCGGCCCTTCTCGCCGAGCACGTTCTGCGTGCGCGTGGCGCGGATGATGATCTCCGTGCGCATCGGTGTGACGCGCACCTCCACGCCGGAGTAGCCGTCCTCCGCGAGCTCCCGCGTCAGCATCTCATTGAGCTCGGCGTAGAACACGCCGTCGCTGACGAACTACGGACAAGAGCACAGGTCAGATCCATCGACGCAGGGGGGAGAAGGGCTGGTAGCGCTACGTTTAGGAGGAGCTCGCGTACCTTCTTCTTCTTGCTGATCTGGGTCGCCATGGTTGACGGAGGAAGATGGGGAGCTCGCAACGACGGCGGCGGCGAGCAGGCGAGGGCGCTACGGTTTTGGGATAGTGGGTCGGGAGGGAAGTGGCGGCGCGAGAGACGGCGGCGAAGAGGGAGCACGTAATTTATATGTTGGGCGCTGGGTAGGGTTTGGATGCGCCTTCTGGCTGGGGGAGGCGAGTGAGAGCTAGTGGGGCTTTGAGGCCCATTTGCGGATACTTGGTCTCACTGCAGGCCTTGGGCCTTCTAGCCGATAGTTATGAATTTTAGCCCAATTAGCGGGCTCCTTATGAATCAATCCTGATTTGCAACTAAACGCATGCGAGTATGCGACGACCCTTTCGTCGAATTTTGAAAGGGATCGGTAGGAAAATTAAAATTTGGGGAACTATCAAACACATCTCGTTACCATCTAGCTCGTTGGTCAGTCGCCGTCAGCCCAATACCCACCATCCCCACCAACGGCCGGCCGCCGCGGCGGAGCGGAGCAGAGAGCAACCATGGCGTCGAAGCAGATGGAGGAGATCCAGCGGAAGCTATCCCTGCTGGAGTACCCGCGGGCGAACGCCCCCGCGCAATCCCTCCTCTTCGCCGGCGTCGAGCGCTACCGCCTCCTCGAGTGGCTCTTCTTCCGGTACGCGCCGCATTTCCTTTCCTCTCCGCTTCTCCTGCTTTCTGGGAGCTGTGATCTCTCTGCTGGGTTTGGCCTTCGATTTTGGGATTCGGGCTAGGAACTGACGGTCTGCTCGTTTGGTGTGTGCGCGTTCCGGAGGCTCCTAGGCGACAGATCGCCCTTCACGCAGCAGAACTGGCAAGGGGATAGCCTGGACCGCGACGAGGAGAACAACAGGATCCAACGTAACGTTTTGGTTTCATCATTAGGCTAAAATGCTTTCCTTTCCCGGGATCGCGCGTGGTGCTGACCATGGCGTGTGGTTCTGCAGACCTGGCGGAGATAGCCAACTTCTTGGGCATCACACCTTCGGCGGACACCGAGGCGATTCAGGTGAGAGAAATGGCTGGCCTATATGTGTTATGTGTTAAATTTGCTGGATTTTATGCTGCTATTGCCATGCAAGATACCAAGATGTCTAGCACAGCACAAATGCAAACTGAGATGTATGGCGTGCCATCTTTCATCAGTTCATAACTGTCGTTGTTGCAGGGTCGAGGTAGCTATGAGGAGCGGGTGGAACTGCTCCATCTTATTGTTGACCTAGTGGAAGCTAGTTGCTACGCTGACAATCCAGAATGGAGGTCGGGTTTACACACAATTATTTTTATCTGAAATGAAATGTACCTACTATGTTGATTATACATAAAACTTGGGAAGCTTGTGATAAAACTTTCTTCCAACATCGTAATACATGATGCCAAATGAAATCTGTTTACAAAGAAAAAGTATTGTGATAATTTGCATATGAGGAGGGTACCTAACATAAAGTACTGAGAACAATTTGTACCGTTGTAGTGTTGATAAGCAATTGGAGAAGGATGTGCAACTAGTAGATTCAATTGCTGAGAAACAAGCCCAAATTTTTTCAGAGGAGTGCAAGCTTTTCCCTGCGGATGTTCAAATACAATCAATTTACCCCTTGTAAGTACTTCCAATTTAAATACTTGCCAAATGTACTGTTTAGGTGCTTCATGTGCCTACAGAATTGCTCTGTTGGTCTGAATCTTTGTTGACGCCCTGTGATCCTCAACTAACAAAATTGCTCAAATCACCTCAAATTTTCTAATTTGAATTCAATTCTCATTTTGTAGGCCTGATATTGCTGAACTAGAGTTAAAGCTCTCGGAGTATACCAAAAAGATGTCTAATCTGCAGCAAATGGTTCAGGAGTTAGCATCGAAGGTATAATAGAATATACAACTGTACTTATGTTTTAAGTTCAGCACCACTTCCCCCAAATTAATGATGGTTTATGTATGAACGGAAACTTGGACAGACTTTTTCTGCACTAGCTTTACAGTTTTCTACATTTTGAAATTTATAAAGGCTGCTAATTAATTATCAAAGGCAGAGCTAACTGCGACCTCTTGTTTGTTGCTTCACACCCCAACCTGCATGCTAAAGTTTTTTGTTGATATTTTCACAGTTGTATGTTATCTTTCAAAGCATATGATCATTTAACTTAGTTTTATAATCAATAACTTTCCGGTACACCATGCTCTAATTTTTTGTGTGTATATGATATTGTTTGTTGCTCTTCCCTTAGTAGTCAGTATCATGCTATTTTAAGTTAACTTCGTAGTTGCTTGTGACAGTATGATTATAATCCAAATGAAGACTATGCGGAGACAGAGTTGAAGTTGAGGGAATACTTGCAATCATTTTTGGAAACGGTTAAATCCTTCAACACAATATATACTAAGGTGACTACCTTATGCAGCAATTCCTGTTTTCCCCATATCTTTTTTATATACACTGGATAGGTATCCTTAGCATATTTTCTGTTGCTGATTATTAATTTTAAGTGCTGAACAATTCTATACTAAAGGTGATTTAAATTGTCATAATATAGGAAATCCATCCTTGGACCCACATGATGGAAGTGCCACAATTGCATGGCTTCGGTCCAGCTGCTAATCGCCTCTTGGAGGCATATAATACCCTTTTAAAGGTAATTTTGGAATGTCCACTTCACTGATTGGTCATGTTGTTCATTTCTTGATACTTTACTATCACTGACCTGCAGACTGTGACAAGCTTAACCCAATGACAGTGTAACCAACAGGAATAAAACAGAATGTGTTTCTGCTGGAAGTTGAGAACTAATTTAACCTGCTTTGATAACTACAGCTTCTGTGCAGTTACTGAGCATTGAGCACCATATCTTTACAATACGATATCTCTTGAAATACCATGTCTTGAAATTGTATGACACTCAATACCATATCACTTTACCTTTAGTGGGCATCTTCTCAGGATCCTTCATTCCATGTTCTCTCCAATTGGATAGTGCATTGTGTTCTGTCTTTTGGGTGCCTGTTTCTAACCTACGAAACATGCTTTTTGACCTGGTTATTTATACCTGACTTTGCAGTTCTTGGGAAATCTGAGGAGCCTCCGAGATTCATACACTGCAATGGCTGCTGGTTCACTGTCGGCTTCTAATGAGCCTTCATCTGTGACCAAGATTATTTCAGACTGCGAATCTGCACTCACCTTCTTGAATCACAGCCTTTCCATCCTTTCAACTTCCGTGGCACGTGAGCAGGGGGGAACGCTATGATTTTACAGTATTTGGATAGTAAGATATAGTCAGTGAACTTATGTATGTAAGCTTCTATTAATTCAATTGTTTGCTTCCTATAAAAAATCAGTTGTTTGCATTTTAATTTCAGCTAGTGCATGTACTCCCTTTGATCCAAATTATAAATTGTTTTGATATTTTCCAAATTATGTCTAGATACACAATCATAATTGTTTATGTAGAAAAAGTCGTGGTGGTCTAGATTCACAATAATCTCTACTAGAAAAAGACCGTGTCACAGACTATAGCGATGATTAAGGAGTAAATCCCTAGCAAGCCTGTTGTATGTTTTGGGGAGGGGGGGAGGTTGACATGGGACATTTGTGCCACCATAATTAGTCTCATTTCCTAGTGTGGTGGACTTGCGTACTCTAGCCCTTGTATGCGCTCATCTCCTTTTTAATATAACAAGCAATCCTCTTTCCGGTTTTCAAAAAAAAGTGTGAATGTCTTCGTAACTAGTCATGCTATTGTTTGTTCGTGCTATACAAATGAAGGAAAAATATAAATATATATGTAAAGTAATAATTTGAAAATAAAAATCCAATCGTGTCAGGATGGGCCGGCATTGTGGATCAAGAAGACGGTCCAATCACGGCACGATTCTCTGGGGTTGGACCAGCACGAGTCCACTTTGAATCATATCGACCTTAGATGTGTGCCACCGCGTTTAGGTCCACGCAAGGTGCACCACAATATCCATTGCGTTGGTATGGATGACATTATTGCATGGTTACCTCGGCTTTGGTTTGGCTTAATCCGTAGACGTTCCAATTGCATGTGCATGTGTTGATCTTGTCCTAGTCCCTGGTTGTCTCTCCTTGACACGATCTAGGAATCTATGGATCGGAATTGTGTTTGAATAAATATCTCATTTAAACAAAATTTGTCTTTACAGTATATAGAAACCATACTGTTGAGGTTTCGGAAACTAGGGGACAATAGATTTGTGTTCGATGGGATGCAAGCGCGGACTCACTCTAAATGGTGGATCACGTGGATCCGAGCAAAGAACTGAAACACAGGGGTTATACTGGTTCAGGCTTTCTTACTAGTCCAGTGTAGTGCTGATCGTAGTATTACTTAGAGACGTGTTACAACAAGTGTGCTTGTGTTCGAACAGAGTGAGAGATACTCCCTTTTATACTTCAAGGGACAGTCCTTACATTAGACTATGAGAGAGAGAGAGGGAGGGAGAGCGAGTTCTGTAGCTAATGCCTTGCACGGTAGTGCGTGGCGGGTCTATTGGTCAGTCTCGGGGCATGCTTGCATATGGCATGCTCCTTCTGACGGGTCGTGTGTTGTTGCACTCTTGGTATGGTGTTCTGTCTTGTCCAGCCGGCGTATGAGTCCCTATAGCTTGCTCAACGCCTACATTGTCGTACCTGATGGGTCTCACAGAACGTGCTCATAGTAAGGTTGAGGTTCGTGTTCAGTACAGCTTCATCTTCTATCAATGCCCTTGCATCACCCTGTAGCATGTGTGAGTATGCATTAGGTGTGTTGTCCTGTCCTTTCTAGTGTGTAGGTCGTTACTGTGGAAACTCTGTTGTCGTGGTCTCCCTTGGTACTGTACACAGGTCTCAGACATAGTTTGAGGATGATGTGTCATGTCACGGCTGTCGTGGCCCAACAGCGTCGCCCTAGGTTCCTTCCTTGCGGGTCCACTTGGCGTGATCTTGGTCGTATGCCTCATCTCGCGGGCTTGCGGGTCCGCTTGGCGTGATCTTGGTCGTATGCCTCGTCTCGCAGGCTTGCTCGGTGGTTACTTGGTGGTTCGCCTCGCAGGCTTGCTCGGCGGGGACTTGGTCATTAGCCCTAGCTCGCAGACTTGCTCGGTGGGGACTTTGTCGTACACGTCCGCTTTGTGGGCTTGCTCAGCAAATGGGCTAGAGAGAGGTTTATGGGCCTCGCCTTGGGTACCCCGTTTCTGGGCACCGACAGCAGCAACCGAGCCTGTCATACTCGGATTTAAGGGCAAATCCAAACGCGAATTAAATTTGTGCTAGGATCAAGTCTCACACATATTATGACTTATGGTACAGAAATGAATGTCACATTTTTATATAATAGAGGTTATGTACAAAATAGCTAAATAATTCCATCATATGAAGACCACGATCCTCCGCAACCATAATTTATTGGGAGATGATGGTCTAGACCTCTCATGAACTCGTCGTGACATCCTTCGTTCTCCTCGTCTTGCGGTATTTGTTCTTGACCTAGGAGGTGTGGATACAACAAGGATGAGCTCACATACGTTCATCGCTCAACAAGTTGTGGAGAATAAGATGCTTGAGCTCACTTACGTGGGAGCTCATGTGAAGTGTAAGACTTACCAAGAAGAATGGTTAAGGATGAACATTGTTTTTAAAGTTGATCAAAATTTTATTAGCAGTTATTAAGTATAAGTAGATACCATCCCAATTAAATAATTGATCACCACTAATAATAAATCCCACAATGCAATGCAGATGACAGATTAAGTTTAATTCCATAAGTTAATCATGTGAGAGTCATGAGTCGCTCTTAACCGCGAGCACGGCTGATATACTAGTTTTACACTCTGTTGAGGTTGCACATCTTTACCCACAAGACGTGTTTCCCGTGAAGACAGGGTTATCTAGACCCTTAGACACTTCCAAGGTGAATGGCATGGGTTCCACTCCGAGGCATTTCCGAAGTTCCACTATTTCGAGAAAACCCGCTACGGTGTCAGGAAGAAGAAAGCATAGGAATCTCTCGTCTGAAAAGCTTTACAGACAGTTCGACTCGATGACCTACCTATACTCTATAGCGACGCGCTCCCTGCTTGCCCCTTTCGGGTAAGGTAATCTCTCCTTACCTTTCCTAATTTCTTGGCCAAGGGCGTCCCTTTCCACCCTTTTGGGAACACTGTTATCTCAATTTAAGCTCCATGTTCCAATTAACACCATAATCTTACCATCAACAATAAATAATCCAATAACAATGATTAAGCATGATCATATGTCATATAGCATTACTTCCCAAAAACCAGGTAGAGCATAGCCAAACTACCTAATAGCTCATTTGTACGAAAGGTGTGGGGTAAACAAAACTAGGGTAACCTATTAGGTCCCATTAAATTAACCTGAGCATGTCATGATGATTAACAGGAACATTATTAGGTAAAGAATAGTCATCAAGGGCATAACTTGTCTTATACTTGTGATAACCTTGTAGTCCAGATGCTAACCCAAAAGTTAGGCTTCAAATTCCTCGTCACCTCGCCTCTACTCATAGCAATACATACAATCAAGCAAATAATTTATATAGTAACATTACACCAAAACATAAGAATAAATTGCTTAAAAACATTCTACGCGTCACTACGAATCGTAGGTTCGAGAACCATTAAAATTGGAGTTAGAACGAAGAAGTTTGGAGTAAAACAATATTTTTAGGTGCAATAAATCTAATATATGTTGCATTTAAACTAAGCAGATATTAAATTAAAATATTTGAGTTGATATTAATCACTTTAACAATTATTAACAATTATTTATAATAAGCGTAGTTTACAACTATCAATTAGATTAACTAGATTGCCTAGCTAATTAACATTAATTAAACAATTAATTAATTAATTAATTATTGAAAACACGTGTCAGAATTAAAACAATGTTATTATTATGCACACAAAATTTATATGAACCTAACACAATTTGAACAAATTAAAATAAATTATTTGACCAAGAAGATATCGTATTTTTAATAAATTAGTAGGGTTGCACAGAAATAGGTGACATAACGCGATCTGATTGGTTAGATTGGTTTTGTAAAGGTTGAAAATGTTTGTTTATAAATACATGACCCATCTGTTGCCAATTCATCATGATTTTACTTAGTGTTAAATTTGGGTTGTTTGATAGTCTTGCATGTATAAGGGTATATGGTGGTGGTTATCTATCAGGTGAAAAGCGTCAAACTTATCACGCGGGAAAACCCCTAACTAACCACCAACTTACATTCCCTACAATCCCTTTGATCCCGCGCTGCTGTTGGACATCTAGATTTTTCGCATGTTGACAATGAACCGGAGATCCGATCGATGAACCGGAAGCGTGGTGACGAAGCTCTCGCCGAGCCGGTCATGACGATATTCTGGGTTGCCCCTAAAGATGAATGGACGAAGAGAAATTCCTTGCCAGAGCTATCGCTAGAGTTGGGGAGGGAGTCGAACTTCGACGAGATGGTCATGACAGCCTATGACTACGACCTTAGCTGGCGGCGGGCTGCTGTGACTTGGATGGCGGCAGCGCTGGTGCGAGGCTATAGAGAGATGTGTTATAGTGGCATGTATTATATTTTGATGAGTCTATGGTTGAAGTCTTGATGTGTTATAGTGGCATGTATTTATATAGGAGGGATGTGGGCGGTTACATGACAGATCTAATCTGGTACTTATTTGTTAGAATCTTATCATGTCTGTTTAGCACTCTAACCTGTCTCTTTTATTCCAATAATATTGTGTTAATTTGTACTAATCATATTAGACATCCAATTTAAATAAATTTTAGAATATATTTTATTTAAAATTTAAATTAATTTTTTGGTGTTACACGCGATGAAAGAAGTATTTTCTTAAATATCTTATTGTGATATCCTAATTTGTATCGACTTTATCTAAAGGACGTCATGTGCAAACAAACTATCCAAATATACATTGATGCGTCATATTAGCTTATACTGTATTTCTAGTTTTTGCTTTCTATTTTAAATTTAAAATTCAAGTCTAATTTTGAACTAAGTTAAAGTTTCTATTTCAAGCATAAATTGCAAAAACAAAAAACAAAAAATCAATGTGAATGTAAAGTTTTTTTATTAATTAATTTATCCATTTAAGCAAATACTTCAAACCATATATATAACTCAGTAGCAATAATTCATGTAAGATGTTTTACCATAATAATTATTTAAGAAAATAATTCAAACACATAACCAAATTTTATTTTTAACATTTATTTAAATTTTAGGAAAATAGTTTTAATTTATAATTTTATTATAAAGACTCTTTAAATTTTAAATCTTTAGAAAATTTTATCAAATCCTAAAAATAGGATTTTTGTGTGTTACATAGCCTTCGTGTGACTCCTTGAAGTTGGTCGGAGGCTTTCTTGTCGGGCATGAAAAGCCCCGGGTGCGCGCGAGCGCATTAATATGATGTAGCCCTCGAGTAATCAGTGAGGATTGCTTGGGGTTTACTTAGTTCTCGGCCGAGCCATGGGTCTGTCTTTTGCCGACCTCTTCTGACCTTCTGATCGTATCAGATACTCGCCCATTTTATGTCGTAGCTTTCGATTCGGCCCTTCACCGGAGCGAGCGTAGCCTCCAGGGACCGACCCATATGGAGTTGCCCGGAGGCGATGTCCGCTGGGGTGTAGCCTGAATGCGTGCAAGCGCATCAGTGTGATGTAGCCCTCGAGTAACCCGTGAGGATTGCTTGGGGTTGACTTAGTTTTTTGGTGGAGCCATGGGTCTGTATTCTATTGCCCTTTCCTGATCTGGTCCTTCGAGTTGGTCGTTGGGTGCCTGCCAGTTCTTTGTTATGCACACATCTCCCCTAGAGGGCTTTCGGGCCCCTCTTAGGAGAGGGCCGCCTTCCCCGACCTAGTCGGCGCAAGGGAAGGGGTTGTCAAGCTACGAACGGGTTATCCAAATGAGATTCAATCGCCCTTTTACAGGGTTTGGTCTCGGTGAGCAGTCCCACTAGTGGGCTCGACCCGCTGGGGCTAAGGGTGGTAATGGATTGTGATCCATATGGTTCTTCACAAAATGTCAAGGCCCTAAATAAATTATAGTTCAAAAACGACTAGAAATAAAGTCCGATCCTAATCCGACTTGATCCTTAAATCTTATAGTGCAAAATTTACAGCCCATTGTCAGCCCTAGCTGGGGCATCTCATTGAGTCCTTCCTTATTCTATCATGTATCAACCCTCTGGTCAGTCTGGCCGACCGGAGGGGGCTCCATGGCCACCCCGTCAGCCTGGTTGTCGCAGGAGAATGTGAGGTACGACCTTGGACGTTGGATGACCTATGGGCCGGTCATCTGACTTGCAACTCGCTGGGAGTTTGCTTGGCCCACCCCTCGCTCTACGCGAGGAAGTGGAGATATTTTCATTTTTTCCTTGGTGCGAGTCAGTTGTGGCGGCACGGTAGAAACAGAATCACCATGGCCCCGTTCGGCGTGGGTGGCTCGATGGGACGCGAAACGACCTACTCAATGTTTTATGCGCAGGTGGTGTGATGGTGTGGTTAACTGCCCCACCCGTTACTGACACCTTTCCCCCACGCTCTCCCCAGCGCATCGTTCGAAGCAGCGCGTGCCCTGCAAAACGTTCAATCTCCTTGCCGCACCCGAGGCTAGGGGGAATACCGATGCGACAGATCCCCCGATGTTGTCCATGGGGGCGCACCCTCCATACACCACTTTACGTCCATGTTCCTGCGCATAAATAGGACACAGAGGCACTTGGAGTCGGTTTCGCCTACCGTGCTTTCTCGGTCGAGCAACTGCCGCCTCCTTCCTTCTTTCTGAAAGTCGCCTAGAGGGGGAGGGTGAATAGGCAAATATGAAATTTATAAAGTTTAAGCACAACTACAAGCCGAAGTTAGCGTTAGAAATATAATCGAGTCCGAAAGAGAGGGCGAAAACAAATCACAAGCAAATGAGGCGGATTACACGGTGATTTGTTTTACCGAGTTTCGGTTCTTGCAAACCTACTCCCCGTTGAGGTGGTCACAAAGACCGGGTCTCTTTCAACCCTTTCCCTCTCTCAAACGGTCACCTAGACCGAGTGAGCTTCTCTCCTCAATCAATCGGGACACTAAGTCCCTACAAGGACCACCACACAATTGGTGTCTCTTGCCTTGATTACAATTGAGTTAGAAACAAGAAAGAAGGAAGAAGAAAAGCAATCCAAGCGCAAGAACTCAAATGAACACAATTGTCTCTCTCACTAGTCACTATTTGATTGGAATGATCTTTGGACTTGGGAGAGGATTTGATCTCTTGTTTGTGTCTTTGAATGAAGTCTAGAGCTCTTGTATGAGGTTTGAAGGCTGAAAACTTGGATGCAATGAATGGTGGGTGGTTGGGGGTATTTATAGCCCCAACCACCAAAGTGACCGTTGGTGGGGGCTGAAAGGGAATTAGGCTTACACCTAGTTCCTAAATAATTTTGGTGGTTGAATTGCCCAACACAAATAATTGGACTAACTAGTTTGCCCAAGTGTATAGATTGTACAGGTGTAAAAGGTTCACACTCAGCCAATAAAAAGATCAAGTTTTGGATTCAACAAAGGAGCAAAGGGCCAACCGAAGGCACCTCTGGTCTGGGGGCACCGGACTGTCCGGTGTACACCGGACAGTGTCCGGTGCACCACCGGACAGTGTCCGGTGCACCAGAGGACTCCAACTCGAACTCGCCACCTTCGGGAATTTCCAGAGGCGACTCCGCTATAATTCACCGGACTATCCGGTGTACACCGGACAGTGTCCGGTGCTCCAAGGGAGAGCCGCCTCAGGAACTCGCCAGCCTCGGGAATTCACTTCAGCCGCTCCGCTATAATTCACCGGACTGTCCGGTGTACACCGGACTGTCCAGTGCAACAGCGGAGCAACGGCTATTTCGGCGCCAACGGCTACCTGCGATGCATTTAATGCGCGCGCAGCGCGCGCAGAGGTCAGGCGCGCCCATACTGGCGCACCGGACAATGAACAGGAGTTGTCCGGTGTGCACCGGACATCCAGGCGGGCCCAGAAGTCAGAAGCTCCAACGGTCAGAATCCAACGGCACTGGTGACGTGGCTGGGGCATCGGACATGTCCGGTGTGCACCGGACTGTCCGGTGCGCCATCGAACAGACAGCCTCCACCAACGGTCAAGTTTGGTGGTTGGGGCTATAAATACCCCAACCACCCCCACATTCATTGCATCCAAGTTTTCCACTTCTCAACCACTTACAAGAGCTAGGCATTCAATTCTAGACACACCAAAGAGATCAAATCCTCTTCAACTCCACACAAAGCTTTAGTGATTAGCGAGAGAGATTTGTCGTGTTCTTTTGAGCTCTTGCGCTTGGATTGCTTCTTTTCTTTCTCACTTGTTCTTGTGATCAACACTCATTTGTAATCAAGGCAAGAGGCACCAATTGTGTGGTGGCCCTTGCGGGGAAGTTTTGTTCCCGGCTTTGATTTGAGAAGAGAAGCTCACTCGGTCCGAGGGACCATTTGAGAGAGGGAAGGGTTGAAAGAGACCCGGCCTTTGTGGCCTCCTCAACGGGGAGTAGGTTTGCAAGAACCGAACCTCGGTAAAACAAATCCGCGTGTCACACTCTTTATTCGCTTGCGATTTGTTTTGCACCCTCTCTCGCGGACTCGTTTATATTTCTAACGCTAACCCGGCTTGTAGTTGTGTTTATATTTGTAAATTTCAGTTTCGCCCTATTCACCCCCCTCTAGGCGACTATCAATTGGTATCAGAGCCCGGTGCTTCATTAGAGCCTAACCGCTCAAAGTGATGTCGGGAGATCACGCCAAGAAGGAGATGGAGACTGGCGAAAAGCCCACTACAAGCCATGGGAGCACTTCATCGGAAGAGTCCCGCACCAAGAGAAAGGAGAAGAAGAACTCCTCCAAAGGGAAGGAGAAGAAGTCTTCTTCACACCAAAAGGAGAAGAAGGAGAAATCCTCTTCTCACAAGACGCGTCGGAGTGGGGATAAGAAAAAGAGGATGAGGAAAGTGGTCTACTACGAGACCGATTCTTCATCGCCATCCACCTCCGGCTCCGACGCGGCGTCCGTCACTTCTAAGCGCTAAGAGCGTAAGAAGTATAGTAAGATTCCCCTACGCTACCCTCGCATTTCCAAACATACACCTTTACTTTCTGTCCCATTAGGCAAACCACCAACTTTTGATGGTGAAGATTATGCTAGGTGGAGTGATTTAATGCGATTTCATCTAACCTCACTCCACAAAAGTATATGGGATGTTATTGAGTTTGGTGCACAGGTACCATCCATAGGGGATGAAGACTATGATGAGGATGAGGTGGCCCAAATCGAGCACTTCAACTCTCAAGCGACAACAATACTTCTCGCCTCTCTAAGTAGAGAGGAGTATAACAAAGTGCAAGGGTTGAAGAGCACCAAGGAGGTTTGGGATGTGCTCAAAACCGCGCACGAGGGAGATGAGCTCACAAAGATCACCAAGCGGGAAACGATCGAGGGGGAGCTCGGTCGGTTCCAGCTTCGCAAAGGGGAGGAGCCACAAAACATGTACAACCGGCTCAAGACCTTGGTGAACCAAGTGCGCAACCTCGGGAGCAAAAAGTGGGATGACCATGAGGTGGTTAAGGTTATTCTAAGATCTCTTATTTTCCTTAACCCTACTCAAGTTCAAATAATTCGTGGTAATCCTAGATACACACAAATGACCCCCGAGGAAGTTATCGGGAATTTTGTAAGTTTTGAGTGCATGATCGAAGGCTCGAGGAAGATCAACGAGCTTGATGATCCCTCCACATCCGAAGCTCAACCCGTCGCATTCAAAGCGACGGAGGAAAAGAAGGAGGAGTCTACACCAAGTAGACAACCAATTGACGCCTCCAAGCTCGACAATGAGGAAATGGCGCTCGTCATCAAGAGCTTCCGCCAAATCCTCAAGCAAAGGAGAGGGAAAGACTACAAGTCCCGCTCCAAGAAGGTTTGTTACAAGTGTGGTAAGCCCGGTCACTTTATAGCTAAATGTCCATTATCAAGTGATAGTGACAGGAGCGACGACAAGAAGGGGAAGAAGAAGAGGTACTACAAAAAGAAGGGCGGCGATGCCCATGTTTGTCGGGAGTGGGACTCCGACGAAAGCTCAAGCGACTCCTCCGACGACGAGGATGCCGCCAACATCGCCGTCACCAAGGGACTCCTCTTCCCCAACGTCGGCCACAAGTGTCTCATGGCAAAGGACGGCAAAAAGAAGAAGGTTAAATCTAAATCCTCCACTAGATATGAATCTTCTAGTGATGAAAATGTTAGTGATGAGGAAGATAACTTGCGATCTCTTTTTGCCAACCTCAACATGCAACAAAAAGAAAAACTTAATGAATTGATTAGTGCCATCCATGAAAAGGATGATCTCTTGGACACCCAAGAGGACTTCCTTATTAAAGAAAATAAGAAGCATGTTAAGGTTAAAAATGCTTATGCTCTAGAAGTAGAAAAATGTGAAAAATTGTTTAGTGAGCTAAGTACTTTCCATGAGACTATAGACAACCTTAGAAATGAGAATTCTAATTTATTAGCTAAGATTGATTCTCATATTTGTAATGTTTCAACTTCCAATCCTAGAGATGTTAATGATGATTTGCTTGCTAGGATTGAAGAATTGAACATCTCTCTTGCTAGCCTTAAATTTGAAAATGAAAAATTGTTTGCTAAGGCTAAAGACTTTGATGTTTGCAATGCTACTATTTCCGACCTTAGAACTAAGAATGACATGTTACATGCTAAGGTCGTAGAATTAAAATCTTGCAAACCCTCTACATCTATTGTTGAGCATGTATCTATTTGTACTAGATGTAGAGATATTGATATCAATGCTATTTATGATCACATGTCTTTAATTAAACAACAAAATGATCATATAGCAAAATTAGATGCTAAAATTGCCGAGCATAACTTAGAAAATGAAAAATTTAAATTTGCTAGAAGTATGCTCTATAGTGGGAGACGCCCTGGCATCAAGGATGGCATTGGCTTCCAAAGGGGGGACAATGTCAAACTTAATGCCCCTCCTAAAAGATTGTCCAACTTTGTTAAGGGCAAGGCTCCCATGCCTCAGGATAACGAGGGTTACATTTTATACCCTGCCGGTTATCCCGAGGACAAAACTAGGAGAATTCATTCTAGGAAGTCTCACTCTGGCCCTAACCATGCTTTTATATATAAGGGTGAGACATCTAGCTCTAGGCAACCAACCCGTGCTAAGTTGCCTAAGAAGAAAACTCCTAGTGCATCAAATGAACATAGTTTTTCATTTAAAACTTTTGATGCATCTTATGTGTTGACTAACAAATCCGGCAAAGTAGTTGCCAAATATGTTGGGGGCAAGCACAAGGGGTCAAAGACTTGTGTTTGGGTACCCAAAGTTCTTGTGTCTAATGCCAAAGGACCCAAAACCATTTGGGTACCTAAAGTCAAGAACTAAAATTGTTTTGTAGGTTTATGCATCCGGGGGCTCAAGTTGGATACTCGACAGCGGGTGCACAAACCACATGACAGGGGAGAAAAAGATGTTCTCCTCATATGAGAAAAACCAAGATCCCCAAAGAGCGATCACATTCGGGGATGGAAATCAAGGTTTGGTCAAAGGCTTGGGTAAAATTGCTATATCTCCTGACCACTCCATTTCTAATGTTTTTCTTATAGATTCATTAGATTACAATTTGCTTTCTGTATCTCAATTATGCAAAATGGGCTACAACTGTCTTTTTACTGATATAGGTGTCACTGTCTTTAGAAGAAATGATGATTCAATAGCATTTAAGGGAGTGTTAGAGGGTCAGCTATACTTGGTAGATTTTGATAGAGCTGAACTCAACACTTGCTTAATTGCTAAGACTAACATGGGCTGGCTCTGGCATCACCGACTAGCACATGTTGGGATGAAGAATCTTCACAAGCTTCTAAAGGGAGAGCACATTTTAGGACTAACCAATGTTCATTTTGAGAAAGACAGGATTTGTAGCGCATGCCAGGCAGGAAAGCAGGTTGGAACTCATCATCCACACAAGAACATTATGACGACCGACAGGCCGCTTGAGCTACTCCACATGGATCTATTCGGCCCGATTGCTTACATAAGTATCGGCGGGAGTAAGTATTGTTTTGTAATAGTGGATGATTATTCTCGCTTCACTTGGGTATTCTTTTTGCAGGAAAAATCTCAAACCCAAGAGACCTTAAAAGGATTCTTGAGACGGGCTCAAAACGAGTTCGGCTTAAGGATCAAGAAAATTAGAAGCGACAACGGGACGGAGTTCAAGAACTCTCAAATTGAAGGCTTCCTTGAGGAGGAAGGCATCAAGCATGAGTTCTCCTCTCCTTACATGCCACAACAAAATGGTGTAGTGGAGAGGAAGAATCGAACTCTATTGGATATGGCAAGAACCATGCTTGATGAGTACAAGACTTCGGATCAGTTTTGGGCCGAGGCGGTCAACACCGCCTGCTACGCCATCAACCGGTTATATCTACACCGAATCCTCAAGAAGACATCGTATGAACTCCTAACCGGTAAAAAGCCCAACATTTCATATTTTAGAGTCTTTGGTAGCAAATGCTTTATTCTTGTTAAGAGAGGTAGAAAATCTAAATTTGCTCCTAAGACTGTAGAAGGCTTTTTACTAGGGTATGATTCAAACACAAGGGCATATAGAGTCTTCAACAAGTCCACTGGACAAGTTGAAGTTTCTTGTGACGTTGTGTTTGATGAGACTAACGGCTCTCAAGTAGAGCAAGTTGATCTTGATGAGATAGGTATTGAAGAGGCTCCATGCATCGCGCTAAGGAACATGTCCATTGGGGACGTGTGTCCTAAGGAATCCGAAGAGCCTCCAAATGCACAAGATCAACCGTCCTCCTCCACGCAAGCATCTCCACCAACTCAAAATGAGGATAAAGATCAAGTTGATGAAGTAGAAGATCAAGCAAATGAGCCACCTCAAGATGATGGCAATGATCAAGGGGGAGATGCAAATGAGGAAGATAAGGAAGATGAAGAACCAAGGCCGCCACACCCAAGAGTCCACCAAGCAATCCAACGAGATCACCCCGTCGACACAATCCTCGGCGACATTCATAAGGGGGTAACTACTAGATCTCGTGTTGCACATTTTTGTGAACATTACTCTTTTGTTTCCTCTATTGAGCCACACAGGGTAGAGGAAGCACTCCAAGATTCGGATTGGGTGGTGGCGATGCAAGAGGAGCTCAACAACTTCACTAGGAATGAGGTATGGCATTTAGTTCCACGTCCAAATCAAAATGTTGTAGGAACCAAATGGGTCTTCCGCAACAAGCAAGATGAGCATGGTGTGGTGACAAGGAACAAAGCTCGACTTGTGGCCAAGGGATACTCCCAAGTCGAAGGTTTGGATTTCAGTGAAACCTATGCACCCGTAGCTAGGCTTGAGTCAATTCGCATATTATTGGCCTATGCTACTTACCATGGCTTTAAGCTTTATCAAATGGACGTGAAAAGTGCCTTCCTCAATGGACCAATCAAGGAAGAGGTCTATGTTGAGCAACCTCCTGGCTTTGAAGATAGTAAGTACCCTAACCATGTCTATAAGCTCTCTAAGGCGCTTTATGGGCTCAAGCAAGCCCCAAGAGCATGGTATGAATGCCTTAGAGATTTCCTTATTGCTAATGGCTTCAAAGTCGGAAAAGCCGATCCTACACTCTTTACCAAAACACTTAAAAATGATTTGTTTGTATGCCAAATTTATGTTGATGATATTATATTTGGGTCTACTAACGAATCTACATGTGAAGAGTTTAGTAGGATCATGACACAGAAATTCGAGATGTCTATGATGGGGGAGTTGAAGTACTTCTTAGGATTTCAAGTGAAGCAACTCCAAGAGGGGACCTTCATTAGCCAAACGAAGTATACTCAAAAGGTATACCGGTCGATGATAGGTTCTTTACTCTATTTATGTGCATCTCGACCGGATATTATGCTTTCCGTATGCATGTGTGCAAGATTCCAAGCCGACCCTAAGGAAGCTCACCTTACGGCCGTAAAACGAATCTTGAGATATTTGGCTTATACTCCTAAGTTTGGGCTTTGGTATCCTAGGGGATCCACATTTGATTTGATTGGTTATTCGGATGCCGATTGGGCGGGGTGCAAAATCAATAGAAAGAGCACATCGAGGACTTGCCAGTTCTTGGGAAGATCCTTGGTGTCTTGGGCTTCAAAGAAGCAAAATTCGGTCGCTCTTTCCACCGTCGAAGCCGAGTACATTGCCGCAGGCCATTGTTGCGCGCAACTGCTTTGGATGAGGCAAACCCTGCGGGACTACGATTACAAATTAACCAAAGTCCCTTTGCTATGTGATAATGAGAGTGCAATCAAGATGGCGGATAATCCCGTCGAACATAGCCGCACTAAACACATAGCCATTCGGTATCATTTTCTAAGGGATCACCAACAAAAGGGAGATATTGAGATTTCATACATTAATACTAAAGATCAATTAGCCGATATCTTTACCAAGCCTCTTGATGAACAATCTTTTAACAAACTTAGGCATGAGCTAAATATTCTTGATTCTAGGAACTTCTTTTGTTGACTTGCACACATAGCTCATTTATATACCTTTGATCATGTCTCTTTCATATGCTATGACTAATGTGTCTTCAAGTCTATTTCAAACCAAGTCATAGGTGTATTGAAAGGGAATTGGAGTCTTCGGCGAAGACAAAGGCTTCCACTCCGTAACTCATCCTTCGCCGTCGCTCCAAGAGACTCTCCATCTTTGGGGGAGAGAGCAAAAGGACTTCGTCTTTGGTATAATCTTAACTCATTTTTATTATGACCAAAGGGGAAGAAAGTACTTAAAGGGCTCTAATGATTTCGTTTTTGGTGATTCATGCCAAAGGGGGAGAAAATATGAGCCCAAAGCAAAAGGACCGCACCACCACCAATTTCAAAAACTTCGTGTTTCCAAGAATATTATCAATTGGTATCCTATTGTGTTCAAAAGGGGGAGAAAGTAGTATTTCAAAAATGATATATCAAAACCCTCTTGAACACTAAGAGGAGGATCTCATTTAGGGGGAGTTTTGTTTAGTCAAAGGAAAAGCATTTGAAACAGGGGGAGAAAATTTCAAATCTTGAAAATGCTTTGCAAAATCTTGTTCAATTACCTTTGACTATTTGCAAAAGAACTTTGAAAAGAATTTACAAAAGAGATTTGCAAAAACAAAACCTGTGGTGCAAGCGTGGTCCAAAATGTTAAATAAGAAAGAAACGATCCATGCATATCTTGTAAGTATTTATATTGGCTCAATTCCAAGCAACCTTTGCACTTACATTATGCAAACTAGTTCAATTATGCACTTCTTGCTTTGGTTTGTGTTGGCATCAATCACCAAAAAGGGGGAGATTGAAAGGGAATTAGGCTTACACCTAGTTCCTAAATAATTTTGGTGGTTGAATTGCCCAACACAAATAATTGGACTAACTAGTTTGCCCAAGTGTATAGATTGTACAGGTGTAAAAGGTTCACACTCAGCCAATAAAAAGATCAAGTTTTGGATTCAACAAAGGAGCAAAGGGCCAACCGAAGGCACCTCTGGTCTGGGGGCACCGGACTGTCCGGTGTACACCGGACAGTGTCCGGTGCACCAGAGGACTCCAACTCGAACTCGCCACCTTCGGGAATTTCCAGAGGCGACTCCGCTATAATTCACCGGACTGTCCGGTGTACACCGGACAGTGTCCGGTGCTCCAAGGGAGAGCCGCCTCAGGAACTCGCCAGCCTCGGGAATTCACTTCAGCCGCTCCGCTATAATTCACCGGACTGTCCGGTGTACACCGGACTGTCCGGTGCAACAGCGGAGCAACGACTATTTCGGCGCCAACGGCTACCTGCGATGCATTTAATGCGCGCGCAGCGCGCGCAGAGGTCAGGCGCGCCCATACTGGCGCACCGGACAATGAACATGAGTTGTCCGGTGTGCACCGGACATCCAGGCGGGCCCAGAAGTCAGAAGCTCCAACGGTCAGAATCCAACGGCACTGGTGACGTGGCTGGGGCACCGGACATGTCCGGTGTGCACCGGACTGTCCGGTGCGCCATCGAACAGACAGCCTCCACCAACGGTCAAGTTTGGTGGTTGGGGCTATAAATACCCCAACCACCCCCACATTCATTGCATCCAAGTTTTCCACTTCTCAACCACTTACAAGAGCTAGGCATTCAATTCTAGACACACCAAAGAGATCAAATCCTCTCTAACTCCACACAAAGCTTTAGTGATTAGCGAGAGAGATTTGCCGTGTTCTTTTGAGCTCTTGCGCTTGGATTGCTTCTTTTCTTTCTCACTTGTTCTTGTGATCAACACTCATTTGTAATCAAGGCAAGAGGCACCAATTGTGTGGTGGCCCTTGCGGGGAAGTTTTGTTCCCGGCTTTGATTTGAGAAGAGAAGCTCACTCGGTCCGAGGGACCGTTTGAGAGAGGGAAGGGTTGAAAGAGACCCGGCCTTTGTGGCCTCCTCAACGGGGAGTAGGTTTGCAAGAACCGAACCTCGGTAAAACAAATCCGCGTGTCACACTCTTTATTCGCTTGCGATTTGTTTTGCACCCTCTCTCGCGGACTCGTTTATATTTCTAACGCTAACCCGACTTGTAGTTGTGTTTATATTTGTAAATTTCAGTTTCGCCCTATTCACCCCCCCTCTAGGCGACTATCAGGGGCTTCTGTCGCATGGCGCACCAGACAGTTCGGTGCGCCAGCCACGTCACCCGGTCGTTGGATTCTGACCGTTGGAGCTTCTGACAGGTGGGCCACCAGACAGTCCGGTGGTGCACCAGACAGTCACTATTCACTGTCCGGTGCGCCTTCTGGCGCTGCTCTGACTTCTGCGCGCGCAGGCACGCACTGTTCACTTTTACTGTTCCGTTGCAAACGACCGTTGGTGTTGTGTAGCCGTTACTCCGCTGGCACACCGGACAGTCCGGTGCTACACCGGACAGTCCGGTGAATTATATCAGAGCTGCCTCCCAAATTCTTGAAGCTGAGCAGTTTGGAGTTGAGCTCCCTGGTGCACCGGACACTGTCCGGTGGCACACCAGACAGTCTAGTGCGCCAGACCAGGCACACTTCGGTTGCCTTTTGCTCTTTTTATTTGAACTCTTTCTTGGACTTTATATTAGTTTGTGTTGAACCTTTGGCACCTGTAAGACTTATAATCTAGAGCAAACTAGTTAGTCCAATTAATTTGTGTTGGGCAATTCAACCACCAAAATCAATTAGGAAAAGGTGTAAGCCTATTTCCCTTTCAATCTCCCCCTTTTTGGTGATTGATGCCAACACAAACCAAAGAAAATATAGAAGTGAATAATTGAACTAGTTTGCATAATGTAAGTTCAAAGGCTAATTAGAATTAAACCAATATACATTTCATAAGATATGCATGGATGCTTTCTTCATATTTAAAATTTTGGACCACACTTGCACCACTTATTTTGTTTTTGCAAATTCTTTTGTAAATTTATTTCAAAGTCTTTTTGCAAATAATCAAAGGTGTATGAATAAGATTTTGAGAAGCATTTTCAAGATTTGAAATTTTCTCCCCCTGTTTCAAATGCTTTTCCTTTGAGTAAACAAAACTCCCCCTCAATAAAATCCTCCTCTTAGTGTTCAAGAGGGTTTTAGATATTAATTTTAAGAGAGGTTATACCAATTTGAAATTATATTATATCAAAAATAAGATACCAATTTGAAAACACTTCTTTAAATACAAATTGAAAGACTAAAAATTTTGAAATTGGTGGTGGTGCGGTCATTTTGCTTTGGGCTAATATTTTCTCCCCCTTTGGCATGAATCGCCAAAAACGGATACTTGTGAGTGAAATATAAGCCCTTTTACAAACTTTCTCTCCCTTCGGTACATAATATATGAGTGAATATTATACCAAATCGGAGAGCGGTGCGGAGCGACAGCGAAGGATGAATAATTCGATGGAGTGGAGTGGAAGCCTTGTCTTCGCCGAAGACTCCTTTTCCCTTTCAATCTATGACTTGGCATGAAATATACTCAAAAAACACATTAGTCATAGCTCATGAAAGAGAGATGATCAAAGGTATATAAATGAGCTATGTGTGCAAAAGATCAATCAAAATTCCTAGAATCAAGAATATTTAGCTCATGCCTAAGTTTGGTAAAAGTTTGCTCATCTAATGGCTTGGTAAAGATATCGGCTAATTGTTCTTTGGTGTTAATATATGCAATCTCGATATCCCCTCGTTGTTGGTGATCCCTTAAAAAGTGATACCGAATGGCTATGTGTTTAGTGCGGCTATGCTCAACGGGATTATCTGCCATGCGGATTGCACTCATTATCACATAGAAGAGGAACTTTGGTTAATTTGTAACCATAGTCCCTAAGGGTTTGCCTCATCCAAAGCAATTGCGAGCAACAATGGCCTGCGGTAATGTACTCGGCTTCAGCAGTAGAAAGAGCTACATAATTTTGTTTCTTAGAAGCCCAAGACACCAGAGATCTTCCCAAGAACTGGCAAGCCCTGATGTGCTCTTTCTATCAATTTTACACCCTACCCAATCAACATCTGAATAACCAATTAAATCAAAAGTGGATCCCCTGGGGTACCAAAGTTCAAACTTAGGAGTATAAACTAAATATCTCAAGACTCGTTTTACGGCCCTAAGGTGAACTTCCTTAGGATCGGCTTGGAATCTTGCACATATGCATACAGAAAGCATAATATCTGGTCGAGATGCACATAAATAGAGTAAAGAACCTATCATCAACCAGTATACCTTTTGATCTACCGATTTACCTCACGTGTCGAGGTCGAGATGCCCATTAGTTCCCATGGGTGTCTTGATGGGCTTGGCATCCTTCATCCCAAACTTGGTTAGAATGTCTTGAATGTACTTCGTTTGGCTAATGAAGGTGCCCTCTTGGAGTTGCTTGACTTGAAATCCTAAGAAATACTTCAACTCCCCCATCATAGACATCTCGAATTTTTGAATCATAATCCTACTAAATTCTTCACATGTAGATTTGTTAGTAGACCCAAATATGATATCATCAACATAAATTTGGCATACAAACAAATCATTTGCAATTGTTTTAGTGAAAAGAGTAGGATCGACCTTTCCGACTTTGAAGCCATTAGCGATAAGAAAATCTCTTAGGCATTCATACCATGCTCTTGGGGCTTGCTTGAGCCCATAAAGCGCCTTAGAGAGTTTATAGACATGGTTAGGGTACTCACTGTCTTCAAAGCCGGGAGGTTGCTCAACATAGACCTCCTCCTTGATTGGTCCATTGAGGAAGGCACTCTTCACGTCCATTTGATAAAGCTTGAAGCCATGGTAAGTAGCATAGGCAAGTAATATACGAATTGATTCTAGCCTAACTACGGGTGCATAGGTTTCACCGAAATCCAAACCTTCGACTTGTGAGTATCCCTTGGCCACAAGTCGGGCTTTGTTCCTTGTCACCACACCATGCTCATCTTGTTTGTTGCGAAAGACCCACTTGGTTCCTACAACATTTTGGTTAGGACGTGGAACTAAATGCCATACCTCGTTCCTCGTGAAGTTGTTGAGCTCCTCTTGCATTGCCAACACCCAATCCTTTGACCAAACCTTGATTTCCATCCCCGAATGTGATAGCTCTTTGGGGATCATGGTTTTTCTCGTAGGAGGAGAACATCTTCTTGTCCCCTGTCATATGGTTTGTGCACCCGCTATCGATGATCCAACTTGAGCCCCCGGATGCATAAACCTACAAAACAAGTTTAGGCCTTGTTCTTAGGTACCCAAACGATCTTGGGTCCTTTGACATTAGAAACAAGCACCTTGGGTACCCAAACACAAGTCTTTGACCCCTTGTGTTCGCCCCCAACATATTTGGCAACTACTTTGCCTGATTTGTTAGTGAGCACATAGGATGCATCAAAAGTCTTAAATGAAATATTAGCCTCATTTGATGCAATAGGAGTTTTCTTCTTAGGCAATTTAGCACGGGTTGATTGCCTAGAACTAGATGCCTCACTCTTATACATAAAAGCATGATGAGAGCCAGAGTGAGACTTCCTAGAGTGAATTCTCCTAATTTTGTGTTCGGGATAACCGACAGGGTATAAAATGTAACCCTCGTTATCCTGAACCATGGGAGCTTTGCCCTTAACAAAGTTAGACAATCTTTTAGGTGGGGCATTAAGCTTGACATTGTCTCCCTGTTGGAAGCCAATGTCATCCTTAATGCCAGGGCGTCTCGCACTATAGAGCATGCTTCTAGCAAATTTAAAATTTTCATTTTCTAAGTCATGCTCATTAATTTTAGCACTAAGTTGAGCTATGTGATCATTTTGTTTCTTAATTAAAGCTAAGTGATCATGAATAGCATCAACATTAATGTCTCTACATCTAGTGCAAATAGTAACATGTTCAACAGTAGATGTAGAGGGTTTGCAAGTTTTTAATTCAACAATCTTAGCATGTAAAATAGCATTCTCATTTTTAAGATTGGAAATAGAAACATTGCAAACATTTAAATCTTTAGCCTTAGCATTTAATTTTTCATTCTCAATTTTAAGGCTAGAGAGTGATGCATTTAACTTGTCAATCTTAGTAATCAAAATAGCATTATCATTCCTAAGACTAACAAGAGAATCATCACAAATATTTAAATTCTCAACCTTAGCAATTAATTTAGCATTCTCATCTCTGAGGTTGGAAATAACATCATGGCAAGTGCTTAGCTCACTAGTTAATTTTTCACATTTTTCTACCTCTAGAGCATAAGCATTTAACATGCCTTTTGTTTTCTTTAATTAGGAAGTCCTCTTGGCTATCTAAGAGTTCATCCTTATCATGAATAGCACTAATTAATTCATTTAATGTCTCCTTTTGTTGCATGTTTAGGTTGGCAAAAAGTGTCAATAAATCATCCTCATCATCACTAGAGCTAGCCTCATCACTAGATGTTGCATACTTAGTGGAGGATCTAGATTTTACCTTCTTCTTCTTGCCGTCCTTTGCCATGAGGCACTTGTGGCCGACGTTGGGGAAGAGAAGGCCCTTGGTGACGGCGATGTTTGCGGCGTCCTCGTCGGAGGAAGAGTCAGTGGAGCTCTCGTTGGAGTCCCACTCCC
This sequence comes from Zea mays, assembly GCF_902167145.1. Classification (NCBI taxonomy): domain Eukaryota; kingdom Viridiplantae; phylum Streptophyta; class Magnoliopsida; order Poales; family Poaceae; genus Zea; species Zea mays. The sequence continues at coordinate 32,941,592 of NC_050099.1, read as the reverse complement.
GGCAAACATGGGCATCGCAACCCTTCTTCTTGTAGTACCTCTTCTTTTCACTTCTCTTTCCCTTTTTGTCGTCGCCCCTGTCACTATCACTTGATAATGGACATTTTGCAATAAAATGACCGGGCTTACCACACTTGTAGCACACCTTCTTGGAACGGGGCTTGTAATCTCTCCCCTTTCTTTGCTTGAGGATTTGGCGAAAGCTTTTGATGATTAAAGTCATCTCCTCATTGTCGAGCTTGGAGGCGTCGATAGGGAGCCTACTTAATGTAGACTCTTCCTTCTTCTCCTCCGTCGCTTTGAAGGCGACGGGTTGCACCTCGAGTGTGGAGGTGGTGCCTCGCTCGATGATTTGTTTGGAGCCTTTGATCATTAGTTCAAAGCTCACAAACTTTCCTATCACTTCCTCGGGAGACATTAGTTTGTACCTTGGATCACCACGAATTAATAGGGTTAAGAAAAACAAGTGATCTAAGAATAACCTTGACCATTTCATGGTCATCCCATTTGGTGCTCCCGAGGTTGCGCACTTGGTTCACCAAGGTTTTTAGCCGGTTGTACATGGCTTGCGGGTTTTCTCCTTGGTTGAGCATGAACCGACCGAGCTCCCCCTCGACCGTTTCCCTCTTGGTGATTCTTGTCACCTCATCTCCTTCGTGTGCGGTCTTGAGCACATCACAAATCTCCTTGGCGGACTCTAACCCATGCACTTTGTTATACTCCTCTCGACTTAAAGAGGCGAGGAGTATAGTTGTTGCTTGGGAGTTAAAGTGCCGGATTTGGTCGGCTTCATCCGAGTCATAGTCTTTATCCCCCACTTGTGGTACCTGCGCTCCATACTCAACAACATCCCATATACTTTTGTGGAGTGAGGTTAGATGACCTTTCATTCTAGCACTCCACATAGAATAATCTTCACCCTAAAAAACGGGTGGTTTGCCTAATGGAACGGAGAGTAGAGGAGTATGTTTAGGAATGCAAGGATAGTGTAGGGGGATCTTACTAAACTTCTTGCGCTCATGGCGCTTAGAAGTGATGGATGGCGCGTCGGAGCCGGATGTAGAAGGTGATGAAGATTCGGTCTCGTAGTAGACCACCTTCTTCATTTTCTTTTTCTTTTTGCCGCTCCGATGCGACTTGGTGTGTGAAGGGGACCTCTTCACCTTGTTGCCGAACTCTCCCGGTGGAGCCTTCCCGTGGCTTGTGGCGGGCTTCTCGCCGGTCACCATCTCCTTCTTGGCGTGATCTCCCGACATCACTTCGAGTGGTTAGGCTCTAATGAAGTACCGGGCTTTGATACCAATTGAAAGTCGCCTAGAGGGGGGTGAATAGGCAAATCTGAAATTTATAAAGTTTAAGCACAACTACAAGCCGGGGTTAGCGTTAGAAATATAATCGAGTCCGAAAGAGAGGGCGAAAACAAATCACAAGCAAATGAGGCGGATGACACGGTGATTTGTTTTACCGAGGTTCGGTTCTTGCAAACCTACTCCCCGTTGAGGTGGTCACAAAGACCGGGTCTCTTTCAACCCTTTCCCTCTCTCAAACGGTCACCTAGACCGAGTGAGCTTCTTTTCTCAATCAATCGGGAGACTAAGTCCCCACAAGGACCACCACACAATTGGTGTCTCTTGCTTTGATTACAATTGAGTTCGAAATAAGAAAGAAGGAAGAAGAAAAGCAATCCAAGCGCAAGAACTCAAATGAACACAATTGTCTCTCTCACTAGTCACTATTTGATTGGAATGATCTTTGGACTTGGGAGAGGATTTGATCTCTTGTTTGTGTCTTTGAATGAAGTCTAGAGCTCTTGTATGAGGTTTGAAGGCTGAAAACTTGGATGCAATGAATGGTGGGTGGTTGGGGGTATTTATAGCCCCAACCACCAAAGTGACCATTGGTGGGGGCTTCTGTCGCATGGCGCACCGGATAGTCTGGTGCGCCAGACCAGGGCACACTTCGGTTGCCTTTTACTCTTTTTATTTGAACTCTTTCTTGGACTTTATATTGGTTTGTGTTGAACCTTTGGCACCTATAAGACTTATAATCTAGAGCAAACTAGTTAGTCCAATTAATTTGTGTTGGGCAATTCAACCACCAAAATTAATTAGGAAAAGGTGTAAGCCTATTTCCCTTTCACTTTCTCGTTCTTGCGTTAACTTCCTTTCTGTGCTCCTCTTCCTTGTCTCCATAGGCGCCTTTCCCTTGTGCTCCACCACCCGAGAGCACCTTGAGGATCTGGAGAGACAGGGGTTTATTTCTCTCGAGATAGTCTCTGGTTGGTGTTTGGAGGAGGAAGGCAGCGCTCCGGCGCCTCAAGACGGCGAGGTCATGGTGTTGGCTTCCTTCTACAAGCACGGCTTCGGGCTTCCTCTACGTCCCTTCGTGTGGGGGCTGCTTTTCTACTATGGATTGGAGTTGTAGAACCTCCACTCGAACAAGATCCTCCATATAGCGTGCTTCATCACACTATGCGAGGCGTACCTCAATATGGAGCCTCATTGGAAGTTGTGGGCGCACCTGTTCAGTCCGCGGGCAAACCTTGGCCAATATGGCCAACTTTGATCAGCTCGTTCAATGTCTAGCTCTGGGGTTCATGTAGGTCCTCCTACATCTCGATCCCCCTTCCGTCTTCCATCCGTGGTTATGGGGGCGAGTGGTTCTGAAAGTCGCCTAAAGGGGGGTGGATAGGCGGAAACTGAAATTTACAAACTTTAAGCACACTTCAAGCTGGGGTTAGCGTTAGAATAAAATCTAAGTCCGGGAGAGAGGGTGAAAACAAATCAACCAAGAAATAAAGCGGATGACACAGTGATTTGTTTTACCGAGGTTCGGTTCCAAGGAACCTAGTCCCCGTTGATGTGGTCACAAAGACCGGGTCTCTTTCAACCCTTTTCCTCTCTCAAACGGTCACTTAGACCGAGTGAGCTTTCTCCTTAATTCTCATAGGTCACTTAGACCCCGCAAGGACCACCACACAATTGCTGTCTCTTGCCTTGCTTACAAAACACTTCGGAACAAGAATGAGGAAGGAAGAAAGTCAACCAAGCAAACAAGAGCACAAAAAACACAAGTGATCCTCTCTCAAGTCTAAATGCGCTATAATTGATTTTGAGACTTTGAGCGGATCGATCTCTTGAATTGTGTCTTTGGAGTGGTGTCTATTGCTCTTGTATTGAATGAGAAATAGTGAATGCTTGGATGGTTGCAGTGGAGGTGGTTGGGGGGTATTTATAGCCCCAACCACCAATTCAACCGTTGGGGAAGGCTGCTGTCGATGGGCGCATTGGACAGTCCGGTGCGCCACCGGACACTGTCCGGTGCTCCAGCCACGTCACCCAACCGTTAGGGTTCTAACGGTTTCAACCGTTGGAGCTTTGACTTCTTGGGGCACCGGACAGGCACTGTTCACTATCCGGTGCGCCTTCTGGCGGCTGCTCTGACTCTGCGCGAACTGTCCGCGCACTGTAGCACTTTTGCAGGTGTCCGTTCCAGTCGACCGTTGCGCTGGAGCCGTTGCTCTGCTGGCACACCGAACAGTCCGGTGACACATCGGATAGTCCGGTGAATTATAGCGGAGCGGCTCACCAGAAACTCGAAGGTGGCAAGTTTGAAGTCGTACGGCCCTGGGCACCGGACAGTCCGGTGCACCAGACCAGGGTTCTCTTCGGTTTCTTTTGCTCCTTTCTTTTGAACCCTAACTTTGATCTTTTTATTGGTTTGTGTTGAACCTTTTAGCACCTGTAGAATATATAATCTAGAGCAAACTAGTTAGTCCAATTATTTGTGTTGGGCATTCAACCACCAAAATCATTTAGGAAAAGGTTTAAGCCCTATTTCCCTTTCAATCTCCCCCTTTTTGGTGATTGATGCCAACACAAACCAAAGCAAATATATAAGTGCAGAATTGAACTAGTTTGCATAAGGCAAGTGCAAAGGTTGCTTGGAATTAAACCAATTTTATAGTTTCATAGGATATACATGGTTGCTTTCTTTTATTTAACATTTTGGACCACATTTGCACCACTTGTTTTGTTTTTGCAAATCTTTTGGAAAATCTTTTCAAAATCCTTTTTGCAAATGGTCAAAGGTATATAAATAGGATTTCGAGTAGCATTTTCAGGATTTGAAAATTTCTCCCCCTATTTTAAATGCTTTTTCTTTGACTAGACAAAACTTCCCCTAAATAGAATTCTCCTCTTAGCTTTCAAGAGGGTTTTACCAAGTTTTGTAAATACCAAATTGAATGAGATCAAATATATTTATTTACCAATTTGAAACTTTCTTAAAATTTTTGACATTGGTGATGGTGGTGCCGGTCCTTTTGCTTTGGGCTTAATATTTCTCCCCCTTTGGCATTAATCGCCAAAAACGGAGTCTTTTGAGAGCCCTTTGACTTTCTGTCCCATTGGTATAAGTAAATATGAGTGAAGATTATATCAATCGGAGAGTGGTGTGGAGTGATGGCGAAGGGTAAATGATACAGATAGAGTGGAGTGGAAGCCTTGTCTTCACCAAAGACTCCATTTCCCTTTCAATCTACGACTTAGCATAGAAATATACTTGAACTTACATTAGTCGTAGACATAAAAGAGATATGATCAAAGGTATATGCATGAGCTATGTGTGCAAAGTGTCATTCGAAGTTCCGAGAATCGAGAATGTTTAGCTCATTCCTAAGTGTGGTAAAAGTTTTCTCATCTAATGGTTTGGTAAAGATATCGGCTAATTGTTCTTTTGTGCTAAGATAAGCAATCTCGATATCCCCCTTTGTTGGTGATCCTTCAAAAAGTGATACCGAATGGCTATGTGCTTAGTGCGGCTATGTTCAACGGGATTATCCACCATGCGGATTGCACTCTCATTATCACATAGGAGAGGGACTTTGCTCAATTTGTAGCCATAGTCCCTAAGGGTTTGCCTCATCCAAAGTAATTGCGCACAACAATGACATGTGGCAATGTACTCGGCTTCGGCGGTAGAAAGAGCTACTAAGTTTTGTTTATTTGAAGCCCAAGACACCAGGGATCTTCCCAGAAACTGATAAGTCCCTGATGTGCTCTTCCTATCAATTTTACACCCTGCCCAATCAACATCTGAATATCCTATTAAATCAAAGGTGTATCCCTTGGGATACCATAGACCAAACTTAGGTGTGTAGACTAAATATCTCATGATCCTTTTTACGGCCCTAAGGTGAAATTCCTTAGGATCGACTTGGAACCTTGCACACATGCATACGGAGAGCATAATATCCGGTCGAGATGCACATAAGTAGAGTAAAGATCCTATCATTGACCGGTATACCTTTTGATCTACGGATTTACCTCCTGTGTCGAGGTCCAGATGCCCATTAGTTCCCATGGGTGTCTTGATGTGTTTGGCATCCTTCATTGAAACTTGTTAAGAATGTCTTGAATGTACTTTGTTTGGCTGATGAAGGTGCCCTCTTGGAGTTGCTTGGCTTGAAATCCTAAGAAATACTTCAACTCCCCCATCATAGACATCTCAAATTTTTGAATCATGATCCTACTGAACTCTTCACAAGTAGATTTGTTAGTAGACCCAAATATGATATCATCAACATAAATTTGGCATACAAACAAATCTTTTGCAATGGTTTTAGTAAAGAGAGTAGGATCAGCTTTACCGACTTTGAAGCCATTAGTGATAGGGAAATCTCTCAGGCATTCATACCATGCTCTTGGGGCTTGCTTGAGCCCATAAAGCGCCTTAGAGAGTTTATACACATGGTTAGGGTACTCACTATCTTCAAAGCCGGGAGGTTGCTCAACATAGACCTCTTCCTTGATTGGTCCATTGAGGAAGGCACTTTTCACGTCCATTTGGTAAAGCTTAAAGCCATGGTGAGTAGCATAGGCAAGTAATATACGAATTGACTCAAGCCTAGCTACGGGTGCATAGGTTTCACCGAAATCCAAACCTTCGACTTGTGAATATCCCTTGGCCACAAGTCGAGCTTTGTTCCTTGTCACAACACCATGCTCATCTTGGTTGTTGTGGAATACCCACTTGGTTCCTACAACATTTTGGTTAGGTCGTGGAACTAAATGTCATACCTCATTCCTCGTGAAGTTGTTGAGCTCCTCTTGCATTGCCAACACCCAATCCGAATCTCTTAGTGCATCCTCTACCCTGTATGGCTCAATAGAGGAAACAAAAGAGTAATGTTCACAAAAATGAGCGACTCGAGATCGAGTGGTTACCCCCTTATGAATATCACCGAGGATGGAGTTCACGGGGTGATCTCTTTGTATCGCTTGGTGGACTCTTGGTTGTGGCGGTCTTTGACCCTGTACTTCTTGATCATCTTCCTTTTCTTGATCATTGTCATCTCCCCCTTGATCATTGTCCTCCTCTTGAGGTGGCTCATATTTTTGATCTTCTTCTTCATTGTCTTGAGCCTGATCCTTATCTTGAGTTGATGGAGATGCTTGATTTGAAGATGATGGTTGATCTTGTGCTTGTGGAGGCTCTTCTGATTCCTTAGGACACACATCCTTAGCACGACGCACAGAGCCTCTTCATCATCTAGCTCATCAAGATCAACTTGCTCCACTTGGGAGCCGTTAGTCTCATCAAACACAATGTCACAAGAAACCTCAACTAATCCAGTGGATTTGTTGAAGACTCTATATGCCCTTGTGTTTGAGTCATAACCAAGTAAAAAGCCTTTTGCAGCCTTAGGAGCAAATTTAGATTTTCTACTTCTTTTAACAAGAATAAAGCATTTGCTACCAAAGACTCTAAAATATCAAACATTGGGCTTTTTACCGGTGAGGAGTTCATATGATGTTTTCTTGAGGATTCGGTGAAGGTAGAGCCGGTTGATGGAGTAGCAAGTAGTGTTGATTGTTTTCGCCCAAAACCGGTCTGGAGTCTTGTACTCATCAAGCATGGTCCTCACCATGTCTAGTAGGGTTCTATTCTTCCTCTCCACTACACCATTTTGTTGAGGTGTGTAGGGAGAAGAGAACTCATGCTTGATGCCCTCCTCCTCAAGAAAGCCTTCAATTTGAGAGTTCTTGAACTCCGTCCCATTGTCGCTTCTTATCTTTTTTATTCTTAATCCGAATTCATTTTGAGCCCATCTCAAGAATCCCTTTAAGGTCTCTTGGGTTTGAGATTTTTCCTGTAAAAAGAATACCCAAGTGAAGCGAGAATAATCATCCACAATTACTGAAAGGGCATACGCAGAAATCCTCAGGGGACTCAAGACACGCACTTATGACTGCTTAAAAAAGCATGGTGCAAATTGGGTCAACGAGCTTCCGTCGGTACTGTGGGGGAACCGGACCACACCGAGCCGAGCTACCAGGGAGACCCCGTTCTTCCTGGTCTTCGGGGCCAAAGCCTGCCTTCCCCCGGAAATCCTTATGGGCTTCCCACGGGTTCAGTCGTTTGATGAGTCTATGCAGGAACAACTACGGCGTGAGGACGTGGACTTCATCGACGAGCGCAGATGGCGAGCGGTGATCCGAAATGCACGGTACAACCAAGCGCTCATGCGCTACCACCAACGGTTCGTGCATAGTAGGGAGCTCAGGGTCAGGGACCTAGTCCTAAGGCGAGTACTGAACCGAGAAGGGCTCCACAAACTCTCTCTCCTAGTTGGGAAGGACCCTTCAAGGTGACAGAAGTATGCCGACCCGGGTGTGTCCGCCTTACCACAACTGAAGGAGTGCCTCTTCCCAACCCCTGGAATATAGAGCATCTCCGTAAGTTCTTCCCACAGAAGCGAAACTAGGGGGTTGAGTTTTCTTCTCTCGTAACTAGGTTGTGCATATGTGTACATCAATCCAGTGAGGTCCGCCCTCGTAAGCCCGGCCTGTTGATCTGCACCCACGTATATCAAGTTATAAGGAAAGAATTTACCCCCCCAGAGGAGCTTTTGTGATTGTTTTATTATGCTTCAGTTCATAACCGTTACTTTTTATCTAACCCACCCATACAGTTTCCCACCCTTGATGGTATGATGACATCCGAATTGAGTAGCCAGGTTTGCAGTTTAGGACCCCTCTACAAAGGCAGGGGGTCCGACAGCCTGTGGGCCAGTTCTAGAGAATGGGCGCTCGCTCCATGGGGTGGTCCGGAGCTGTGTAGCCGCTTAGCTTGGTTCCGTACCCTAAGCCTGCACGCTCCACCGCTCTGGGACGGGCACCCTAGTATTTGGAACTATAGTCCTATGGGTCCGGCAACCTAGGGTCCGGTTCTAGAGAATGGACACACGTCTCCTGGGGTGGTCCAGAGCTGTGTAGCCGCTTAGCATGGTCCCGTACCCTAAGCATGCACGCTCCACCACTCTGCGACGGGTGTCCTAGTATTTGGAACTCTGATTCAAGGGGTCCGGGCATACGTCTTGCTTCCTAGACTAAATCCTGCAGGTCCTGTTGCATGAATCAAAGGATGGCAGATACCAAACGATGGGACCTATGGGTGTGCTACTAACACTTCAAAGCCGAAGTTGTGTGCAGGTCTAGGTCCCAATCCAGACGCAGGTAGTCTCAAACCGTAGAGACTACCTCCTAAGGACCGGGCAACTGATTTTCCCTTAGGTATACTGGTATCCAGCCTTGACACGTCGAGCCTACATCCTAGGGGGGCCAGGTACCAGGGAGAAGTTGGTAACGCTACACACAGCAAGGACAAATAGCATACAGATAAGTGTTTGATTAAATAGTTCTCAAAAGTATCTTACAAAGCCAAAAATTATTACAAGCCGCTTCCCAGCGGAACCCTTGTCCTGTTTCTGCAGATCTAGCTACTCATCATCAGCAGGATCCCGCTGGAAGCGTTCGACCACCAGTTCCACGGCATCTTGAACGCCCTTCTGGGCGGCATCTTCAGTGTCGACCACCGGACCAGCGATCACCGGCTCCAAGGAGATGGCCGGGTCGTGGCTCCAGAAGCACGTCAGGATATACTCGATCACCGCCCGGCAGAGCCTGCCGCCCTCGGCCTCCAGGCGGGCACCAAGAATCTGGTCCAGGCGTCAGAGGCGGTCGACGACGGAGTCCAGCACTGGGAGCGCGTCGGAGATAGACGACGACAGCTCCGACACCGGGATAGGGCTCATCCCTAGCGGCACCAGTGCCGTGCTCGCCTCGCCGGCCCATGCGGCGATGCGCTGAACCCCGGTGCGGTGCTCCACCTAAAGATCCTCGAGAGCCTTCCTGGTGGCCTCCGCCTGGGAACCCTGCGCCGCCTGTGCCGCATTGAACTGGCGGACCTACTCCTCCAGGTCTTTTTCCTTCTTCTCCGCCTCGAGCTCGTGCTCAGCCAGCAGCTTGCCTCGCTGGGTGAGCATTTTCTCCCTGAAGGCGAGATCCGTCTCCCGCCTGGCGAGGTCCGTCTCTCGCCTGTCCAAGGACTCTCCTTTTGCTTTAAGCTTCTCCTCGGCGAGGGCGGCATCGCTGGCCTTGCCCTCGAGCTCTTGTTGTAGCTTTTACAGCCTCTCCACAGCTGTGGTCTGCTGGATCCACTGCTCTTCCAGGATCTTGTCCAGGGCACTTAGCTTGGCCCGGAGCTCTGATGCGAGGGCCTCCTGCTGAGACACGGCCTCCTCCCTCCTGGCCAACTTCTTATCCCTCCAGGACGCCTCCAGCTCCCGAGCGTACACCTTCTGGAGGTCCCTTTTGTAATCCTTGCAGTCCTGCTCGAGCTCGGACCGCTCGGAGGCGAACTGGCGGGACACCGCCTTGGTGCGCTCCTCCAGCTAGGTGCGCCAGTCGCTGAGGCGATGGTGCTCGGCCTCAAGCGCCTCCCACTCCCGCAGGATCGCCGCCTCCGTCTCATGAAGAGCCTGATGGACACGAGATAGCACCCGGGGGAGGGGAACTGGCGCTGCTTCTGGCTCGGCGCCGGACCGGAGCCGCCGCCCAAAAACCACCTCCATCTCCTCTGGAGTGGGCGGTGGGATGGAGCTAGACGCGCCCCCCGTGTCACCCTCGATGGCGGGAGTGGGCGCAGTTGGGACCTCCTCCGCTGCTGCCGACGGTGTACTCGATGACATCGCCATCGTTGAGGCTGCGGTAGCCGTCGGCGTTGGCCCCGCCGCTGCCGGACCCCCAGTTGGAGCATGGGAGCTCGGTGGCGCTGTCTCGGCGGCAGCAGCCGGGGGCGGATCGCCGGCACCACTCCCAGCAGATGCCTGCTGCTGAGAGCCAGACCCGCCGGCGGGCATGGTATCAAGCGGAGGAGGTGCGACCTTGGGAGCAGAAGGGGAGGAAGCCCTCGAAAACAAAGGATGAGTCAATACCCATCAACATGATAACTAGACTCGTGGAAGAAAGGGGCTACACTTACTTGGGGCCCTGGACCTTCCAGCGACCCTGGAAGCGGGACGACCGCTGCTGCTGCTGCTACTGCTGTTGCTGCTGCTGGTTGTAACACCCCAGGTGTTACTTAGGGTTTTCACTCAAGACTACACTAATAAGCCCATCATCACATGTGGTTTAATTTGAGCAAAATATACCAAACTTGGGAATCAAGATCCTAAGTAAGTGCAACTGTGACAGAACCTCCCAAGTAATTAGGCCCACCTACAGTTGTCCTTGTCCAACGGACTTCAGACAACCCTATAGGTGCCCCTAAACTACTTGACAAGCTCGGTATCTTTCCTTACCTTACCAGGAACGTCTCACCCGTCTTGCAGACATTACAGAACATCGGAGATAAAGAAATGCGGAAGCAATTACATAAACTTACATTTATTTCAAAAGTAAGCTTGAGTTATGTTATTACAGACCAGACTAAAAGTGAGTGCAGAGTAGTAATATTATACAAACCAGGGGAGGCACAAACTCCTCCCGATAAGTTTAATAAACAAAGATCCTAAGTGGAGGACCGAATCCTCCCGCACTTCAGTCTTCTTTTTCCTCGTTTGGTACCACCTTGGAGCAGAAGCAACAAAAGTTTGTCGCTTCCTCACCTAAAAACAACAAAGGGATAAACCCTGAGTATGGAATACTCAGCAAGTCTTACCCGACTAAGGAAAAGACTCTCAAGGGTATGCTGGATAAATAGGAGTCAAGGAGAGGCTTTAGCAAAAATCAACTTATACTTTTGCCGAAGTAGCTTACTAAAGTGAGTCCTTACTTTCAATCTTTTAACGCCATATTAAGTATTAATAGACTCCATTTGCATCTAGTCTAATTTCACATCACATCAAGATAACATCATTTCTATCCATCGTGTTCACATCCTGACTCTAGGTTGCAGGGAAGTGACCAAGTCTTCATAACCGCGAAGGTACGGCGATCCGAATCGATTATACTCAGCTGAGGATCTCCAATCACACGACATATGTAGCACTTAACCCTTGCATATGTCAACCCGCCACCGGGGTTCTTAAGACCGGATCAGGTTCACGCAAACCGAGAGCACAGATACACCACCGTCCAGCCTCTTGCCACGGAAGGTACACGCTACTCTCGCCACCGCTCCACGCCCATTTCGTGTTATCTTATTCCGGCCTTAGTCTGCCCGAGGCAAGGCTTACCCATGACGAGGCATGTGACCAGTTAAAGGGTCCTCGGTCAGCACGCCTACATACGCGTTAATCCTTAACCAACCTGGGTTGAACATCACCTGTTCCTACCCCAAGTTTCAATTTAAGTATTTCCACCCTTAGGAATGTGTCTGTTCCTTAGGATGAAAGAGCATCACGGGGAGCTTTGCAGTAAGATCCCACTATTGCTCCAAATGAAAATATTCTTGCAGGTAGAAGCCATCCTCTCCATGGTTAAATTGAGGACAACTTCTATCCACAAGATCTAAGCAAGTCTAAGCATTTTTGTAAATCATATTTTGATACTTCACCGAAGTATCTATAAAGGTATGGATATCAAGGAAAAGCAATGCATCAAAGGGTTTCAAGTAACTCCTATGAACCTAATGCACATTTCACTAGACTTAAGTGTGCAAAAAGTATTTAAAACACAAGGAAAGGGGTTGCATGCACCGGGGCTTGCCTTCGTTCATAGGTGAATCAGGCTCAGATCCACAGATGTCAAAGTAGAAATGATTCCCGGCCTGAGACTCCGAAGGTGGTGGTGTCTCTTCTTCGGTAACTTCGATTTCTTCCTCACGTTCTAATCATAACCATACATATGTATAAGAATGGATGCCATGGGATGCTCATGAGGATGCAAAGATAACATAAACTTATTATTTATGTCTTGAATACAACTTTCCTTCACGGAGTTCCGGGAACTTAGGGTTTCCGGAGTCGGTAAAGGAGTTCATAGGGCAGGGGGGGTGTTTTGGGGTTTGGTGATCAAACAAGGTCCAAATCAATTCAAACTCTACTCAAGGCTTCTAAATAGTGTATAACACTCATATAAAAATTTTGAGCATTTTTGGACTTACCATTTGTTTTCTAAAAATCCATAACCAACATTTTTAACCACTTTAAATACTCTAAAATTTCTTACTTTCACTAAAAATCACAAACTTATTTTTACCAAATTCTAGGGAAAATAACAAGCCTAGGAAAATTAGTTTCACAATTTTAGCATTTTTCTACATTTTTCTACACATTTCTAAAGTTCTGTTGTAAAAGAAAAAGGAAAATGTTCCAACAGTGATGGGCCGTATTCAGCCCAGCGGCCCAGTTCCAGAGGGAAAGGCGTCCGCGCGCCCTGGCGGTTTTGCAGAACGACCCCTGCGTTCTTAACTAAATGAAAACGAGCTTCTTTACTGTTACACTGTGTCGCTGACAAACTACAGAAACGCCCTCGGGTTTCTAATCCTTCACAGAGGGAGGTCCACGACGAGGAACAGCCCTCGCCGCACCCCAGCGAGCCAATTCCGGCCGGCCAACGCCATGGCTGGAGCTCCCGTGCGACAGGGACACAATTAAACTCCTACCGAACACTTCCCCTAAATCAATTTCACCAACGGCGCACTACAACGCCCTGACCACGGTGACAGTGCGGGTGATCCAAAGAACAACGCGTTCCCAAAGATTGGTGGCAGTATAATTCAATTGGGTGGGTCGGTGAGCATCACGGAGTTGTGGAAGCACTCAAACGAGAAGGCATAGAAGATGAACTGACCGGGATTGTGCTGGCCGCAGTACGGTTGTTTTCACGGTGGCGGAAGACCGGATTTGGGGAGAATGGGAAATTCGCGCGTGCTGGTGGAGGATTGAGGGTGGGAGCGGGTGCAATAGCTGCTTGGATGCATGGCGGAGCTGGGGGTACGGTCAATTTATAGCGCCCGCAGGCGGTGGTGCTCAATTTGGCCGAGCCACGCGGCGGTCGGAGGGGAAGAAGAAACACTGGCCGCGTGAGTTCGTGGCCAACGGCGTGGCAGTAACTCCGGTGAGCCACAGAGACTTCAGAGAAGGTCACGGCGACACGGTAAAAGAGTTGAGCCATGCGGCGCACGGCCGAGAGGCGGCGGTCGACGGTGAACATATCCACATCCGCCGCGGTAACGATGGTACGGTGGCCGGAGTTGTTTAATGGCTGAAGTTTATCCCCGGCGGTGACCTCCAAGCGTTATCCACACGGACCGCGGCACCAATCCCGGCAAAGCGGTCGCCGGCGGTGAGATTTTTCCACGGCGGTCGATCTGATCCGGTTAGAGCACTGTACCATGGGATATGTTCATCAGTGCGCCTGACAGTCACAGTTTAGGACCAATTCTCTCTAAAGTTTCTCTAGTAACTCACTCCACTCTCTGTAGCAAAGTTTCAAAGCTACAAACCAGCTACAATTCGACTATAGGGATTGAACTCATTTGAGCACTGGATCCAAATCAAAATCGAGCTCAAAGTTCACCCCATAGCACTGTAACTCTGAAATTCAACTTCAAGCAGTCTGACAGCCCATCTTTGATTGGGTTTTTCTCCAAATTTTACATAAGACCATGGCTTGAATCCTTAAACAAAGTTGTTCCCCTATGATTGGTCTTCAACTTTGATGTGGTCACCTATCATGAATTCCCACTATTTTGAAAGCTACACAGCCCCAAAGTTGGGCCTACAACCCTGTTTTCAGACTTAGCATAGGAATCAAAATCAAGGTCCTTTTTGCAAATGAGTCCAAATCTCAGGGTTTGGCTTGTAAATTCACATATTTGTGAACCAATTGGCTTTAGATGCTTAAACATAGTAGTTTTTACATTTTAGTCCAAAGGTTCATCACTTTTGCACATAAGCCCCTAGGGTTTGGTTTTAGGGTTTTCCAGGGTTCCAATTAGAGTTTCTGGTATCCCAGGGGTACAAAAGTGATTCAAGTTTATTCTTAGGGTCATTTTATGACTTTTACCCTAAAGTATTTAGGTTTTCTTAACTTGGGTTAAGTTTTACCCCTTTAACCACTATTTAAGGTTAAGTCCTTTAACCAGGGTTTCATTTGCAAAACACTTAAAACAATACAACTTGTTTGAAATTTTTGCCTAGTGAATGCACTCTAGGTGTGTCAAACATATGCAATGCCAATGCTTATGATGTCATGCTCAAGTTTTAGTAATAGTAACACCAGGGGTGTTACAGCAACCCATCTTAGAAGTCATGCCTTGGCTTTATCATGCACATATAGTGAGGAAATGCCCAAACCCTAATTCAAACCCCTTTTTGGACAATTGGAGACCTAGAAGTGAGCATGACCAAAAGGCTATGAAAACCACATGATCATGACTTGGGCCAATTATAAAAGTTGTAGTACACTTAATACCCTACAAAAAATAGTAAGAAAGTGACCCCAAAAAGGTTTCAGAAAAACCCTAAAAGGTTCACCAAAGAGTGGAGCATAAAAGGAAAATCAGAATTTTTCTAAGTCCAAAACCAACCCTCTTCCAAAGATCAAGCATGTTCACCCTTTTTCAAACTTCAAAACCATTTGACCCAATTGACAAAGTGGCGCCTAAAGACCTCTAGAACACCCTAGAAAAATTTGAACCCAACCCTAAGTCGTTTGACATGACTTGGCGCAAGTTTTGTCTCGGTGTGGACAGCTCTGACAGAGCCAACTTCCCACCCCCATATCTCTCTAACCCGACCACATCTCCCCTTGGAACTCACATGAACTAGGTAGCCCTAGGTGCAGGGAAGAGATCTCTCAAAGGTCTTAGGGCAAGATTCGCACGTTTGGCTGCTCAGCAAGGGATAGAAGAAGAGCAGAAACAAAGAGCCACATGTTCGACGCGCTCTGGGCTCGCCAGAGCACGCCCGACGCCCGCCCCCGCGTGCCCCGCGTCGCGCCAAGCCGAGCCGGCGCCGTTGCCCGTGCCCGCGCCTATAAAGCCACCAGAGACTTCAGTCGTACTCCCCCGCACGCGCTCGACCTCACCGGAGCGCTAGATCACTGGTGTTGCCCCGCGCACGGCATGCCCGCGGCCACCCGATCCCCCGCCACCGTAGACCGGCCAGCAGAGCCTCTCCCAACCCTGTCCGACCCACGGAGTAGACCCTGCGTGCCTCGGTGAAGCTCCCCGAGCGAGGAATCGAACTTTGCCTCGCCGGAGAAGCCAGTTCACGGTCGCCGGACTTCACCCGACCGCCGGCAAGCGTGGACCGAGCGCCACGGTAAGTCATTCTCCGATTCCTTGCACGAGTCGATTGCTTGACATCCTGTGAAGCTCCCCGTGCCCTTGGATTGACCGGTATCGCCGTGGTTAGGCCGGAGCACTCGCCGCTGACGAGTTCACCCGCCTGCGCACGTGGACCGGCCGATTCCGGCCACCACCGTCGTCGAGCCGTACCTCGCTGTGACCGCAAGAACCTCCCGGAGCCAACCCCGCCCTTCACCGGACCTCCCTCGCCGCCGGTAAGCCGCCCCACCCTATTTACTCCCACGGGTACTATTTAAATAAGGGGAGGGACCTCGGGGGAGAAGAGAGAAAGGCCAGGGGGATTTTTGAAGTGTCAGCGACTCAAAGGAATAGTGGCGCAGGGGTATAACTGAGGGGATTGTTTTAGAAAGAACCCAGGGTCTTCGATGCAAATGGGTTTTCCAGAAAACCTTTTTAATATTTCTGATTTAAATACAAACAAAACTTGAAAAATTCATAACTTCAGTTTTGTTTACCCAAATCGAGTCAAACCAATTTTGCCAGATCCTAAATAATGTAAACTACTTAGGACAAATATAAAACCCCTAAGTGTTGCAGAAAACTTCAAAGTTTTGATTTAAATGATTAACTGGTCAAAAGCTTAATGAAATAGGAAAAAATAGCTACACTATTAGACTGGGATTAATAAAATTCAGAGAAGTACTGAATCACTTCCTAACCTGTTTAAAAATAGTAAACCCCTCTGTACACCAAATTAAGGTAGAGTTTGCCATTTAAATCATTTTCAGCTTAAAGTTAAAGAAAATATAATAGGTAGTTTAGAATAAAAACCAGAGAGCACCCACATTTGTGTTAGCTCCCTTATTCAGTATAGTTCACTAGAAAGTTTTGTTAGACCTTTATTTAGTACAAAAATGAGATACCTTTTATTTTAGGAAAACAAGGAAAACTTAGAAAAACCCTAGAAAAATAACCCTCAAGAGAAAACACCCCAAACCTTGGGATAACTAATGTTTTGTTATTATAAATATAGAACAATTATGAGTTCTGTTGTTTGACATTTTTTATATAACAAGTTAGTTGTAAGTGTCTTTTTAGCATTAAACTTTAGAAAATCATAACTAAATAACCACTAAGTAGCCCTCTGTGATTTTTTGCACAGAAGCATGTTATTACCTATAGATACCAGCAAAAATGACTCTTAGTACAGAACCCACCCCTAGATAAGAGTTGTAGTGCAAAGTGGCCCCTTTTGCCCCTACTGTTGTTATTTTTGTCCAGGGCATATTCTAATTATTCTGGACCTCAAATTTATAGGACAGACTACAGTGACCAATAGTAAGCTACTGTAATTTTTACAGAATTTTTGGAAGAATTTAAATCACTGTTGTAGTTCAAACCCACCCTAAAATCATAAATAGAAAATGAAAAGGGGAAGTAATAGTGGAGACTAATGTTACCCTAACCAAACCAGCAAAACCCCTTGATTGCCTATTAAAACATTTAAGGGGCAATCCAAGTCTTAGTCCATTATGTTTATCTCTAGGCAAAACCTCAAACCTAAATTGATAAGCATAACCCCTAAGAGCCTCTTATAACAAGGAAACCCTAAGTTATTAACTAACTTAGTTTTCTTCACTAGGCATAATTGTTACTAAATTCTGCATATCATAGCGTACATATATCTTATTCATTGCATTCGATAGATTATAACCTCGCGGACGGAGAGTACATCCTCGTGCCGGAGCTAGGAGTTGCTCAGGAGGTAGCCCCGGATCCAGCACCAGGGCCTGCCCCAGAGGATCTGCCTGCCCCAGCTTTGGAAGGCAAGCCCCGGTTTTATGCATAACCTGTTTATTATGCTACTTTACTACACTTAATGATTGTAGGATTGAATGTGCACTTACGTGTAGGAGTTGTTTGAAACCGTAGTTGCATGAACTCAGGACTCCTTTTGAGATGGATACTAGTATGCTAGGTCTAGTAGCTGCTTTATTAATTAGGGATCTCGGTAGAAGTCGAGTGATTTTTCTAGCACTCGCACGAGGTCAGGAATTGGTTGTATCCATTTTTCATATCGTAATGATGTTGGTCTGTGGACAACAATCCATGGGGATTGGTTGTCTACGAGACGGAAATTGGAATACGGATTAAGGTGTGGTACCGTGTGTCAAGCGTTTGAACGTTCTAAACACATGCCGAGAAATATGGTAAATCGGTAAGCCTAGTACCTGAGTGAACCTGCCTGTAGATTGCCCTCCTCACGCGACCTAAGACGTGGTCTCCCATTCCGGTTATGGTGGGTACAAGTGCGGTCACTGCACGACGGCAGTCAGGGTCAGTGAGGCATTGTACGCCAAGGCGGTGAGCCCCTTTCTGTTGCCAGGGAATCGATGGGGACGGTTGATGTTTGTGGGGACAGAGTGCCTCGCCACGTCATGTGTTTAGGTTTACCTTGCAAGGTTTAAAAACTCGATTCGAATCGTCTGCTTCTCGCAGCTAATGAGACTGCTTGATCCATGCTGCTACTTTGAGTAACAAGTGGAAATGTGATGACTTGGCAAAAGTTGTTGATTGCTAAATGTTTGATACCATGTATGATTAGATAGGTATACATTTAGTCTTAAGAGAGTCACACTAAAACTTGAAAAAGCTAAAACTTGATTTATATACTCAGCTAGTGCTTTTGGCAACAAAACCCCTCAGCCAAACAACTGCATATCTAGAGGTAGAGGAGTAGACTCCTCACACCGGGTAAGTCTAGCTGAGTATTAGTATACTCAGCCTTGCTTGTGGCATAATTTTACAGGTTCTCTGGAAGACATGGTTGCTGGAGTGACTTGGCCGTCCATCTTGCCACTGGGTTGGACAGTCGAGTGGGACCCTGCCTCGGCTGAGGAGGAGCATGAGGAGTGATGGGACAGGCTTCCCCATCTCTCTGTTTATTTATCATTAGTTTTATTCCGCTGCATTCCGAACAATGATGACTACTTTTGCTAAAACTCCGACGATGATGTAATACATTTAATACTCCTTAATGTATGGTTTTATGTTTTATTGTATTTGCTCTGTGCCTCACCATTGAGTGAGTACGTGGTACTTGATCCTGTTAGTGGCCTCGTCGGACTAGATCCGAGGGACTGACGTGTTATTCCCATTTAAGTGTGGTCTAGCCTCTAAGGCGGGACTTAGGCATTTAAGTTGGAATAATTCGGGCGGTTCTGCCACACTGGTGCCCCTAGGGGAGATCACCCCCAGGTGGTGGTGGTGGCGGCGGGACAGATGATGGTGGTGGTTGTGGTGGCGGCGGACCCACTGGTGGTGGTGGCGACAGGACCGATGGTGGTGGTGGTTGTGGTGGCGGCGGACTAACGCGCCTCTGCGCCCCCTGGGCCTAGGAGCCGGCCTCCTCGGCCCCGCCAGTAGTCCTCTGACGTTTCTGGGGGGTCCAAAACAAACGACCCGTCAGCACGATGCAGCCGGCGTCGCCTTTCTTCCTCCGACCCCCCGGTGCCACCTGGGGCGAAGGAGCTGCTTGCAGGTCCCTTGCCCTTGTCCATGGAGCTGGGGGCCACGGCGGGACCGGCGCTGGAAGCCACGTCGGCAGGCTGGGGGCCTCCAGTTGGCGCATCGGAAATCCGGATCCCGCGGTGGGGGTCCCGGTCACCGATCTGACGAACCGCCATGCCACTCTCGTCGAGGGTCGGCAGCGTGGCCAGGATCGCCGTCCTCAACCCTGGGTCATCGCAGAGCGCAGGGATGCCCTAGGGGAGGATTAGGGACTCAGGGACGAAGGACTCACCAGTAATCCCCTTCACCAGGAGTTCCAGCTCCTCCCAGGATAGATCGGTACCCGGCCCACGCTGGATCCGGCCGATGTCGTTTGGACCGGTGAACCAGCAACACAGGCGCGCCCTCCTCTGTAGTGGCGTGATCCGGCGCTTCAGGAAGTCGCCGACCACGTGCATCGACGTCAGACCACCGGTTGCCAAGGTCTTGATCCTGTCTAGTACGGGCAGGAACTCCGGCGCCAGGGACGGCTTGGTCCTCCAGTGCTTGCGGTCGAGGGTTGGTCTGTCGCTCGGCAAGACGAGGCGGTCGTTGGCCTCGGCGCTGGCGATCACCTAGTCGTCGTGCCAGTTTTCCCACCTTGCGCCGCCGAGGGTGGGGATGTAGGCCACGACTGAATCTGATCTTGTTTGGAAGTAGTAGGTGCCAAGGTGGTCGTTAGCCTTCCCAGACTTCACCAACACGAAGAAATGGCGGAAGAGGGAGGTGCAGGGGTCCACCCCCACGAATATCTCGTAGAGGTGGACAAAGATGGCTGCCTGGAGGATGGAGTGGGGCGTGAGGTGCTGAAGCTGGAGCCCGAGCTCCTCCAGCAGCAGTAGGAAGAAAGGCGAGATCGACAGCGCCAACCCGCAGGAGAGGTAGGAGACGAACAACACGAACTCCCCGGCGGCGAGATCGCCGAGGGGAGCAGCGCCAGCGTGGATCCTCCCGGCAAGCACCGACGCGCTCCATCCGAGCAGGTTGCGCACCTGGTTGAGCGCCCCCTCAGACTGGAAACGCTCGGGATGGCCAAGAGAAGTCATGGATTGTGTGACAACTACGGCGGCGCAAAGCAGAGGAGCGCGAAGGCAAAGGGGCGCAGAGGAGTACGAAGGCGAAAAAGCGCAGCGATTGGGAGAGAATGCGAAAGCGTAACTGCTGCACGCGGGGTGAATACCTTTTCAAGGAAGACTCTCCCGCTCGCGCCCCAATACACTACGGGAAATCCCGTCCGACGCACACCTAATGCCTAGGTGGCCCAGTCTCTGACACGGGGGCCCAGGTCCACAAGTCATACAGCTGGTGTGCTGGTCTCCGAGTGTGGAAAAAGCGAACCGCCGCACGCGCTTGAAGAGTGAACCGCCACACGCGATAGCGCGCCTCTCCATCTCCGTCGCAAGAGATAATAGCCCAGTATATGACACGGGGGCCCAGGCCCACAGGTCATACTCCTTGGGTGCCAAATCCCAGGTGCGGAAAGAGCAAACCGCCGCCCGCGCCGGTAGTGCGCCTCCTCGGGGCCGCGGCAGAAGGCAGAAGGAAATTTTTTAAAACCGATGCAGCAGTATCGAAGTGCCCCGCGCGTGCCCCGACGAAACCACCAGGCGTGGGGGCCATGGGTCATTCAGCTGCGGGGACAGATATGGCAGTTGGCGTGACCGAAGGCGGATTGACGGTGAGTGCGTCAGCACGCACTGAAACGACGCGCCAATCACCAAACAAGCCATGTTGAGACGAAGTACAAGCTTTGGCCCCACCTGCAGGCTCGCATCCTCCCTAGAGGTGGGCCCGGGGGCCACTGTCGGTACCCTAAAACTAGGGTACCCCTTACTACCGTATGAAGACGCAGTACCCCCACGACTATCTTTGGTCGCGTGGTAAAGGAGCTGTGCGTGGGGCCAGGCCATGACTCACCCCAGCTTCGAGTGACTACTCTAGGCCAGCAACATCACCCGACCCTACCACGTGGATGGCTCCAGGGCCGCCACGTGGCCAGAGAAGATGATGTACTCCAACGTATCAACAGTGAGTCCGGACCCCCATGGGAAAGTGTCGGACCCCTGTATATACAGATCGGGCCTCCGGGTAAGGTCCAGGACCTCCACGGGCGCAAACCGAACCCCTAGGATGGGATCCGGACCCCTCTGTGTGGGGTCCAGGCCGCTCACAGCAGGGTTCCTAGATTCTGGGACAGAGAATACCCAGGACTTAATCAAGGCCAGGTGGGGGTCCGGAGCCTACACGTGTCCGGACCTTATCGTATACGCTTCTGCTCCCCGCCCAGGCGGAGACCCGATGCTGCCGCGTGGCCTACTGCACATGACGTAAGCCAACGGGCGAAGCCTGATGTAAGGCCTCTCGGCTACGCGGCCTCTGCATTTATTGAGGATAAGGCGCGCCACCTGTCCATTCCACTGGCAGGCGGTGTGCCGCCTCAGCATTTATTGAGACCTGTCCATTCCTCTGGTAGGCGGCGACCTGTCCACTCCTCTGGCAGGCGGCGACCTGTCCATTCCGCAGGCAGCGTGCCTGTCCATTCCGCTGGTAGGCGGCACGCCCATACTGCCGCGTGCACTATGCTCATCATTACTCGCACGTTACCAAGGAAGCGGTCGTCGCATATCAATACTGCGTGGACTACAAACATCATGGCGCCCAGAGATTGCTCAGGCGTTACTTGCATTAAGTTACTCCTATAGTGTATTCCTTCTGTTATGCTCCTGGGCCCACATGTCGGGGCTCAGCATCCTTGTATGTGCCTCCCTTGAGCTATAGAAGGGAAGGCACACAACGTTACAAGGCAGGTTCACTCACAGACCCTCAGACAGGCTCACAAGCTCTCTCAAGCTCACAGACTCAATACAACACACAGATAGTGGAGTAGGGTATTATGCTCTGGCGGCCTGAACCACTCTAAATCCTCGTGTCCACTCGTGTTCATTGACCATCTAGTAGACAGGCAAAACACTTAGGCCCCTCCTCATCTTAGGATTTAGGGCAGGTGCGTTCTGCCACCCGGCCGGAGATTTTCCTCTCCGACAGGCGGAAACTAAAATTCACAAACCTTAAGCACACTTCAAGTTGGGGTTAGCATTAGAATAAAATCTAAGTCCAGGAGAGAGGGTGAAAACAAATCAATCAATAAATAAAGCGAATGACACGGTGATTTGTTTTACTAAGGTTCGGTTCCAAGGAACCTAGTCCCCGTTGAGGTGGTCACAAAGACTGAGTCTCTTTCAACCCTTTCCCTCTCTCAAACAATCACTTAGACCGAGTGAGCTTTCTCCTTAATTTTCACGGGTCACTTAGACCCCGCAAGGACCACCACACAATTGGTGTCTCTTGCCTTGCTTACAAAACACTTGGGAACAAGAATGAGGAAGGATGAAAGCCAACCAAGCAAACAAGAGCAAAAGAAAACACAAGTGATCCTCTCTCAAGTCTAAATGCGTTATAATTGATTTTGAGACTTTGAGAGGATCGATCTCTTGAATTGTGTCTTTGGAGTGGTGTCTATTGATCTTGTATTGAATGAGAAGTAGTGAATGCTTGGATGGTTGGAGTGGAGGTGGTTGGGCGGGTATTTACAGCCCTAACCACCAATTCAACCATTAGGGAAGGCTGCTGTCGATGGGCGCACCGGACAGTCCGGTGCGCCACCGGACACTGTCCGGTGCGCCACCGGACACTGTCCGGTGCTCCAGCCACGTCACCCAACCGTTAGGGTTCTAACGGTTTCGACCGTTGGAGCTTTGACTTCTTGGGGCACCGGACAGTCCGGTGCTGCACCGGACAGGCACTGTTCACTGTCTGGTGCGCCTTCTGGCGGTTGCTCTGACTCTGCGCGAACTGTCCGCGCACTGTAGCACTTTTGCAGGTGTCCGTTGTAGTCGACCGTTGCGCTGGAGCCGTTGCTCCGCTGGCACACCGGACAGTCCGGTGACACACCGGACAGTCCGGTGAATTATAGCGGAGCGGCTCTCCAGAAACCCGAAGGTGGCAAGTTTGAAGTCGTACGACCCTGGGCACCGGACACTGTCCAGTGGCACACCGGACAGTCCGGTGCGCCAGACCAGGGTTCTCTTCGGTTTCTTTTGCTCCTTTTTGTTGAACCCTAACTTTGATCTTTTTATTGGTTTGTGTTGAACCTTTTAGCACCTATAGAATATATAATCTAGAGCAAACTAGTTAGTCCAATTATTTGTGTTGGGCATTCAACCACCAAAATCATTTAGGAAAAGGTTTAAGCCCTATTTCACTTTCAGGTTTTATGTACGAAACCTTGGAGGGAGCGCACCGCCGTTCTTCGGTTAGATTCCGGTGAACAAGCCTGAGTGGTCCTTTGGCACGGAGAAGAAGTTCAAGCCGAAAATCAAGCTATTGTTGGATGCGGTCGCCTAGCAACGCAAGCAGGGCCTTTCTAGTGAGAGGTTGATCCGCATGTTCGCGGATCGTCGTCTCCATCCTCTCGCGGCCCGCTAGAGGGCCATGTGGGAGTACACCAGGGATAATGACTTCGACTGACATTTGGCCATGAACCTGATGAGGGAGGAGCTTACGGCCCACGTCCTTGCTATCATGGCGGGGTCGCATCGGACTTATTGGATGAGAGTGGCCCACTACCGTTCAAACAAGCGTGGTTGAGTGACCTCGTAAGTTCCTTTTAACTTTCTTCCTCTCCTCTTTTCTTTGGGCCTCACCGGTGAGTGCTTTGCCAGGGGCTTTGTAGCATCAAGGTCTCCTGCCCCCCTCTTCCGAAGGATGCCGCTATTAAGGTGGAGAAGTGAAAGCTCTCTTGTGCGTTTTGGTGGTTTGGATGACAACCTAATTAAAGGACTGACCGGTGTGTTGAGTGTTGGGCAGGTGCTTAGTATAAAGCTTGTAAAGCTCAACACAAGTATTCAAAATTGATGGTCCAAAGGCTGAATTGATTATGTTGTGGACATCACAAGTGAAGTAGGACATTGCTTAAGTGAGACTCAGTGTGCGTAACTCAGAGACAACCGATCAAGCCAAGGATGGAGGCAAGAAGAGGTTCGAGGTACCGAGTGCACGTCCATCACAAACCAAGTGGACTAACTAGTTTGCCAAGATGTCATTTATCTCAAGTGCATAAGGTTCAACAAAAACCAAGAAAGAAATTCAGTTGGGGACTCAAATTTATTTGGAGCAAGACTTGAGAGTGTGCTGAAAAATGGCGCACCGGACAGTGTCCGGTGCACCAGGCCTGAGCGCAAGCGAACAGGCCACTCTCGGGTGTCTGCCAGGCGCGCTCCACTATAATTCACCAGACTGTACGGTGTGCACCGGACATGTCAGGTGAGCCAGCGGAGCAACGGTAACTGGGTGTCAATGGTCAACTGCAAAAGTGAACAGTGCGCGACAGAAGTCAGAGCAGCGAAGTCAGAGGTCACCGGACATGTCCGGTGCAGCTACAGGACAACGGCTCCAACGGTCAAATCGCTCCAAACCCCAACGGGCGTGCTAACGTGGCGCACACTGGACAATGAACAATGATTGTCCAGTGTGCCGTCAGACTGTCCGGTGTGCCCATCGCCAGCAGACTCAGCCAACGGCTAGGAAGTGGTTGGAGGCTATAAATACCCCCCAACCACCTCATTCATAAGCATCCAAGTTTTCTGAAGTTGCTATTCAATATAAGAGCAAAGCCAACCACTCAAAGACACATTCAAAGCATTCAATCCTCTCCAAGTCCCAAAATCAACTCAATCACTTAGTGACTTGAGAGAGAGAATTTTTGTGTTCATTTGTGCTCTTGTTGCTTGGATTGCCTTTCTCCTTCCCACTCTTATTCTATAAGTGCTTTGTAAAGCTAGCAAGAGACACCTAAGTGTGTGGTGGTCCTTGCGGGGTCTTAGTGACCTAATTGATTAAGGAGAAGGCTCATCCGGTCTAAGTGACCGTTTGAGAGAGAGGGAAAGGTTTGAAATAAACCCGACGTTTGTGGCCTCCTCAATGGGGACTAGGTTCTTTGGAATCGAACCTTAGTAAAACAAATCACCATGTTCGCTTGTGTTGATTTCCATTTGATTTGTTTTTCCGCTTTTCTCTCTCTAACGCTTCCTTGCTAATATTTTTTGAGTTTGCTCCCAAAATCATACACATCCATTTGAGCAACTCATAGCAAGAGAAACAATCTTCCGCACTCGGATTTAATTCTAACGCTAATCCTGACCTTAGTGTGTGTGTTTAAGTTTATAAATTTCAGGTTCACATATTCACCCCCCTCTAGGCGACTTTCAATTGGTATCAGGGCCAGTGCTTCATTAAGAGTCTAACAAACTCGAAGTGATGTCTGGAGATCACGCCAAGAGGGAGATCGTAACCGACGACAAGCCCACGGCCTCGGGGAGGACTCTATCAAGGGAGTCCGGCAACAAGTATAAGGAGGAATCCTCTTCCTCCATCAAGTCACTAAGGAAGGGTGACAAGAAGAAAAAGAAAATGAAGAAGGTGGTCTACTACGAGACCGACTCTTCATCACCTTCCACATCCGGCGCCGAGTCAACAACTTCGAAGCGCCACGAGCATAAGAAGTATAGTAAGTTGCGTCTACACTATCCTCGCATTCCTAAACACGCTCAATTACTTTCGGATCCCCTAGGCAAACCACCATATTTTGATGGTGAAGATTATTGCATGTGGAGTGATAAAATGAGGCACCATCTAACATCACTCCACGAAAGTATTTGGGATATTGTTGAGTTTGGAGCGCAGGCGCCGAAAGTAGGCGACGAGGACTACGACTCGGACGAGGCCGCCCAAATTAGGCATTTCAACTCCCAAGCAACTTCTATACTCCTTGCCTCCCTATGTCGAAAGGAGTATAACAAGGTGCAGGGGTTAAGAAATGCCAAGGAAATTTGGGACGTCCTCAAAACAGTGCACGAAGGGGACAAGGTGACCAAGATCACCAAGCGGAAGACGATCGAGGGAGAACTTGGTCGATTCGTCCTCAACAAGGGAGAAGAGCCGCAAGCAATGTACAACCGGCTAAAAACAATGGTCAATCAAGTGCGCAACCTCGGGAGCACAAAATGGGATGACCATGAAATGGTCAAGGTTATTCTTAGAACCCTCGTTTTTCATAATCCTACTCAAGTTCAATTAATACGTGGGGATCCTAGATATAAACATATGTCTCCCAAGGAGGTGATTGGCAAGTTTGTGAGCTTTGAACTTATGATCAAAGACTCCAAACATATTGTCAACTTGGAGCAAAGCGTCACCTCCACACCCGAGGTGCAACCCGTTGCATTTAAAGCAACGAAAGAAAAGAAGGAGGAGTCTACACTAAGTAGGCTTCCAATCGACGCCTCCAAGCTCGACAACGAGGAGATGGCTCTTATCATTAAGAGCTTCCGTCAAATCCTCAAGCAAAGGAAGGGGAAGGACTACAAACCCCGTTCCAAAAGGGTGTGTTATCGGTGTGGTAAGTCTGGTCATTTCATTGCAAAATGTCCATATACAAGTGAAAATGACAGGGACGACGACAAGAAGGGGAAGAAGAAAATGGAGAAGAAAAGGTACTACAAGAAGGGTGGCGAGGCACACATGGGGCGTGAATGGGACTCCGACGAGAGCTCCACCGACTCCTCCTTCGACGAGGATGCCGCCAACATCGCAATCAACAAAGGCCTCCTCTTCCCCAATGTCGGCCACAAGTGTCTCATGGCTAAGGTCAGCAAGAAGAAGAAGGTACACTCTAGAGTTACCCCCAAATACACTACATCTGATGATGAGGGTAGCTCTAGTGATAAAGAAGATGATTTAGTTTCTCTCTTTGCCAACCTTACCATGGACCAAAACAAAAAATTAAATGATTTAATAGAAACCATTAACGAGAAGGATGATCTCTTGGAATGTCAAGAGGACTTGCTCGTTAAGGAAAATAAAAAATTTGTTAAGTTGAAAAATGCTTATGCTCTAGAAGTAGACAAATGTGAAAACTTATCTAAAGAGCTTAGCATTTGCAATGATTCAATTTCCTGTCTTGGAGATGAAAATGCTAGTTTAAATGCTAAGATAGAAGAATTGAATATTTGCAAACCCTCTACATCTACTGTTGAAAATGTCACTATTTGTACTAGATGTAGAGATGTTAATATTCATGCTATAGATGATCACCTTGCTATGATTAAAGAACAAAATGATCACATAGCTAAATTAACTGCTAAAATTGTCGAGCATGGGCTAGAAAATGAAAAGTTTAAATTTGCTAGAAGCCTGCTCTATAATGGGAGACGCTCTGGCATTAAGGAAAGCATTGGGTTCCTACAAGGGGGCCAAAGCAATGTCAAGCTTAATGTCCCCAAGAAATTGTCCAATTTTGTTAAGGGTAAGGCTCCCATGGTTTAGGATAGAGAGGGTTACATTTTATATCCTGCAAACTATCCTAAGCATAAAATTAGGAAAATCCATGCTAGAAAACCTCACATTGTTTCTCATCATGCTTTTATGTATAAAAATGAGGCTTCTAGTTCTAGGCATACCACGCATAAAAAAATGCCTAAGAATAAAATTCCTAATGCATCAAATGAACATAATATTTCATTTAAGACTTTTGATGCTTCTTATGTGCTAACTAACAAATCAGGCAAAGTAGTTGCCAAATATGTTGGGGGCAAACATAAGAGTCCCAAGACTTGTGTTTGGGTACCCAAGGTGCTTGTTTCTAATGTCAAAGGACCCAAGACCGTTTGGGTACCTAAGAACAAGGCCTAAATTTGTTTTGTAGGTTTAAGCATCCGGTGGATCAAGTTGGATAATCGATAGCGGGTGCACAAACCACATGACAGGGGAGAAAAGGACGTTATCCTCATACGAGAAAAATGAAGATCCCTAAAGAACTATTACATTCGAGGATGGAAATCAAGATTTGGTCAAAGGCTTGGGTAAAATTGCTATATCTCCCGACCATTCCATTTCTAATGTTTTTCTTGTAGATTCTTTAGATTATAATTTGCTTTCTGTTTCTCAATTATGCAAAATGGGCTACAATTGTATTTTTACTGATATAGGTGTTACTATCTTTAGAAGAAGTGATGATTCAATAGCATTTAAGTAAGTGTTAGATGGTCAGCTATATTTAGTTGATTTTAATGATAATCAAGCTGAACTAGACACTTGCTTAATTGCTAAGACTAACATGGGTGGCTGTGGCATCGCCGACTCGCCCACGTTGGGATGAAGAATCTTCACGAACTTCTAAAGGGAGAGCACATTTGAGGACTAACCAATGTTCATTTTGAGAAAGGCAGGATTTGTAGCGCATGTCAAGCAGGGAAGTGTCGGTGTTTTGGGTCCGACCGCACACCCGGGGTTGCCCCTCAAGGTGTTTTTAGGAGTAGGACGGTGTCAACGACTGTAGCAAAATGGTTCGTGCCGATCGCACGAGGGACAGTGGACAAGATTTGCAGGTTCGGGCCACTTAGAGATGCGTAACACCCTACGTCCTGGTGAGTATACGAGTGCGGTTACAAGAGGGCTCTCTGGATTGAAGGCACAGAGAGTTTACGTGGGTGGCTAAGTAAAAATAGGGTCGATCGATCTGAAGGGGTGCCCCCTAGGCCTTATATACTCGACCGTGGGGCAGTACACGTGGATATGATAACAACAAGTAGCTGAAAGGTAGTGAACCTCTTGAGTTTATCCCTACGTAACCCTCGCCGACTTATCCTCGCATGGCTCCATTGCATGGGGGCTTCAGCGCGAGAAAGTCGGGTCTCTGTTGCGATTTACTCGTTCGACGTTGTGGGCCGTCCGGGTTTGCTCCAATCCAGTTTTACGTCTTCTCTGCTTTGTTGATTGTCTTTCCCCAGGCCCACGAAAGAACGACCTTACGATTTATTGGGCCCTTGGGCCTTTCGTGAGGTCTTTTACTTCTTTAGTGGACCCGGGGGATATCTATCCCCCACAAGCCCCCGATCTTTGGGTTGATTTAGAGGTAATCAACCCAAAGATCCAAGGTCCAAAAAATGACTTCCTACTATCTTCTCTTGCTCCAATCACTCGTTCGACTGAGGTTTAGTTTTGTGCTTGTGCCTTAGAGGTCGGCATTTTGATTTGTAGGATTCTGGACTTCGTTGGGTGCACCGGAGGTGCACCCAATGGGTGTAGCCCCCGACCTTTGAGTAGATTTTAGAAGATAATCCACTCGAAGGTCTTTCCCAGAAACTATCTCCATTTGCGCTCCTGCATCTCGGTTGAGGATTGGTCTTTTTAATCTTGTCCCACGCCTTAGAAGTCGGCACTATCTTGGTTTGGAATGATAATCCATGGGGTGCACCGGAGGTGCACCCAATGGGTGTAGCCCCCGACCTTCAAATGGATTTTTTTTAAGGATAATCCATTCGAAGGTCTTCCTTTCGTTTGTAGAAACTGGCATGAAGCTATTTTGCATTATGCTTTGGAGGTCAGCATTATGTCATCAATATTTTGCTGCAGAGGTCAGCGTATATTTTGTCTTTAGCAGCCGAGTTTGCAATCCATCCATATCTTGCTAGGTAGTGCAATTTATTTGCTTCTGCGATTGATTGGACGTTTGACGGACGTTCTCTGTCTAGTCTTCACGTCGCTTCTGTCGGCCATATCTTGTACTTTGCTGGCTATATTTGGCTTTCCTCTGACCCTTACTGATATCTCATTTTTGTCTTGAGGTATTCACTGCATGCCCTGCACGGATGTGACTGTTTTGAAAAATATACTGATAATTCCTGGGCGTCCCCCCCCAATGGGTGTGGGCAAGGGACGGCTTGGTACGCTGAGTGTTTTAGCCGGCTGTTTCTGAGTAGTAATGTGATGGGACGGCGAGTGTAATCATATCCTTTGCGCTGTTGACTGGAGTCCCAATGGGTGTAGTGTTGCATGAAACAGCGTCAGCCGTCTGACGCGTCTTCAGACGGGTGGAAGTGCTTATTGAATGCTTTGCGACTGTTCAGTGACCACGGTTGGAGGTGAGCGGTTGCCTCTTCCTTCTATAAATAACACCATTGCTCCTCTGGTTTTTTCACATCTCTTCGCTGTTCTTTACTGCATTCTTCTCCTCTCTCCTGTCTGCTTCCGCCATGGGCAAGAGTAACAAGCGCAAGCGCGAGCCGACTCCTCCGTCGGAGGACTTCGGCGACTCGAAGTACTCGGAGGAGGAGTTCTCCTCTGAGTCCGAGGGGTCTCCGGCTCCCGTCTCTCCCCCGGCGTCGTCTGATGATTCAGATGACTCCCAGGGGATTGCCGCGGAAGTCTGGACGTACATCCAGGCCGTCGAGCGCTCCGGGCTCGAGGGCTCGGATGAGTCGGAGTTCTCCTCGGAGGAGGAGGACTCGGACGGCGGCGAGGGCGAGGATGACGACGACGATGACGACGACGACGACGACGACGGTGGCGACGGCGATGGTGACGGCAGCGGCAGCGGTGGGGGCAGCGGCGGCGGCGATGGGAGCAAGGGCAGCACCAGGAGCGACAGCAGCACGGGCAGCACCAGAGGCGGCAGCGGCAAGGGCAGCACCAGGGGCGGCAGCGGTGGCAGCAGCAGCAAGGCCAGTGGTTAAGCGCCACTGGTCTTTAGATATTAGTATAGAGTAGTTAGAATAATGTAGTAGTAATGTAGAGTAGTATAGTAGTAGTAGTAATGTAATATAGTAGTAATGTAATGTAGTAGTAATAGGGAAGCACCAACTCGCGAAGAGTTGGTTTGTAAGCTTTTTATCTTCCCTTTAATGAAAAAATGACGTTGGCCCCTTATCGATGACTTGCTTTCCCTTATTATAGAACTGATTCTTTTGAGACAGTAGATGAATAACTTGTGCATCATACTGACGCTTTCAGAAGTAGCTGCCGAGTAGTCTTGCGGTCGGTATCGGTGTTTTAGAAATAACGCTGAACGATTGAAAGTTGATGTCAGCATTTTAGAAGTAATAACGAGCAATCGAACACGAGATCAGCGTTTTAGAGGCAACACCGAGTGAGTGAAAGTTGACGCCAACATTTTAGAAGTAATGCCGAGCGATTGAATACGAGGTCAGCGTTTTAGAGGCAACGCCGAGTGATTGAAGGTCGACGTCGGCATTTTAGAAGTAATGCCGAGCGATTGAATACGAGGTCAGCATTTTAGAGGCAACGCCGGATGATTGAAGGTCGGCGTCGACATTTTAGAAGCAATGCCGAGCGATTGAATACGAGGTCAGCGTTTTAGAGACAACGCCGAGTGGTTGAAGGTCGGCGTCGGCATTTTAGAAGTAATGCCGAGCGATTGAATACGAGGTCAGCGTTTTAGAGGCAACGCCGAGTGGTTGAAAGTCGACGTCGGCATTTTAGAGGTAATGCCGAGCGATTGAATATGAGGTCAGCGTTTTAGAGGCAACGCCGAGTGGTTGAAGGTCGACGTCGGCATTTTAGAGGTAATGCCGAGCGATTGAATACGAGGTCAGCGTTTTAGAGACAACGCCGAGTGATAGCCGGTCGCACGAGTTATTTTGAGGATAATAACCGAGTGATGAAGTGGCACGTCGGCTTTTTTTGGAAATAGCTGCCAGATGTCCACGTGGCATGCTGGGGTTTCGGAAATAACCGCCGGGTGATGACTGGGCACTTTTTGAAACGGTATCTGGCTCGAGAATATCCCATAAGAGTTGCGCTTTTAGCCGCCTTTGCTTTCCGTGCCCTAGTTCTTGCATTCCCGCATCTGAATCTTCTCTGCCACTCGCCTCCTACTCCGTTCGCTGGTGAAAAGCAAGATGGCGCCCAAGAGGAAAACTACGAACTCGTCTGCTGCGGTGATCCCTGCAATCGACCCCAACAGTCAGTTACCCTTCGCAGGTAACCATATGTCCGTTATTTCCGAAGCTGAGCTTCTCCGCCTCGTCTCCATCGGGGTTCTTCCTCCGCGGGAACTCTGTTCTTGGCGGATTTGCCACGGGACTACTGTCCCAACCGAAGATACCCACGAGTCAGTAGTTTACGCTCCTTTTCTTCTCCGCGGCCTCGGCCTTCCCATCTCTCCTTTTTTCCGTGGCCTCCTTGATTTCTATCATATCAACTTGACCCATTTGAACCCTAATTCCATTATGCAAATCTCCATTTTCGTTCACCTATGCGAAGCCTATCTCGGCGTGCTGCCGCATTTCGGTTTATGGAAGTATCTGTATCATTGTCGCCCTGGGATGGCCGGGGGACAACATCAGTTGGTCGGAGGTGCCAGTTTGGAGATGCGCCGTGGGCGGAAGACTGAGTATCTTGAGATTCCCCTCAAAGATAGCATTAAGGGGTGGCGTCTAGAGTGGTTTATAGTTGATAATTATGGAAATTCTCTCCCCTCCCGGTCGGGAAGACAGCCAGACGTTCGCACTCCGAGTTGGACTGAGTCTCCCACAGATCAGGAAGTGGCTGAGGCAGGTGTGTTGCTGGCTGAAGTTGGACTGCTGAAAGAGAGAGGTCTAACTGCCGAAGCTGTGGTTACTGATTTTGTTTTCAAGAACATTCAGCCACTGAAAGACAGGGCCTATCCGGCATATCTGTATAGAGGGCTAGCCGACTCGACTCGGGTTACCAATAGGAGAATTCCTTCTGTAGATTTGGTAAGCCGACTTGAGATGATTCTCAGAGGTAAGGTTTCAAATGTTGGTGCTCCAGTGGCATACTCGGCCTGGAACCTACCTCCTCCCAAAGCTTTCACCCTTTTTGTGTCAAATCTGCCTGTGACTGATAGCAATTTGGGCCTTAGAGTGCGACCCTCTGCTGAAGAAGTCAGTACTTTGGTTGCTTCGCTCGGGGAGATTCCTGATGATGAACGGCAGGTTTATTTTGAAGTGCCTCTGAACCCTAGCGACGCAGACATAAATGACATGCTTGATCTGTTAGCTGAGGATTCATCCGATGCCGCTCCTGATGGTACGTTGACAGTGGTGCCCCTTCCAGAGGTTGATACAACTTTGGATGTCCCGAAACCTGTCAGTACTCGCCCGAGGCGCCCTAGCCGAACCAGTCAGCCCGAGCCTTCTGCTGATGAGCAAAAGAAGAAGAGAAGACGCCTCCGGCGAGTATCCAGTTTTGATGAGGACGCCGGTACCTTAGCTCCTGCTGCTGAAGAAGTGCCTGCAACTGGCTTTATTGACACTGACCCCAATGGGTGTGCCCAAACTGCTGCTGACCCCAATGGGTGTGCCCAAACTGCTGCTGACCCCAATGGGTGTGCTCCATCTGCTGCTGACCCCAATGGGGGTGCTCCTTGCGTTGTTACTGTGGAAGATGAGGAGGAAGAAAATGAAGCTCCTTTAACTCGGAAAAACAGTCGGCAGTTCATCGCCAGCGGTGGAAGTAGTGGAGTTCCTTCTCCTGCTTTGTCTGCCCTCATCGGTCTGCAAGAGCTGTCCCTGGCCAACTTTGATCAAACTCTAGAGGATATGGTCCCAGAGGACTTGTTATCAGAGCCTGTGGATGATGATGCAACAGAGACTTGCGCTGCCGTGCCGGATGCTGGGTTGAGGTCATCCCGTGCCTCGTCGACCTTAGAGCACGATCTCGAGGGTCGGGATGCTGACTTGGATTGTTCTGGTCCCATGGAAGTAGTTGAGGGCCCGTCAACCTTAGAGGTGGTTACTGCAAAGAGCCTGGACCCCAAGAATAGTGCTGACGCATGCCCAGCCCCCGAGGATGTCGCTGGGGAAGACTTAGCTCGGGTGAAGAGTATAAGCCACTGCCCAGCCCCCGAGGGTGTTGCCGGGGATGATCCGGCTCAAGTGGGCAGTGCCAACTGTGACCCAGCCCCCGAGGGTGCCCGAGCAAGGTCTCCTTCCTGCACTTCCATGGACGTTCACGCGGGTTCACCTCCACACTCTGGCGGCATGGTGGTGGTCCAAACTCTAGATCAGGGAGTCGCTTTAGAGGGCAGGGTCCCTGCTGGTCTGGCGTTTGGCTCTGTTGAAGGCACTGAGCTCATTCCTACTGGTCTGTTGCAAGCTGCTTCGGGTGGTGGTCTGGCATCTGGTTATCAGCTGATTTCTCCTGATTTGGGGATCCCTTCGTTCTTTTCCAACCTCCAGGTACTGTGCTGTACTTTTAGCTTGATCTTTGCGTTGCATGAGCTTTTGTCATTATGTTCATCTGTTCTTCTTATCAGGCTTTGGTGGATGGGATGGCCAGCCAGCTGAGATCGCAGGGTGCTTTCATCCCAGAAGTCGCTTCGTCTCTTGAGCATTGGAATCCAGTGTCGCTTCATCGTCGTGTATCCGAGTTGGAGGCAACTAACGCTGGTTAGTGCTCTTTTTCTTCTTCTTTTTGCCTTTGTTCATGGACTGTTTTACCTTCTGACCTCGGTTTGTTTGATTGCTTCTTGCTAGGGGTGACTCGGCAGATTGCAATTCTTGAAGAAAAACATTCCCGAGATCAAGCTTAAATGGCTCAACGGTGCGCTGACTTCGAGGAGAAGTATTCTCAGAGCCAGATTGAACTAAATCAGGTCTCCGCTGCTTTGGATGACGCCAACGCTCTGAGTTCTTCTCTTCATGCTCGGCTTGACTCTGAAAAGGTAACTTACAAAACCGTGCCTCGCCTTGCTATGCTCTT
The DNA here is from genome assembly GCF_902167145.1 of Zea mays. Classification (NCBI taxonomy): domain Eukaryota; kingdom Viridiplantae; phylum Streptophyta; class Magnoliopsida; order Poales; family Poaceae; genus Zea; species Zea mays. The sequence goes on along the minus strand of NC_050099.1, from coordinate 32,906,918 downwards.
ATTACTTGCTTGGATTCTTAAGGAGTTGATTTTTGTTTGTAGGAAGAAAAACGTATCCTTGCTGCTTCTCGCGACAATCTGGACAGATTGTATCGAGATTCTAACAACTCGCTGACCATCTTGGAGAGGAGTCACCGCTTTACAATGGAAGAACTGGACAATCAGCGTTGCAGGCTGCAAGAATCTGCGGACGAAGTGACCCGCCTCAAGCAATTGATATCAGCAAAGGATGCCACCATCAAGGGACTCCGAGCTTCTAAGAAATCCATTGCTCAGGAGTTAGAAGCTGCTCAGCTGGCTGCTAAAGTTGCCGAAGAAACTGCTGTTACTCTCAAAGCTCAGCGCGATAAAGCCATGGACAAGGCTATTCGGGCGGGACGAATCTTGATGAGAAGACCCGGTGTGGTTGTTCCTGAAGACATAAAAGCCGATGTGAATGCTGCCCCCGATTCTTCGAATCGCCCTTCTTCGTCGGTCGTTCCTGAGAAAGACATTGGAAAATAGAGAAACATTTTGCGTGCTCTGAGCGCGCGGTTAGCATGATCAAGTATTCGTTAGAAAATATCAGCTTATCATTCAAGTGACATAATTACTCTCTTATTGTATCAGAATTTATTGGTTCGTAAGTTTGTGGTAACGCCGCATGTTGATTATGAAGTTTGTTTGCGGGATATGGAAGTCATCCCCTGAATTGCGTAAGCGCGAGTATGCTGCACCGGCTTAAGCCACCACTGACTTTAGCCGATAGCTCCATTAGTAGGGCATAGTGGTCACCCTGGGTTAAGTAAGCGTGAGCATGTTGCACCGCCTTAAGTTGTTGCCGACTTAAGTCGATTGCTCCGTTTGTAGGGCATAGTGATCACCCCGAGTTAAGTAAGCGTGAGCATGTTGCACCGCCTTAAGTCGTTGCCGACTTAAGTCGATTGCTCCGTTTGTAGGGCATAGTGGTCACCCTGAGTTAAGTAAGCGTGAGCATGTTGCACCGCCTTAAGTTGTTGCCGACTTAAGTCGATTGCTCTGTTTGTAGGGCATAGTGGTCACCCCGAGTTAAGTAAGCGTGAGCATGTTGCACCGCCTTAAGTCGTTGCTGACTTAAGTCGATTGCTCCGTTTGTAGGGCATAGTGGTCACCCCGAGTTAAGTAAGCATGAGCATGTTGCACCGCCTTAAGTCGTTGCCGACTTAAGTCGATTGCTCCGTTTGTAGGGCATAGTGGTCACCCTGAGTTAAGTAAGCGTGAGCATGTTGCACCGCCTTAAGTTGTTGCCGACTTAAGTCGATTGCTCCGTTTGTAGGGCATAGTGGTCACCCCGAGTTAAGTAAGCATGAGCATGTTGCACCGCCTTAAGTCGTTGCCGACTTAAGTCGATTGCTCCGTTTGTAGGGCATAGTGGTCACCCTGAGTTAAGTAAGCGTGAGCATGTTGCACCGCCTTAAGTTGTTGCTGACTTAAGTCGATTGCTCTGTTTGTAGGGCATAGTGGTCACCCCGAGTTAAGTAAGCGTGAGCATGTTGCACCGCCTTAAGTCGTTGCCGACTTAAGTCGATTGCTCCGTTTGTAGGGCATAGTGGTCACCCCGAGTTAAGTAAGCGTGAGCATGTTGCACCGCCTTAAGTCGTTGCCGACTTAGGTCGATTGCTCCATTTGTAGGACATAGTGGTCACCCCGAGTTAAGTAATAATGCGAGTCAATTGTAAACGAGCCGAGTATCTTTGAAATCTCTCTTTATTGATGACATATTTCCATTTTACAGAATACATTGTCGCCCCAGCAGTTTTGAAATACAGCCTAGGGATAAAACTTTCTGAGGTGCTCTATGTTCCAGGAGTTCCCAACTTCTGTGCCATCCATCTGAGTGAGGCGATATGATCCGGGCCGAGTGACTTCTGCCACTATGAAAGGTCCTTCCCATAAGGGTGATAACTTGTGCCGTCCTTCTCCCGTTAGAATTCGGCGGAGGATGAGGTCTCCTATTGAAAAGAACCGCTGCCGCACAGCTTTGTCGTGATAGCGCCTTAGAGTCTGCTGGTACCGTGCTGATTGGATTACTGCATTCAGTCGCTCTTCCTCAAGTACATCAACGTCCTCCAGCCTGGTGGCCTCGGCTTCTGCTATGCTTTCGAAGATCAATCTTGGCGCCCCAAACTTGAGATCAGCAGGTAGCACTGCCTCCGATCCATAGACCATGAAGAAAGGAGTGTTTCCATGCAGGGCTCGACTAGGTTGGGTTCTTAAGCTCCAAACGACATAAGGCAGTTCTCTTATCCATTTTCCTGCGAATTTTTCATTCTTATCGAAGACCCTTTTCCTGAGTGCCTCCAATATCATTCCGTTGGCTCGCTCAACTTGCCCGTTGGCTCTTGGATGTGCTACAGATGCGTACTTGATCTGAATGCTCTTTTGCTCGCAGAAGTCAAAGAATTCTGAACTGGTGAAGTTGGATCCCAAGTCAGTGATGATACTGTTTGGTATCCCAAATCTGAATATTATGCCTTGTATGAATTCCACGGCTTTAGCAGAGGTTAGAGAAGCAATGGGCATGAACTCTATCCATTTAGTGAATTTGTCAATCGCCACCAATACATGGGTATATCCCCCTTGAGCTTTCTTGAAAGGTCCAATCATATCCAGTCCCCAGCATGCGAAAGGCCAGGTTACTGGTATGGTCTGTAGCTGCTGTGCTGGCATATGCTGTTGCTTTGACAAGTATTGGCAAGCTTCGCATCTCTGAACTAATTCGGCTGCATCGTTCTTCGCCGTCGGCCAATAGAATCCTGACCTGAAAACCTTCCCGACTAGTGTTCTGGATGCTGCATGTATCCCACATTGCCCTGCATGGACTTCCTCCAGAAGTTGTTTCCCGGTGGACGAGAGAACGCACTTCATGAGGATGCCTGATGCGCACCTTCTGTACAGTTCCTCCCCAATGAGTGTATAGTGAGCCGACTGCCTGGCAATGCGCTCTGCCGAGTTCTTGTCATCTGGTTCTTCTTCATTCTTTATATACTTAATAATCGGTCTTCTCCAGTCGTTAGAATCTGACTCGAGTTGATTTATGATGTTGCACTCTTCTGTTTGATCCATTGAGATACTCGGCTGCAGAATTTCTTGCACGAAGACTCCGGGTGGGACCTGAGTTCGACCGGATCCGAGCTTGGACAGTACATCGGCCGCCGTGTTCCGATCTCTTTCTATATGATGAAATTCCAGACCCTCAAATTTATCTTCCAGCTTTCGGACGGCAGCGCAGTATTTTCCCATTGAATCACTTGAACAATCCCATTCCTTGTTTATCTGGCTGATGACTACCAGAGAATCTCCGTATACCATCAATCTCTTGACGCCTAGTGACATGGCGATGTTCAATCCGTGTATCAAAGCTTCGTACTCGGCTGCATTGTTAGAGGCCGGGAATAGCAACTGGAGAGCGTACTTGAGGTGCTCGCCTCCAGGTGCGGTGAAGAGAATCCCTGCTCCTGCTCCCTGCAGCTTCAGCGAGCCATCAAAATACATTCGGCATACTTCTGCAGTTTCTGGATTGTCTGGTACTTGCTGTTCTGTCCACTCTGATACGAAGTCAACCAGTGCTTGAGTTTTGATGGCAGTGCGAGGTCGGAACTCGATATCGTGGGATCCCAGCTCGCAAGCCCACTTGGCTATTCGGCCAATGGCTTCCTTGTTGTGAAGAATGTCCCCTATTGGAAAACCAGTGACTACTATGACTTTGTGGTCGTCAAAGTAGTGACGCAGCTTGCGGGCAGTTAGAAGTACCGCATATAATAGCTTCTGAACCTGAGGATACTTTTTCTTCGAGGGGCCTAGAACTTCACTGATGAAGTAAACAGGATGTTGTACTGGATAGGCATGTCCTTCTTCTACTCGCTCGACTACCAACGCGGTGCTTACCACGTGAGTCGTGCAAGAAATATACAGCAACAAATATTCAGCCGGTTGAGTCGGCGTAGCTCGCCGGGGTGGTTTCAGTACTGGCGGTGTTGTCAAGAATTTCTTCAGTGCGTCTAGAGCTTCTTGTGCTTCTGAAGTCCATTGAAACTTATCCACCTTCTTGAGTAGCTTGTAAAATGGCAAACCTTTTTCTCCCAGCCTGGGTATAAATCTGCTCAGAGCTGCCATACATCCGGTGAGTCGCTGAACCTTCTTTTGTGACCGAGGAGCTTCCATCTTCATGATAGCTTCAATTTTATCTGGATTAGCCTCAATTCCCCGGTGGCTGACGATAAACCCGAGCAACTTTCCTGCTGGTACCCCGAAAACACATTTTTCAGGATTGAGCTTCCATCTATATCTTCTCAGGCTGTTGAAAACCAGCTGTAAATCTTCGATGAAGTTTTCCGGATTCTCTGTTTTGATCACCACATCATCTACGTAAGCCTCCACACGCTTGCCCCAGTGATCGGCTAAGCATGTTTGAATGGCTCTCTGATAAGTCGCTCCAGCGTTTTTGAGGTTGAACGGCATGGAGGTATAACAGAAAGCACCAAACGGAGTGATGAACGCTGTTTTTTCCTCGTCTTCTTTTGCCAAACTAATCTGATGATACCCGGAATAGCAATCTAAGAAAGACAGCATAGAACATCCAGCGGTGGAATCCACCACCTGATCTATCCTCGGGAGCCCGAAGGGATCCTTCGGACAGTGTTTGTTGAGATCAGTATAGTCGACGCACATGCGCCAATCCACTTTATTCTTTTTGAGTACAAGAACAGGGTTGGCTAACCACTCGGGGTGTAATACTTCTCTAATAAATCCAGCCGCGACCAAGCGAGCTAACTCGGCACGAATGGCCTCTCTCTTGTCGGGCGTGAAACGACGTAGCTTTTGCCGGATCGGCCTCGCCTGGGGATAGACCTTCAATTTGTGCTCGGCCAGTTCTCTTGGGACTCCCGGCATATCCGCAGGTTGCCATGCGAATACATCTCGGTTATCTTGCAGGAACTGGACGAGCGCGCTTTCCTATTTGTCGTTTAAGCTGGAGCTGATGATGGCCGTCTTGCGCTCATCAGCGAACCCCAGGTTGATTCGCTTGGTTTCTTCAGTCGGCCGCATAGAGGTCACGGCCTGAGCTTCGTTTGCCGGTACTGCGAGGTCCTCCTCAGGCTTAGAGTTCGCCAGTGTAGAAGGAACCGTTGACGGCTTGGTGGTGAGGGCTGCTTGGATGGCCACTCGGAAACATTCTGCGGCGCCCTGGAAGTCGGCGCGCACAGTTATGATTCCTTGCGGTCCTGGCATCTTCAGTATCATGTATGTATAGTGCGGAATGGCCATGAATTTGGCCAGTCCCGGCCTCCTGATGATGGCGTTGTACCCGCAGTCGAAGTTCGCCACCTCGAACCTCAGGAACTCGGTTCTGTAGTTCTCCGGAGTTCCGAAGGTGACCGGCATGTAGATGTGGCCCAGTGGGTATTCCCCTTCCGTCGGCACGATGCCGAAGAAAGGAGTGTCCGACTCGTGGAGCTCTTTGAGGTGAACTCCCAAGCCTTGGAGCGTCCGGGGGAAGGTGACGTTGATGCTGCTCCCCCCGTCCACTAGCACCTTCTTTACCCGACTTTCTCGGATCACCGGATCGACGAGGAGCGGGTATTTGCCTGGATGGTCGAAGTTGAGCCATTGATCCTCCCGAGTGAAAGTGATTGGGTGCTCCGACCACCGGTATGGGGCGGGAGGACCGGTGGTCGCTACCAGTATCTGGCGGTCGTTGAGCTTTTGTTGTCTTTTGTTCTCCTGCGACCCATGTCCGCCGAAGATGACGTTGACCTCCCCGTCAACGCGTGGGAAAGCTCCTCCTCCCCCCTCCTCCTACTGATGGGGCTGTCGTGGCTCATCTGGTCCTCCCCTCGGCGGAGGAGGCGGTAGAGGTTGGAAGGGTCGGCCGTGCCCGACGGAGTGCTTGAAGTCCCGGCAGTTACGAAGAGTGTGGCGCATGTCCTTGTGGTACGGGCACTGGGCGTCGAGGATGTCGTCCAGCGTGCGCTCGCCTCCACGAGGTCCCCCTCGGGCGCGAGAGGCGGGTGGTCCGGCGGCGTGTACTTCTTCACGAGGCCTCTTCTCCCACCGTTTGTCGGATGGTTGGTTCGCGTCACGTCGTGGTGCTGCTGGTGCAGGCTTTGCTTCTCCGATGAGATCCTGGGCCCGCTCGTCGGCGGTGATGTAGAGGTCGGCTTCCCGGAACAGCTCCTTGGAGGTAGTCGGCGCCTTTTGTAGTATGGCTCGGACGAAAGCCGAGTCATTGGATCCTCTGTAGAAGTCCTCGATCACGGCCGCCTCCGTGACCTCGGGGATGCGGTTTCTCATGGTCTGGAACCTTTTGAGGTACGACCGGAGAGTCTCATCCCCCCGGCGCTTGATGGATTTGAGGTCCCATGGTTGCGCTGGCTTGTCGGAGAGGGACTGGAAGTTGGCGGTGAAACGTCGACTGAAGTCTCCCCAGTCGTCGATGCAGTGTCGGGGTAGATGTCGTAGCCACTGTAGCGCATCTTGCCCAAGGACGATGGGCAGATACGCGGTCATGACGTCCTCAGATGCCCCGGCAGCCCGAGCAGCGGTGGTGTAGACGGCTAGCCACCCCCCTGGATCCTGCTTAGGTTCATATTTGTCGACATTGGATACCTTGAAGTTGGGAGGCCATTGGATGGCCCTAAGGCGCGGAGTAAGAGCGGATACTCCGCACGTGTCCTCCTGTCGTCGGGGACGATGTCTGTCCCGGGGAGGGGAGCGGTGGTTGCGGTTCCTCGACCGTCCCCGGGTGGTACCGCCAGTTGAAGTTGTTGCTGACTCAGTCCTGGTGGCTTGGCTTTGAGTCGGGAAGCCATGATCTCGGTCATACTCCTCCCGACGGCGAATTTCGTTTTCATGCCGCCGTTCGCGCGAAGCATTGATAGAGCTTCGCGCGTCTCGGCGACAGTTGATGGCGTGTCGTAGATCATTCGGCGGGTGAGCGAGCGGTAGAAGATGGTTGGCCGCCTGAGTGAACAGGCGTCGGTATCCCTCGGCGTCGGGAGTCCGAGGAAGTCCGTCAGCTATTCGAGCTAGTATGCCTCCGACTTCGCTTGGCGTGTTCATAGCTCGGGCGAAGTCGGGGTTCAGGTTGCGCCCGAAGAGCGGATTCTCCCGGCGTTGCCTCGCATCTTGCTCGGCTTGCTCCTGAGTCCGTCGGCGATCACGTCGTCGGGAGTTCCTTCGTTCTCTGAAGACGCGTTCTTCCGGAGTTTCTCCTATTTCCGAGACCTCGTCTCGCGAGACAGGCTGCTCCGGATCCCGTTCCCCAGCCGCGTGATGTCGTAGAACGTTCCTGCGTCGGTTCCTCCGTCGGCGGGATTCTCGTTGAGGTGGTTCTTCTCCAGGCGCGGTCGGTTCGTCGTCAGAGACGGCGGGCGACTCCACTCTCCCGATGAAGAGGACGTCGGGGTAGAATGGTGCTGCTGTCGCGGCGACTTTCTTTCCGTTCTCCTTTGAGGCCGGAGGAACGGAAAGAACGACTTGCCTTTCCCTGGTCTCCTTCTTCCTCGCGATCCGTGTCCATTCTTTCGTCGGGGAAGTAGACAGCGGAGTCTCCCGGGTCAGCGAGCTTCCAGCTCCAGCCTTTCCGGAGACGATCTTTTTCCGAAGAGCCGGAGGTTGTGTCTCTCCAGCATTTTCGGAGTTCGTTGGAGGAGACTTCTTTTCCGGCGGATCCGCGATGCGGTGTAGAATTCCCTCTTCATCTGCTACAGATGAGATTGTCCCGAAGCAGAATACAGATCCGGGACGCACGGTGATCTTGCTGTGGAAGGTGACGACCATTGAGCTAGCTTGGATCGTCGACACACCCCCTACCTGGCGCGCCAGCTGTCGATGTTTTTGGTCCGACCGCACACCCGGGGTTGCCCCTCAAGGTGTTTTTAGGAGTAGGACGGTGTCAACGAATGTAGCAAAATGGTTCGTGCCGATCGCATGAGGGACAGTGGACAAGATTTGCAGGTTCGGGCCGCTTAGAGATGCGTAACACCCTACGTCCTGGTGAGTATACGAGTGCGGTTACAAGAGGGCTCTCTGGATTGAAGGCACAGAGAGTTTACGTGGGTGGCTAAGTAAAAATAGGGTCGATCGATCTGAAGGGGTGCCCCCTAGGCCTTATATACTCGACCGTGGGGCAGTACACGTGGATATGATAACAACAAGTAGCTGAAAGGTAGTGAACCTCTTGAGTTTATCCCTACGTAACCCTCGCCGACTTATCCTCGCATGGCTCCATTGCATGGGGGCTTTAGCGCGGGAAAGTCGGGTCTCTGTTGCGATTTACTCGTTCGACGTTGTGGGCCGTCCGGGTTTGCTCCAATCCAGTTTTACGTCTTCTCTGCTTTGTTGATTGTCTTTCCCCAGGCCCACGAAAGAACGACCTTACGATTTATTGGGCCCTTGGGCCTTTCGTGAGGTCTTTTACTTCTTTAGTGGACCCGGGGGATATCTATCCCCCACAGGAAGCAAGTTGGAGTCCATCATCCACACAAGAACATCATGACGACTGATAGGCCGCTTGAGCTGCTCCACATGGACCTATTTGGCCCGATCGCTTATATAAGCATCGACGGGAGTAAGTACTGTCTAGTTTTTGTGGATGATTATTCTCGCTTCACTTGGGTATTCTTTTTGCAGGAAAAATCTCAAACCCAAGAGACCTTAAAGAGATTCTTAAGACGGGCTCAAAATGAGTTTGGATTGAGGATCAAAAAGATTAGAAGCGACAATGCAACAGAGTTCAAGAACTCTCAAATCGAAGGATTTCTTGAGGAGGAGGGCATCAAGCATGAGTTCTCTTCTCCCTACACACCTCAACAAAATAGTGTAGTGGAGAGGAAGAATAGAACTCTACTGGACATGACAAGAACCATGCTTGATGAATACAAGACACCGGACCGGTTTTGGGCGGAGGCGATCAACATCGCTTGCTACTCCATCAACCGGTTATACCTTCACCGAATCCTCAAGAAAACATCGTATGAACTCCTTACTGGTAAAAAGCCCAATGTTTCTTATTTTAGAGTCTTTGGGAGTAAATGCTTTATTCTTATTAAGAGAGGTAGAAGTTCTAAATTTGCTCCTAAAGCTGTAGAAGGCTTTTTACTCGGTTATGACTCAAACACAAGGGCATATAGAGTCTTCAACAAATCCACTGGATTAGTTGAAGTTTCTTGTGACATTGTGTTTGATGAGACTAATGGCTCCCAAGTGGAGCAGGTTGATCTTGATGAATTAGATGATGAATAGGCTACGTGCATCGCGCTAAGGAACATGTCCATTGGGGATGCGTGTCCAAAGGAATCCGAGGAGCCCACACAAAGACAAGATCAACCATCATCTTCCATGCAAGCATCTCCACCAACTTAAGATGAGGATAAGGCTCGAGAAGAAGAGGATGAAGATCAAGACGATGAGCCACCTCAACGGGGACTAGGTTCTTTGGTCTTAGTGACCTGAACCTCGGTAAAACAAATCACTGTGTTCACTCGTGTTGATTTCCACTTGATTTGTTTTTCCTCTTTCCTCTCTCTAACATTTCCTTGCTACTATTATTTTGAGTTTGCTCCCAAAGTCGTACACATCCATTTGAGCAACTCATAGCAGGTGAAACAATCTTCCGCACTCGAATTTAATTCTTACGCTAACCCCGACCTTAGTTTGTGTTTAAGTTTATAAATTTCAAGTTTCGCCTATTCACCCCCTCTAGGCAACGAGTGAACATCTCCCCCTTGATCATTATCCTCCTCTTGAGGTGGCTCATCGCCTTGATCTTCATCCTCTTCTTCTCGAGCCTTATCCTCATCTTGAGTTGGTGGAGATGCTTGCATGGAAGATGATGGTTGATCTTGTGTTTGTGTGGGCTCCTCGGATTCCTTTGGACACACATCCCCAATGGACATGTTCCTTAGCGCAATGCATGGAGCCTATTCATCATCTAATTCATCAAGATCAACTTGCTCCACTTGGGAGCCATTAGTCTCATCAAACACAATGTCATGAGAAACTTCAACTAATCCAGTGGATTTGTTGAAGACTCTATATGCCCTTGTGTTTGAGTCATAACCGAGTAAAAAGCCTTCTACAGCTTTAGGAGCAAATTTAGAACTTCTACCTCTCTTAATAAGAATAAAGAATTTGCTCCCAAAGACTCTAAAATAAGAAACATTGGGCTTTTTACCAGTAAGGAGTTCATACGATGTTTTCTTGAGGATTCGGTGAAGGTATAACCGGTTGATGGAGTAGCAAGTGGTGTTGATCGCCTCCGCCCAAAACCGGTCCGGTGTCTTGTATTCATCAAGCATGGTTCTTGCCATGTCTAGTAGAGTTCTATTCTTCCTCTCCACTACACCATTTTGTTGAGGTGTGTAGGGGAAGAGAACTCATGCTTGATGCCCTCCTCCTCAAGAAATCCTTCGATTTGAGAGTTCTTGAACTCCGTTGCATTGCCGCTTCTAATCTTTTTGATCCTCAATCCGAACTCATTTTGAGCCTGTCTTAAGAATCTCTTTAAGGTCTCTTGGGTTTGAGATTTTTCTTGCAAAAAGAATACCCAAGTGAAGCGAGAATAATCATCCACAATAACTAGACAGTACTTACTCCCGTCGATGCTTATATAAGCGATCGGGCCAAATAGGTCCATGTGGAGCAGCTCAAGCGGCCTATCAGTCGTCATGATGTTCTTGTGTGGATGATGGACTCCAACTTGCTTCCCTATTTGATATGCGCTACAAATCCTGCCTTTCTCAAAATGAACATTGGTTAGTCCTAAAATGTCCTCTCCCTTTAGAAGTTTGTGAAGATTCTTCATCCCAACGTGGGCGAGTCGGCGATGCCAGAGCCAGCCCATGTTAGTCTTAGCAATTAAGCAAGTGTCTAGTTCAGCTTGATTATTATTAAAATCAACTAAATATAGCTGACCATCTAACACTTCCTTAAATGCTATTGAATCATCACTTCTTCTAAAGACAGTAACACCTACATCAGTGAATAGACAGTTGTATCCCATTTTGCATAATTGAGAAACAGAAAGCAGATTCTAATCTAAATAATCTACGAGAAAAACATTAGAAATGGAATGGTCAGGGGATATGACAATTTTACCCAAACCTTGATTTTCATCCCTGAATGTAATAGCTCTTTGGGGGTCTTCATTTTTCTCGTATGAGGAGAACATCATTTTCTCCCTTGTCATGTGGTTTGTGCACCCGCTATCGATTATCCAACTTGATCCACCGGATGCATAAATGAAAGGAAAATGTGCACTTGGGCCTTTTCTATAAATGCTTTGGTGATTAGATGCCCAACACATAGTATTTTGGTTCATATGTGCTAAGTGCTAAAGAGATGAAAATCAAAGAATCAAGGTATGACTCTGGCCTTAGTGAATTGTTTTTGGTACTAACATATTTCTCTAAGTGCTAGGAACCTTGACAAATCAAATGAAATTGGATTGGAGAAGTTTGGCTAAGTCCAGCCAAACTTGCACCAGCCTTCGGTGCACCGGACTGTCCGGTGCACAGGCTGGTCCAGCAGCGAACTCACTGCTCTTGGGAAATCGCCGAGGGTGCTGCGGCTAAAATTCATCGGACTGTTCGGTGGTGCACCGGATTGTCCGGTGAGCCAACGGCGCCCGCGCCAACGGTCGACAACGTGATCAACGGGCGACGCGTGGCCAGAGCCAACGGTCACCAGGGCGCACCGGACTGTTCGATGTGCACCGGACTGTTCGGTGTGCACCGAACAGTGTCCAGTGCGCCAAGGGGACCAAAGGCTCAACAGTCGGCTTTGCCCAAAGAGGAAAGAAATAGGGCAATGTTCATGTCTAGTGGTGCACCGGACTGTCCGGTGTGCTAACCGACAGGAGACAAGAATTGCCTACCAAATGGAGATCCAATGGCTCCTAGCTACCTTGGGGCTATAAAAGGGACCCCTAGGCGCATGGAGCAACAGACTAAGCATTCATTAAACATTCTAAGACGCCTAGACTCCACAAGCACGCATCCGGATCATTGAGATTGAGATTTGAGCACTTGTCTAGTTGTGAACTTGTTGCGTTGTGTTTGGCGTGCTCTTGTCTTAACTTGTGTGCGTGACTTCGCTGTGACTCTAACTCTTGTGTGTGTTTCTTTCCCCCCTTTACTCTTGTGGGTTTCATTGAGATCAATCTTGTAAGGGTGAGAGGCTCCAACTTGTGGAGATTCCTCACAAACGGGAAGCGTCTACTAAGGAAGTAAATCGTGGTACTCAAGTTTGATCATTGGATCACTTGAGAGGGATTGAGTGCAATCCTTGACCGAAGGAGGTCACCACAACGTGGAGTAAGCATTGGCCGAACCACGGGATAAAATCACTGTGTCTCTTGTCTCACTTTTTATTGTGATTGGTTTCTCTTCTTGAGTTCTCGCTCAATCACTTATGCTATTGTTCCTAAGTTCAATACTCATTCTAAAGGAACAATCAAGTGAAGAGTTCTCTCTATAGCATCTTGGTTTAATATTACTAACATTTTATAACCAATTTTTGGTTATTTAGTGTTGTTAATTACAGGATCACCTATTCACCCCCCTCTAGGTGCTCTCAATTGGTATCAGAGTCATACTCTTCATTAAGGGACTAATCGACCGAAGAGATGGATTCTAAGGGTAAGGGGATGGTGATCAATGACAAGGAGAAGGATACCCTCTACGTCAATGAGCCAAAAGATGACAAGCCCACTGACTCAGGCTCGAGTCACAAGAAGAGGGATGGGAAGAAGAAGAGGAGCATAAAGAAGATCATATACGACAACGACACCTCTTCTTCACCAAGGGACGACGACGACGAAGACTCTTTGTCGAAAAAGAAAACGGTTAATCAAAACTATTCCTTTGATTATTCTTGCATCCCTTATAATTCGAATGCCCATTTACTATCTATTCCACTAGGAAAACCCCCACACTTTGATGGAGAGGACTATTCATTCTGGAGTCATAAAATGTGTAGTCATTTATTTTCCCTCCATCCTAGTATTTGGGAAATTGTTGAAAATGGAATGCATTTCGATTGCAGTGATAATCTTGTATTCATAAATGAGCAAATACATAAAAATGCCCAAGCCACTACTGTTTTGCTAGCATCTCTATGCAGGGATGAATACAACAAAGTGAGCGGCTTGGACAATGCCAAGCAAATATGGGATACCCTCAAGATCTCTCACAGGGTAATGATGTCACCATGATCACAAAGATGGAACTGGTGGAAGGCGAACTTGGGAGGTTTGCCATGATAAGGGGAGAGGAGCCAACTCAAACGTACAACAGACTCAAGACCCTTATCAACAAGATCCAAAGCTATAGGAGTAGTACAAGATGGACGGATCATGATGTCGTCCAACTCATGCTAAGGTCATTTATTGTTATTGATCCTCATCTTGTAAATCTTATTCATGAGAACCCCAGGTACACCAAGATGACGCCCGAAGAAATTCTTGGAAATTCATGAGCGAGCGCATGATGGTAAAGGAAGCGAGGTATGTGGACGATGCCTTAAACGGACCGCTTCCTCTACATGAGCCGCAACCCTTTGCTCTCAAAGCAACCAGCAGCATGGAGACGCTGCCTGGCAAGGTAACACAAGTGGAGGCTGCCGGGCTCAACGAGGATAAAATGTCGCTCATCATCAAGCGCTTCAAGACCGCCTTGAAGGGACGCAAGGAGTACCCTAACAAGAACAAATCGAGGAGAAAGCGCTCCTGCTTCAAATGCGGTAAGTCTAGTCATTTCATAGCACAATGTCCCAATAATAACAATGACCAGGCACAAGAAAAGTATGGGAAGAAGGAAAGGAAGAAGAACTACAAGAAGGCGAAGGGCGAGGCGCACATTGGAGAAGAGTGGGACTTCGACTGTTCTTAATTTGACTCCGATGATGAAGGACTAGCTGCCTCGGCCTTCAACAAGTCTTCTCTCTTCCCCAACGAACGACACATGTGCCTCATGGCTAAGGAAAAGAAGGTACGTATACGAGATACACCTAAGTACACTTCTTCTAGTGATGAGGAATTTTCTGATGATGATGAAATAGACTATAGTGATCTTTTTAAAGGATTAGACAGATCTAAGGTAGACAAGATAAATGAATTGATTGATGCACTTAATGAAAAAGACAAGCTACTAGAAAAACAAGAAGATATTCTCTATGAGGAACATGATAAGTTTATTAATGTTCAAAAATATCTTGCACTAGAAGTTAAGAAAAATGAATTGTTGTCCTCTGAATTATCGACATGTCATGATTCTATTTCTAGTCTAAAAATTTGAATGCTAATTTAAATACTAAGCTAGAAAAAGTTAATGTGGCTAGTTCATGTGTAGAGCATGTTGTAATCTGCAATAGGTGTAAAGATTTTGATATTGAAGCTTGTAATGAACATGCCTCTACTATTCTTAAATTAAACAATGATGTTGCAAGTCTTAATGCTCAACTTAAGGCTTACAAGGATAATTATGCTAAACTAAAATTTGCTAGGGATGCCTACACCATTGGTAGACACCCCTCAATTAAGGATGGACTTGGTTTCCAAAAGGGGACCAAGAACTTTACAAGCCATAGCACCTCCAATCTCAACAAGGAGAAAGGGAAGGCTCCTATGGCTAGTAGTTCTCAAAAGAACCATGTCTATTTTTATAGGAAAGTTACTAATGTTACTCATCATGATAAGTGTCATAATCATTCTGTTTTTCCTGTGTGTCATGATGATGTATTTAGTTCCCATGCCATGTTTGCAACTAGCTCCTCTTATGCTCATGGTAGAAATAGGCCTAGGCGTAATCATGTTGTTTCTCATGTGCCTAGGAAAGTATCCACTGGTCCAACTTCTATTTATCATACATGTGACGCTTCATTTGTACTGCCATGTAAAAATGCTAAAGTAGTTGCTAGAAAGTTGGGATCTAAATGCAAGAGAGACAAAACTTGCATTTGGGTTCTAAAATCTATTGTAACTAACCTTGTAGGACCCAACAAGAGTTGGGTACCTAAAACCCAAGCTTAATTACCTTGTAGGTTTATGCATCCGGGGGCTCAAGCTGGATTATTGATAGCGGATGCACAAACCACATGACGGGGGAGAAGAAAATGTTCAATTCCTACGCCAAGAATAGGGATTACCAAGACACTATTATCTTTGGAGATGGGAACCAAGGCAAGGTCAAAGGCTTAGGCAAAATAGCCATCACAACCGAGCATTCGATCTCTAATGTGTTTTTAGTAGAATCGCTCGGGTACAATTTGTTGTATGTAAGCCAATTATATTATATGGGTTATAATTGTTTATTTACAAATATTGATGTATCTGTCTTTAGAAGAAGTGATAATTCATTAGCTTTTAAGGGTGTATTAGACGGCAAGCTCTACTTAGTTGATTTCTCAAAAGAGAATGTTGATCTAGATGCATGCTTAATTGCTAAGACTAATATGGGCTGGCTCTAGCATCGCCGTCTAGCACATGTTGGAATGAAGAACATTCATAAGCTTCTAAAGGGAGAACATGTGTTAGGACTAACCGATGTCTGTTTTGAGAAATACAGACCTTGTGTAGTGTGCCAAGCAGGGAAGCAGGTGGGAAGTACTCATCAAAGCAAGAACGTGATGACAACATCAAGACCACTGGAACTCCTACATATGGATCTCTTCAGGCCCGTTGCTTATCTCAGCATTGGGGGAAGTAAGCATGGTCTTGTTATTGTAGATGATTTTTCCTGCTTCACTTGGGTGTTCTTTTTGTAGGATAAATCTGAAACCCAAGGAACTTTAAAGTGCTTCTTAAGGAGAGCTCAAAACGAATTCAAGCTAAAAGTGAAAAAGATAAGAAGCGACAATGGGTCTGAGTTCAAGAATCTTCAAGTCGAAGAATATCTTGAGGAGGAAGGCATCAAGCACGAGTTCTCCGCTCCCTACACACCACATCAAAATGGTGTGGTAGAGAGGAAGAACAGGATGCTAATTGATATGGCAAGAACAATGCTTGGGGAATACAAGACGCCTGAGCGGTTTTGGTCGAAAGCTGTGAATACAGCCTGCCATGCCATAAACCTGCTCTACCTGCATCGCCTCCTCAAGAATACGTCATATGAACTCTTAACTAGTAACAAACCTAATGTATCCTATTTTCGTGTATTTGGGAGCAAGTGTTACATTTTGGTAAAGAAAGGTAGCCATTCGAAGTTTGCTTCCAAAGCTGTAGAAGGGTTTTTACTAGGGTATGACTCAAATACAAAAGCGTATAGGGTCTTCAACAAATCATCAGGATTAGTTGAAGTCTCTAGTGACGTTGTATTTGATGAAACTAATGGCTTTCCAAGAGAGAAAGTTGATCTTGATGATGTAGATGAAGATGAGGTTCCGACGGCCGCAATGCGAACAATGGTGATTGTGGCGGAACCGCCCGAATTATTCCAGTTTAAGTGCCCAAGTCGCACCCTTAAGGGCAGCAACACACTTAAACAGGAATAAACCGTCAGTCCCTCGGATCTAGTCCGATAAAGCCACTTATCCAGGATCGAATACCACTAGCTCACACGAAGGTGAGGCACAGAGAAATACAATAAAACATAATACCACAATTTAATAAGTATCATTAGTGATTACATTATCGGAGTTTCAGAAATAATAACCATAAATTTTAATGCAGCGGAAATAACTAACGAAGAAAACCGAGTAACATGGCGAAGCCTGGCCACGCTACTCCTCCTGGTCCTCTCCTGCGGAAGCAGTAACCCACTCGACCATCTATCCCGGTGGCGGGGATGGTGGCCAAGTCACACCAGCAACAAATCATCCTAAGGAGTACCTGCAAAAAATGTGCCACAAGCAAGGCTGAGTATACTAATACTCAGCTAGACTTACCCGGTGTGAGGAGTCTACTCCTCTACCTCTAGACATGTAGCTGTTTGGCCGTGGGGTTTGGTTGCCAAAAGCACTAGCTGAGTTTGTAAATCAAGTTTTAGCTTTGTCAAGTTTTAGTGTGACTCTCTTAAGACTAGAGGTGTACTATCTACTCATTCATGATAGCAAGCAATTTTAGCAATCAACATCTTTTGTCACCTCATCACATTTTCACTTGTTACTCAATGTAGCAGCATGGATCAAGCAGTCTCATTAGCTGCGAGAAGCAGACGATTCGAATCGAGTTTTTAAACCTTGCAAGGTAAACCTAAACACACGACGTGGCGAGGCACTCCGTCCCCACACACATCAACCGTCCCCATCGATTCCCCGTCAGCAGATCAGGGCTCACCGCCTTGGCGTACAATGCCTCACTGACCCCGACTGCCGTCGTGCAGTGACCGCACTTGTACCCACCATAACCAGAATGGGAGACCTCGTCTCAGGTCGCGTGAGGGGATATGTCCACTGCCAGGTTCACTCAGGTACTAGGCTTACCGATTTACCATATTTCTCGGCATATGTTTAGTACGTTCAAACGCTTGACTCACGGTACCACACCTTAATCCTTATTCCAATTTCCGTCTTGTAGACAACGCATCCCCATGGACCGTTGTCCACAGACCACCATCATTACGATATCAAAATGGATACAACCAATTCCTGACCTCGCGCGAGTGCTAGAAAAATCACTCGACTTCTACCGAGATCCCTAATTAGTAAAGCATCTACTCAACCTAGCATACTAGTATCCATCACAAAAGGAATCCTGAGTTCATGCAACTAGGGTTTCAGGCAACTCCAACACTTAAGTGCACAGTACAAGCCTACAAACATTAAGTGTAGTAAAATAGCATATATAAACAGTTATGCATAAAACCGGGGCTTGCCTTTAATTTAACACTTAGGTAGTGTTTGCTGGGGGAGGTACTCGCTTGGCGAGCATCCTCTGGTTATGTTCATCCCTCCTTGGGTCGTCCACCGACTGCATCTTGTGGTTGGTACCACATCAGTTGCTCGATCATCATCTCTCGGTCCTATATGAGATGCAAGATGCATATGTATGAATATAATGAAAGTAACACAAGATATACAAAGACACAGCGACGAACTAAACATTAAATGAGAAGACACCGTAAACAACCATACGCTAGCATTAGTTATCTACACGTTATCGACGTCCAATATTAACACCTTTAAAAAGACAACAACATTTTATTTATTTACGCAACACAACTATGACGTTACAGGTACGCGCATTTTATTTGTTTGGACACAGTTTTTCATTAGTTCTCCTATTGATCACGCACAAGCATCATCGACAGCACAAATTCAATAGAGGACATAAGCGTCAATGTCTAAGAAACTCATATATCGCAATCAATTAGAGAAGAAACATATAAAACAAGACACACATGTCATCTCTAGCCTAGCCATAGAAAGTCTACATTACTTAACAGCAAACAAAACATTTTTAGTGGGGACGGTGAACTAAACAGTCAAATGCGCACTTGCAGATTTTTAGGACAGCACTACAGCAGTTACTTGTTTTAATCATAACTCTTCAAATATTAATCCAAAAATATCAAACTAGGACTTTCTGGAAAGCTTAAAAGGTGCTCTACAACTTTGGTATTGTCATCACAACCTGATTAAACACTTAGCAAGGTCGAATTGTGCAAACACAGCAGCTCTGTCCAGATTTGGACAGATTTAGACTTGCAGCTTCAAAAATTCACAACACAAGATTCAGACATCCAAACAAAGTGATTCTAGACTTTCTGGAAAGCTAATTAAATGTTCTACAAATTATTTATAAACATCCCTGGCTGGTTTAGCATGTATCAAGGGTAAAATATACTAGGAAGGTTGTGCTGTCCAAAGCTGGACAGATTCAGTCTTCACACTTCAAACACATGTAACTTAATCTTCAGACCACCAAAAATAGTGATCCAAGACTTTTTGGAAATCTTGGGAAAAGTACTACATAACTTTTATAATCACCAAGAAGTGATTCCAGGTTTATTCAAATCAAACATTACAGTTTTTGAAATCTGTTCTGACAGAGGACAGAACACAGCAACCAGTTTGAAAAGTTCATAACTCTTAAACTATCAGTCCTATGGTTATGAAATTTTAACACAAGCAAGACCAGAAAAGCCTCTACAACTTTCTTATAATCGAAAAGGACTGATTCTAACATTAACTTAAGCAAACAATGCAGCTTCTGAAATCTGTACAGAATTTGGACAGATTCAGTTACTGAATTTGTAAAAAGCATAACTCCTAAACTGTCAGACCTATGGCTGTCAAATTTTAACACCAGCAAGATAATAAAGTTGTCCACAACTTTCTTGTGACCACCAATCACTGATTTCAATATTAACTTAAGCAACCATTGTAATTTCTGAAATCTGTTCAGAAATTCGACAGATTCAGGTGCTGGGCTTGTGAAAAGCACAACTCCTAAACGATCAGGTTTATGGCTGTCAAATTTTAGTACAAGCAAGATAATCATGTTATCTACAACTTTTCTATAGCACATATCTAGAGAAAACACAATTTAGTTCATCAAACATACAGCACACCGAAAACAGTACGTGCAGCCCAAAACAGCCATTAATAAATTTCAGCTCCTATACATTTCAAGAATTTCCGCATTTTAGAGACTTGACTTACTCTAACTTATATCAAGACACACTTAAGTATAGTCACACAATAGATGACGTGACGGCTACGTAGTCATGCCATCACTTCACCACACACTCCCAAGTAACAAAACAACTCTAACCGAACTTGGCATTTGGCCGATCGATTCCTAACCCATTTTTCATACTACCACTACACCACACATCACAAACATAGACTAATTCAATCATACTTCACATGGCAATTTATACAGAGTCGCAAAGTAACAATATTAACACATAGGTAAGCGACATTTCTTCACGACTTTCGGCTAAGTCACCAAATAGACGACATGATGACTACGAAGGCATGTCACCGTTTCATCACACACATTCATCTCCTATATGCGCACTAATCCATTTCTTGCGACACATGCATTCAAAATCAATCCACACTACACAAGGTACACTTATCTCTTATTTATGCGCAGACTTAACACCTTTCGGGATAAAGCGTCACTATAAACACCTTACACATAATTGCCTTAGGAACCTATTAATTCACTCGAAGACATCTATTCAAGTCATAAACACAATCATACACCTATTTGTGAAGCACAATTTAATGAATGCCTAACGCGTATAGACTCGACTTATAATTATAGAGGAAGCGATGACTACTTTGGCATGTCACCACCTCTCTAATTAAGCTAAAACAATTTCTACTTATATCGACCGAACATTCGTGTTGAGCACACCTTATATTACCTTGTCTCGCATACAACCATATTGTGGCGTGCACTCGAGACACTACCGATTAACTTGACGCAATTACCACTACAATGTACTTCGATATACACGTTCGACATCACAGTGCTTCGACAAACCCCACACTTCCAATCTACTTGTCACATCCAACCACATCACGTGTCCACTGCATTCTCATGACCAATTTTAGCACAATTATTTATGACCACGTTTATCGACTAGACAAGTGAAACACTAACCGATCATTCACATATCTCGTCTTTAAAACACTAATCACATGGCACATAATTTATAATTTCGACCCATTCTATCCTACACCACGGTGAATACATAACATATTTTTAACATAGACTACATCTTAGCCGACTGCGGAAATTACCAAGCATTCTTTACGCTTTATTAAATTTACCACAACTAGCACACTAATTTACGACGAGTATTTTAACAAACGATTAATACCATCCACGAACCACCCTCGTGACACATAAATGAATCATCGCAGCCACATATATTCAAACACTAATACACACCACATCAACCAAAACGTATTTAGACAAACTACAAATCGCACACATCAAACAACTTCTTGTTCTCCAACCGCAAATGCGAACCTACTAATGCGTATAACCAAAACATTTTACACACATCCACACATATACGTGCACCGCATGACATCAACCAAATTATATGCATGGTAAACTATAAATCAATCAACCTGAGCGGGATCGGAGTTGAGTTGTGCAAGCACGTGGTTCACTCAACCGGTCTTGTATCGAACACGCGTGCGCGACGAATGGCAATTGACGGCTAGCTGCGATTAGACACACACACACACACAACCGTTCAACAATTTCACCGAGCCCAAAAATAAAAATATAATAGCAGCAAGGGCAGCGGGGGTTTCTGAAAGGGAAATGTGCCTTTGGGCCATTTCTAAGTATTTTGGTGATTGAGTGCAAACACAAGTGCTTAAATGTGAAAATATGCCCATGGATGAACAAAGTGCAAATCACAAGTTAAGGTATGTTTCTAAGCCTTAGTACATTGGTTTTGTGTACTAATATTCTTGTCTAAGTGTTAGAAACAGGAAGAAGAAGAGGAGTGGAGGGCTGCTTCGGGCTGGGGCACCGGACTGTCCGGTGTGCACCGGACAGTGTCCGGTGCGCCAGACCAGCGCGGAGCAAACCAACCGCTCTCAGGTTTTTCTCCGGCGACTTCGGCTAAAATTCACCGGACTGTCCGGTGTGCACCGGACTGTCCGGTGAGCCAACGGTCGGCCGGGCCAACGGTCGGCCGCGCGATCGGCGCGCGACACGTGGCCGAGCCAACGGTCGGAATAGGGCACCGGACTGTCCGGTGTGCACCGGACATGTCCGGTGCGCCAACGGCGCCCAGATCTGCAACAGACAGCAACGGTCGGATGCGCTGTTTATGGAAATAAATCGGGCACCGGACAGTGTCCGGTGTGCACCGGACTGTCCGGTGCGCCCGACGACAGAAGGCAAGGATAGCCTTCCAGATGTGTTCTCAACGGCTCCTAGCTGCCTTGGGGCTATAAAAGGGACCCCTAGGCGCATGGAGGAGAACACCAAGCATTCCTACAACACTCCTAAGCACCAAGACATCGATCTCGCGCATTTGTTTCATTGTGATAGCATATAGAGCTCTTGTGGAGTTGTGAACTCTTTGAGTTGTGTTGCGAGCTCTTGTTGCGACTTGTGTGCGTGTTGTTGCTCTGATCTTTTGAAGTCTTGTGTGTGTTGCTCATCCCCTTACTTACTCCGTGATTCTTTGTGAACATCAAAAGTGTAAGGGCGAGAGGCTCCAAGTTGTGGAGATTCCTCGCAAACGGGATTGAGAAAAGAAAAGCAAGAACACCGTGGTATTCAAGTTGATCATTGGATCACTTGAGAGGAGTTGAGTGCAACTCTCGTCCGTTGGGACGCCACAACGTGGAGTAGGCAAGTTTTGTACTTGGCCGAACCACGGGATAACCACCGTGTCATCTCTGTGATTGATTTATTGTGGTTATTGTGTTTTGACTCCTCTCTAGCCACTTGGCCATAATTGTGCTAACACTTAATAAGTTTTTGTGGCTTAAAGTTTTGAAGTTTTACAGGATCACCTATTCACCCCCCCCCTCTAGGTGCTCTCAATTGGTATCGGAGCCGTTCTCTTCAAGAAAGGGACTAACCGCCCGAAGAGATGGATCCTAAGGGGAAGGGAATTGTGATCAACGACAAGGAGAAGGAGTCTTTCGTCAATGAGCCAAGGGATGACAAATCCAAAAACTCGGGCTCGGGCCACAAGCGAAAAGATGGGAAGAAGAAGAAGACAAGACGCATCAAGGAGATCGTCTACTACGACAGCGATGAGTCCTCTTCTTCCCAAAAGGACGACGACAACGACTACAGGAAGACGGTCAATTCGAACTTTTCATTTGATTATTCTCGTATTCCACATAGTTTGAATTCGCATTTGCTTTCCATTCCTCTTGGTAAACCTCCACACTTTGATGGGGAGGACTACGGATTTTGGAGTCACAAAATGCGTAGTCATTTATTCTCTCTCCATCCAAGCATATGGGAGATTGTAAAGAATGGAATGAAATTTGATAGCTCGGATAGCCCTATGTTTATCAATGAACAAATTCATAAAAATGCACAAGCTACTACTGTTCTCTTAGCATCTTTGTGCAGGGAAGAGTACAATAAGGTGAGCGGCTTGGACAATGCCAAGCAGATATGGGACACCCTCAAGATCTCTCACGAGGGGAACGACATCACCATGCTCACCAAGATGGAGTTGGTGGAGGGCGAGCTTGGACGATTCGCCATGATAAGGGGAGAAGAGCCAACTCAAACTTACAACCGGCTCAAGACCCTTATCAACAAGATAAGGAGTTACGGAAGCACGCGTTGGACGGATCACGACGTCGTCCGCCTAATGCTCAGGTCATTTACCGTTCTTGATCCTCATCTCGTGAACAATATTCGTGAGAATCCCAGGTACACGATGATGACGCCCGAAGAAGTACTTGGAAAATTCGTGAGCGGGCGGATGATGATCAAGGAGGCAAGATATGTCGACGACGCGTTGAACGGTCCACTCCACGAGTCTCAACCCATTGCTCTAAAGGCAACAAGGAGCAAGGAGTCGCTACCTAGCAAGGTGGCGCAAGTTGAGGCGGCCGGGCTCAATGATGAAGAGATGGCTCTTATCATCAAAAGATTCAAGACGGTGCTGAAGGGTCACAAGGGGCAGCCAAGCAAGAACAAGACAAAGGGGAAGCGCTCATGCTTCAAGTGCGGTAAGATTGGTCATTTTATCGCTAACTGCCCCGATAACGACAGTGACCAGGAACAGGGAAACAAGAGGGAAAAGAAGAAGAATTACAAGAAGGCCAAGGGCGAGGCGCATCTCGGCAAGGAGTGGGATTCGGATTGCTCCTCCTCCGACTCCGATAATGAGGGACTCGCCGCCACTGCCTTCAACAAATCGGCTCTCTTCCCCAACGAGCATCACACTTGCCTCATGGCAAGGGAAAAGAAGGTAATCACTCGTAATGCTAATACTTATGATTCTTCTAGTGATGATGAATCTAGTGAGGATGAAATTGATTACTCTAGTTTATTCAAGGGATTGGATAGAACTAAGATAGCTAAGATTAATGAGCTGATTGATGCCTTAAATGAAAAGGATAGAATCTTAGAGAAACAAGAAGACCTTTTATATGAAGAGCATGATAAATTTGTTAGTGCTCAAAATTCACTTGCTCTAGAAGTTAAAAGAAATGGAATACTTTCTTGTGAACTTTCTACTTGTAATGAAACCATTTCTTCTTTAAAAGGTGAAATTAATGTTTTAACTGCTAAACTAGAAGTAGCAAGTAACTCTTGTGTTGAAAATATTACAATTTGCACTAGGTGTAAGGATTTTGATGTTAATGCGTGTAGTGAACACTTAGTTTCAATTTCAAAACTAAATGATGAAGTGGCTAGTCTTAATGCTCAACTTAAGACTAGCAAAAGTGATTTTGAAAAACTAAAATTTGCTAGGGATGCCTACACGGTTGGTAGACACCCCTCAATTAAGGATGGACTTGGCTTCAAGAGGGAAGCCAAGAACTTAACAAGCCATAAGGCTCCCATTCCCGCCAAGGAGAAAGGGAAGGCCCCTATGGCTACTAGTGCTAAAAGGAACCATGCCTTTTTGTATCATGATAGAAGACAAACTAGAAATGTAAATAGAAGTTATGATGCTTTTGATTCATATGTTTATGATTCTCATGCTATGTTTGCTTCTAGTTCTTCATATGTGCATGATAGGAATGTTGGTAGAAGGGATGTTGTTCATAATATGCCTAGGAGAAATGTTGTTAATATTCCTAGGAAATTTAATGAGCCTTCTACAATATATCATGCTTTGAATGCTTCCTTTGCAATTTGTAGAAAGGATAGAAAGGTAATTGCTAGGAAGTTAGGGGCAAGATGCAAGGGAGACAAAACTTGCATTTGGGTCCCTAAGAATATTTGTGCTAACCTTGTAGGACCCAACATGAGTTGGGTACCTAAGTCCCAAGCCTAAATTTGCCTTGCAGGTTTATGCATCCGGGGGTTCAAGCTGGATTATTGACAGCGGATGCACAAACCATATGACGGGGGAGAAGAAGATGTTCACCTCCTACGTCAAGAATAAGGATTCCCAAGATTCAATTATTTTCGGTGATGGGAATCAAGGCAAGGTAAAAGGGTTAGGTAAAATTGCAATATCAAATGAGCACTCAATTTCTAATGTGTTTTTAGTAGAGTCTCTAGGATATAATTTACTATCTGTTAGTCAATTATGCAATATGGGATATAACTGTCTATTTACTAATGTAGATGTGTCTGTCTTTAGAAGAAGTGATGGTTCACTAGCTTTTAAGGGTGTATTAGACGGCAAACTGTACTTAGTTGATTTTGCAAAAGAAGAAGCCGGTCTAGATGCATGCTTAATAGCTAAGACTAGCATGGGCTGGCTGTGGCATCGCCGCTTAGCACATGTGGGGATGAAGAACCTTCACAAACTTCTAAAGGGAGAACACGTGATAGGTTTGACTAACGTTCAATTCGAAAAAGATAGACCTTGTGCAGCTTGTCAAGCAGGTAAACAAGTGGGAGGAGCGCATCACATCAAGAATGTGATGACAACTTCAAGACCCCTGGAGCTGCTGCATATGGACCTCTTCGGACCCGTCGCCTATCTAAGTATAGGAGGAAGTAAGTATGGTCTAGTTATTGTTGATGACTTTTCCCGCTTCACTTGGGTGTTCTTTTTGCAGGATAAGTCTGAAACCCAAGGGACCCTCAAGCGCTTCCTCAGGAGAGCTCAAAATGAGTTTGAGCTCAAGGTGAAGAAGATAAGGAGCGACAACGGGTCCGAGTTCAAGAACCTTCAAGTGGAGGAGTTCCTTGAAGAGGAAGGGATCAAGCACGAGTTCTCCGCTCCCTACACACCACAGCAAAATGGTGTGGTAGAGAGGAAGAACAGGACGCTCATCGACATGGCAAGGACGATGCTAGGAGAGTTCAAGACCCCCGAGTACTTTTGGACGGAAGCCGTGAATACGGCTTGCCACGCCATCAATAGGGTCTACCTTCATCGCCTCCTCAAGAAGACGTCGTATGAGCTACTAACCGGTAACAAACCCAATGTATCTTACTTTCGTGTATTTGGGAGCAAGTGCTACATTCTAGTGAAGAAAGGTAGAAATTCTAAGTTTGCTCCCAAAGCTGTAGAAGGGTTTTTATTAGGTTATGACTCAAATACAAAGGCATATAGAGTCTTCAACAAATCATCGGGTTTGGTTGAAGTCTCTAGCGACGTTGTATTTGATGAGACTAATGGCTCTCCAAGAGAGCAAGTTGTTGATCTTGATGATGTAGATGAAGAAGATGTTCCAACGGCCGCTATGCGCACCATGGCAATTGGTGATGTGCGACCACAGGAATGCTTGGAGCAAGATCAACCTTCTTCCTCAACCATGATGCATCCCCCAACCCAAGATGACGAACAGGTACCTCAAGTGGAGGCGTGTGATCAAGGGGGAGCACAAGTTGATCATGTGATGGAGGAAGAAGCGCAACCGGCACCTCCAACCCAAGTTCGAGCGATGATTCAAAGGGATCATCCCGTCGACCAAATTCTGGGTGACATTAGCAAGGGAGTAACTACTCGGTCTAGATTAGTTAATTTTTGTGAGCATTACTCCTTTGTCTCTTCTATTGAGCCTTTCAGGGTAGAGGAGGCCTTGCTAGATCCGGACTGGGTGTTGGCCATGCAGGAGGAACTCAACAACTTCAAGCGCAATGAAGTTTGGACACTAGTGCCTCGTCCGAAGCAAAATGTTGTGGGAACCAAGTGGGTGTTCCGCAACAAACAGGACGAGCACGGGGTGGTGACGAGGAACAAGGCTCGACTTGTGGCAAAAGGTTATGCCCAAGTCGCAGGTTTGGACTTTGAGGAGACTTTCGCTCCTGTGGCTAGGCTAGAGTCCATTCGTATCTTGCTAGCATATTCCGCTCACCATTCTTTCAGGTTGTACCAAATGGATGTGAAGAGTGCTTTCCTCAACGGGCCAATCAAGGAGGAGGTGTACGTGGAGCAACCCCCTGGCTTCGAGGATGAATGGTACCCCGACCACGTGTGTAAGCTCTCTAAGGCGCTCTATGGACTTAAGCAAGCCCCAAGAGCATGGTATGAATGCCTTAGAGACTTTCTAATTGCTAATACTTTCAAGGTTGGGAAAGCCGATCCAACTCTTTTTACAAAGACATGTGATGGTGATTTGTTTGTGTGCCAAATTTATGTCGATGACATAATATTTGGTTCTACTAACCAAAAGTCTTGTGAAGAGTTTAGCAGGGTGATGACGCAGAAATTCGTGATGTCGATGATGGGTGAGTTGAACTACTTCCTTGGGTTCCAAGTGAAGCAACTCAAGGACGGCACCTTCATCTCCCAAACGAAGTACACGCAAGATCTGCTAAAGCGGTTTGGGATGAAGGACGCCAAGCCCGCAAAGACTCCGATGGGGACCGACGGACACACCGACCTCAACAAAGGAGGTAAGTCCGTTGATCAAAAAGCATACCGGTCAATGATAGGTTCTTTGCTTTACTTATGTGCTAGTAGACCGGATATTATGCTTAGCGTATGCATGTGTGCTAGATTTCAATCCGATCCTAAGGAGTGTCACTTAGTGGCGGTGAAGCGAATTCTTAGATATTTAGTTGCTACGCCTTGCTTCGGGCTCTGGTATCCAAAGGGGTCTACCTTTGACTTAGTTGGATACTTAGACTCCGACTATGCTGGATGTAAGGTCGATAGGAAGAGCACATCGGGGACGTGCCAATTCTTAGGAAGGTCCCTGGTGTCATGGAATTCTAAGAAACAAACCTCCGTTGCCCTATCCACCGCTGAGGCCGAGTATGTTGCCGCAGGACAGTGTTGCGCGCAACTACTTTGGATGAGGCAAACTCTCCGGGACTTTGGCTACAATCTGAGCAAAGTCCCACTCCTATGTGATAATGAGAGTGCTATCCGCATGGCGGAAAATCCTGTTGAACAC
Source organism: Zea mays (assembly GCF_902167145.1). Taxonomy (NCBI): domain Eukaryota; kingdom Viridiplantae; phylum Streptophyta; class Magnoliopsida; order Poales; family Poaceae; genus Zea; species Zea mays. The sequence continues at coordinate 32,878,970 of NC_050099.1, read as the reverse complement.
AGCCGCACAAAGCACATAGACATCCGGCATCACTTTTTGAGAGACCACCAGCAAAAGGGAGATATCAAAGTGTTTCATGTTAGCACCGAGAACCAGCTAGCCGATATCTTTACCAAGCCTCTAGATGAGAAGACCTTTTGCAGGCTGCGTAGTGAGCTAAATGTCTTAGATTCGCGGAACTTGGATTGACTTATAGCATACATGTGTTTATGCCATTGATCATGTTCCTTATGCATTTTGTTGCTTATTGATGGTGCTCAAGTTGTACAAGCACTCCCCGGACCTCACAAGTCCTTTTTGCAAGTGATGCACACATTTAGGGGGAGATGTGCTACAACTTGACCCTTTGAGACTAACCATTTGTTTGAGTTTGCTTGATTTAGTCTCGAAGGAGAATTGAAAGGGAAAAGGTGGACTTGGACCATGAAAGACTTCCACTGCACTCCGATGAGAGGGTAATTACTTCCAAGTTCATCTCATGAACTCTTATTGCCATTTGCTCTTAATTGAAAATTTTGGTGAGGCAATGGGGTTCCAGGGCCAAGATTGATCCCGTTTTGGTGCTTGATGCCAAAGGGGGAGAAAATAAAGGCCAAAGCAATAAATGGATCAGCTACCACTTGAGAAATTTTGAAAAAGTATAATAGAGCTTTTGGGTTGTCAAAACTCTTGTATTGTCTCTTTTGTCAAAAGTTGGCTTCTTGTGGGGAGAAATGTTGATTATGGGAAAAGGGGGAGTTTTTGAAATCCGTGGTCAAATTTCTTTGGAATGACTCTCTTTATGCTTCAACATGTGTGTTTGACTTAGACATAGAGATTTGAGTTTGATTTGCAAAAACAAACCAAGTGGTGGCAAAGGATGATCCATATATGCCAAAATTGAATAAAACTCAAAGTTAGTTTTTATTTGAAGTAGTTTTGCACTTGTTCCACTTGCTTTATGTTGTGTTGGCATAAATCACCAAAAAGGGGGAGATTGAAAGGGAAATGTGCCTTTGGGCCATTTCTAAGTATTTTGGTGATTGAGTGCAAACACAAGTGCTTAAATGTGAAAATATGCCCATGGATGAACAAAGTGCAAATCACAAGTTAAGGTATGTTTCTAAGCCTTAGTACATTGGTTTTGTGTACTAATATTCTTGTCTAAGTGTTAGAAACAGGAAGAAGAAGAGGAGTGGAGGGCTGCTTCGGGCTGGGGCACCGGACTGTCCGGTGTGCACCGGACAGTGTCCGGTGCGCCAGACCAGCGCGGAGCAAACCAGCCGCTCTCGGGTTTTTCTCCGGCGACTTCGGCTAAAATTCACCGGACTGTCCGGTGTGCACCGGACTGTCCGGTGAGCCAACGGTCGGCCGGGCCAACGGTCGGCCGCGCGATCGGCGCGCGACACGTGGCCGAGCCAACGGTCGGAATAGGGCACCGGACTGTCCGGTGTGCACCGGACATGTCCGGTGCGCCAACGGCGCCCAGATCTGCAACAGACAGCAACGGTCGGATGCGCTGTTTATGGAAATAAATCGGGCACCGGACAGTGTCCGGTGTGCACCGGACTGTCCGGTGCGCCCGACGACAGAAGGCAAGGATAGCCTTCCAGATGTGTTCTCAACGGCTCCTAGCTGCCTTGGGGCTATAAAAGGGACCCCTAGGCGCATGGAGGAGAACACCAAGCATTCCTACAACACTCCTAAGCACCAAGACATCGATCTCGCGCATTTGTTTCATTGTGATAGCATATAGAGCTCTTGTGGAGTTGTGAACTCTTTGAGTTGTGTTGCGAGCTCTTGTTGCGACTTGTGTGCGTGCTGTTGCTCTGATCTTTTGAAGTCTTGTGTGTGTTGCTCATCCCCTTACTTACTCCGTGATTCTTTGTGAACATCAAAAGTGTAAGGGCGAGAGGCTCCAAGTTGTGGAGATTCCTCGCAAACGGGATTGAGAAAAGAAAAGCAAGAACACTGTGGTATTCAAGTTGATCATTGGATCACTTGAGAGGAGTTGAGTGCAACTCTCGTCCGTTGGGACGCCACAACGTGGAGTAGGCAAGTTTTGTACTTGGCCGAACCACGGGATAACCACCGTGTCATCTCTGTGATTGATTTATTGTGGTTATTGTGTTTTGACTCCTCTCTAGCCACTTGGCCATAATTGTGCTAACACTTAATAAGTTTTTGTGGCTTAAAGTTTTGAAGTTTTACAGGATCACCTATTCACCCCCCCCCCTCTAGGTGCTCTCAGTTTCTCACCACGGTTTTTGACGGCGTCGCGGAGGGGGCTGCGCAGCGAGCACGAGAGCGACGACACACGACAAGGGGAGTGGAGATCGAACGGGAGGGCTGCTGCAGCGCGCGGTTTGCTGCGCATTTTGTCGAACAACCGGCGGGCACCATGACGAACAGCGAGGAAGGGGGCTCGCTGCTGGAATTTCTGGGCGTCCATGGGAGGTGGAGCGCAGAGCTGCTGCGCAGTGGGGCAAAAGGGGAGCAAGGGCTGGCAGCCATGAACAGGGGGGCTGCTGCTGGCGCCATGGACGTGGACCTCGCCGAGGTCGGCCCAAGGAGCTTCTGCGCGCAGGGGGGAAAACAGGGGCGAGGGAACGCTGTGCAGGGCGCCATGACTGCTGGCCGGAGATGGAGTTCGGTCTGCAACAGAGGGGGCTCGGCCACGGCAAGAGCAGGGAAGGGGAGGCTGGTTGTCGGCCTTGGTCGCGGCCAGGGAAGGAGACGCCATGGAGGGCTCCGTGCGTCCTCCTGCATAGCGTCGAGCACATGGCGAGGAGGACCTAGGCTCCCTGCTGCTGGCGTGAGGGAGGAGTGGGAGAGCTGCAGCCGTGGGGAGGAAGGGAGGAAGAAGGTGAGGGGTGACGCCCATGGAGCAGTCCTGCTGCCGAGCGCCATGGAGCAAGGAGCAGAGAGCACGCAGGGAGGTGGAGCTGAGCTCCCTGCTGCACGCCGTGTGGAAGAAGAAGACAGGGAGAAAAAAAAGAAGAAGGTGGTGGCTAGGGGGTAGGTGAATAAAAGCCAAGTGCAAGTGAGGGGTCCTTCTATTTATAGACAAGTCCTAGGGTTGGGGTTTCAATTGGGCCAAATGGGCTGGGTTGGGCTCGGCCCAAAACGCGTAATCGGGCTGCGCTAAATATTTTTCGGAATAAAAATGTTCCTGCGAAATTTTGTTTCTACAGAGAACAGAGCGAATTAGAGTTTCGACGAATGGACGATCGAGCGATTAATTCGGTCGAGAGTTTGATTTGATTTCGCTCGGAAATAATTCACTACGCAAGATTTGAAAATAAATCGTCTTAAGATATAACTGGCTTTTGGATTTATGATTGAAAGAGATAAATCGCGATATTTAAAATTATCGCCGAGGTTGATTTTTAAATCGGGATCGAACACAGAGGTATGAGTCGAGTCGGATAAGAATTAATTAGAGGGCAACGTACTGAGTATCCCGTTGGAGAATACGGACCCGAATAAATTAGTCGAATATAGATCGAAGTTCAGGAATTTAGATTCGGGCTCAGATCAGATAACAGTCGTCGAGATTTTGATTTAAAGAGCTTCAGATGAGATTTATAATTCGAGAATGATCTTCGAGTCTGCATGAGTTCCGAGAATTAAAAGTTTTAACACGCTCCAAAACTGGTTGTTTCTCGCGATCGATTAACTCCAAATTCGGTGAACTTCCATGAGAAAGCCTGATAGACAGAGATAGACACAATCGAGAAATAAAAATTTTCACTGAGCATCCGAGATTAGGATTAATCTCCCGTCATAACACGAAACTGACACCTGAGGTGTCACAGCCTTCCCCCCTTAAAAGAATCTCGTCCCGAGATTCGAATGAGGATCTTCAAGGGTGGAGAAGCGTGTAACTCCCAGACTGAAGATAGATGCAAATTAATGAGGGGGTATCTAACAAGATATTGAAGATAGATTTGGATAGAATATCGCGACATATCGAGACAAAATGCAGCGACCATTCTGAGAGAGTGTTCCAAAAGATAGCACATCGGTATAGTCTCGCAATGGATCACAACTATTAACCATGATACCAGCGCGTGCCGAGCAGCTCAACCATGTGTGCACCATAGTAGGCTCTCGGTTACGTCACGGCACCATCAGTCGTTAGTCATGACACCATTACCAAATGTAACCAATAAGAAATCCACATAGCACAAATAGATGGAGCCCTTGAGAATATGGCTCAGAAAACAAGAATGTGACCAGAGTTGAAGCAAAGATTGTTGGCAAAAGAGCATCAGATGAGAATTTTTATTTAACTCAGAGAACCATTTTATGATCAACATGGAGATTATCAGATCAGATATTAGCACGAGATTTGATATGAGGATGAACCGACCATGAGATCAAAATAGATTGTTGAGCTTTTAGAGACATGAGAGAACCAAGGACAACACTGAAATCCATTGAACTAAATGGATACACTGATTAGAGATAAGTTGATAAATTGTCGTCATAATCCTTAGAGAAAGAGTATGAGAATGATCAGAAATGAGAGATTTAGGCAAGATTCAACATCTGATACTTGAGAACAGGTTATAGCAGATAACCAGATAACGGGGCAGGGTCAATAAGGAATCCGGAAATTTGGATGATAAAGCCACAACATGATTCACAAGGAAAATGATTACCAGATTCGGACAAAGGAGAGGTAGGCAAACAGAATCGACTAGGATGATCAACAGAAATGCTATGGAGTTTTAGGGGCAAGGATTTACGGAAAGAAACATGGCCTTGATCGGGTTTGCGCAACTAGACACCCAACAACAAATTTTTTTTGATGTAACAAGTGCACAAGGAGACTTGGGTTTGTATAGTGGCCAAGTTAGGGGGGTCTTCAAGTTGTGCATGTGAAATTTTCGAGGGTAAACACACGAGGGCTAGAAAATTTCAATGCAAGCATGATTTTTTTATTATTATTTTTGTAGGTATCACTTTCTAAACTCAAGGTTGTTAGAATGGGGGTCTTTTTATGGGCAAAACAAGCAACAATTTTTATTGCCAAAAAGGGTTGAACAATTACAGTGCCACCTAGATAGCAAGACAAGAGAAGCACATAACACGTCCTAACAAGACTTACCAATCTGACACGAGGTAAGGCATTTCTTATAGGTCCTAACATAGCAGTACATCACATTATTCACAAGTTATCATTATTGGAATAAAGGTGAGAGAAGCATGTTGATGCACAAGAGAAAATTATAATGCGACAATCATGATGCATGCTCATTCTAGTCGTCTTCTCAGACCTAACTACTATTTCGGGTGCTTGCTATAGCATCCGTCCTAATAGTAGTAGTAGCCTTTATGGCCTATATAAATATAGCCACCTAGCTACCCATCTATTTCCTAAGGCTTCACGTCCTAGGTCTATCCTTATCGTCCTGACATCTATCCAACTGGGTTTCTAAGCAAGTTTTACTTTTGAAAAGGTTGGTAATCATGACTTATTGACTTCTCTGTACTGGTATTCGCTCCGATACCAGATGTGGCGGAACCGCCCGAATTATTCCAGCTTAAGTGCCCAAGTCGCACCCTTAAGGGCAGCAACACACTTAAACAGGAATAAACCGTCAGTCCCTCGGATCTAGTCCGATAAAGCCACTTATCCAGGATCGAATACCACTAGCTCACACGAAGGTGAGGCACAGAGAAATACAATAAAACATAATACCACAATTTAATAAGTATCATTAGTGATTACATTATCGGAGTTTCAGAAATAATAACCATAAATTTTAATGCAGCGGAAATAACTAACGAAGAAAACCGAGTAACATGGCGAAGCCTGGCCACGCTACTCCTCCTGGTCATCTCCTGCGGAAGCAGTAACCCACTCGACCATCTATCCCGGTGGCGGGGATGGTGGCCAAGTCACACCAGCAACAAATCATCCTAAGGAGTACCTGCAAAAAATGTGCCACAAGCAAGGCTGAGTATACTAATACTCAGCTAGACTTATCCCGGTGTGAGGAGTCTACTCCTCTACCTCTAGACATGCAGCTGTTTGGCCTTGGGGTTTGGTTGCCAAAAGCACTATCTGAGTTTGTAAATCAAGTTTTAGCTTTGTCAAGTTTTAGTGTGACTCCCTTAAGACTAGAGGTGTATTATCTACTCATTCATGATAGCAAGCAATTTTAGCAATCAACATCTTTTGTCACCTCATCACATTTTCACTTGTTACTCAATGTAGCAGCATGGATCAAGCAGTCTCATTAGCTGCGAGAAGCAGACGATTCGAAACGAGTTTTTAAACCTTGCAAGGTAAACCTAAACACACGACGTGGCGAGGCACTCCGTCCCCACACACATCAACCGTCCCCATCGATTCCCCGTCAGCAGATCAGGGCTCACCGCCTTGGCGTACAATGCCTCACTGACCCCGACTGCCGTCGTGCAGTGACCGCACTTGTACCCACCATAACCGGAATGGGAGACCTCGTCTCAGGTCGCGTGAGGGGATATGTCCACTGCCAGGTTCACTCAGGTACTAGGCTTACCGATTTACCATATTTCTCGGCATATGTTTAGTACGTTCAAACGCTTGACTCACATGTAACACCCTGAATTTGGGGGTATAAAATTTCTTTGCTCATATCCACAAATTCAGGTGTTACTTCATTTTCTCATCCTTCCTCATTCTTTTCTTTCTCATTTCTATAGGAGATAAGTGCTTATTTTATTTGTAATTATAGTTTATTATGTTAAACCCTAAGGGAGTATGAATTGTTGCATCATGTTGAACCCTAGATTTCACTTTTGCTTGGTGCATAATTCTTGGAAGGTTTGGTTTGAATTTGTGGCTTGTTTGAATTTGAATCAAATAGGGAAAGTAAAAGAAAAGGGAAAATCAATTCAGAATAAAAAGAAAAGAGAAAGAGGCCCAACCCCGCCGCCCCCTCGGCCTTTCGGCCCAGCCGGCCCATTCCCGCGCGCGCCTCTCCCTCCCCCGCTCTCTCTGCCCCGGCGGGCCCGCCCGTCAGCGCAGCTGCCTCCCGCGCGCCCACCTCCGCTCTCCCCTCTCTCTGTACTCGCGGGCCCGGGCTGTCAGCCCCGTCGTCCCCGCGTAACCGCCGCCGAGCTGCGCGCGCCCGCCTTCCCCGTGCCCACGTCGCGCGTGGAGCTCGGAACTGACCCGCCCCTGGCCACTTGAGCCCCGAGCCCCACTCGCCCTCACCCTCTCCCCCCATTTGCGCTCCAGTAGACCCTCTTTCCCCCTCGCTGCGCGCACGCAGAGCGCCGCCGCCATAACCCCCGCCGTCCCGAGCTCGGTTCCCCGTCGCCGTTGGAGCTCCGCCGCGCCCTTAGCCCCGGTGAGCTCCGCCCCGACGTCCGCAACCCGGAACGCGCCCCAATTCCCTCTCCCCCTCCCTATTTCTCTCTGCCCGCGCTCACCCGCCGTTCCCCGTGCAGCCGCGGAGGTCCGCCACCGTCGCCCCGGGGCACCGTCGCGCCATTGCCGCCGCCGAGGAGTCCCCGGAGCCCGTCTTGAGGTAAGGGACCTCTCCCGCCCCTATCGCCCTTTGTTTTGCTCTCTGCCGCATGTAATTCCTCGCCGGAGTAGAGTAACCCCGCCGCCGAGCCGCTCCGCCGTGAACCGCCCCCCTCCGGTGCCTCTGCCCCGACCCAGACCCCACCAGAGGACCCTCCGTGCCCTCCCCAACCTTCCCGGCCACTCAGATCGCCTCAGAGGCCCGCCAATCGCCCGCGCCCCTCGTCTCCGGCGAGCCCTCCGCCGCGGGGACGAGCGCCGCCGCCCCTGCTAGCCGTAGGAAAGACCCAGGCTGCCCACCCGATCCCCGCCGTTCATCCTAGATCGGGCGGCCCTGATTCAACTCGCCCGGGCCCAATCCTGGCCGTCCGCCGGAGATCCAGCGGCCCAGGCCCACTGCCCCCTCACCCCGTCTCCCTGCCTGTTGGGCCCCGCTTGTCAGCTCGCCCGCGCGCGCTCTGCCCGCCGGCCCCGCCTGTCAGCCCGCCCGCGCGCTCGCCCTGCCCGCCGGTCTCGCCTGTCAGCCCGCCCGCGCGCTCTGCCCACCCGGTCCCGCCTGTCAGTCGCCCAGGTCGCCGCGCGCTCGCGCGCCCGCCCGCAGGATCTAATCCTGGCCGTTCGCTTGAGATCCGACGGCCGTAGGAGCCCGATACCCCTTCGCCTGCGCATTTTCTTAAAGAGACCCCCGGTTTTCTGGAATTTGAACCCGCCGTCCCTGGTTTCTCGCAGTTAAGTCCCTGGCCCTTTTATTTAATTCAAAATAGGTATTTAGGGTATAATTTTAATCCCCAAACTTGTAAAATTCATAACTTTGTCATATGAACTCCAAATGAGGTGCTTCAAATTGCAAAATGCTCATTATGTTTTTGTCTATCTATTCAAACAATGTTTCCCTGCTGTTTCCATGTACTAGTTAATAGCTAATCACTAGGATAGGATTAAGACTATTGAAACCTTATTTAAGATAATTAGAAATGGGTAGACTTTAATAAAAGTTGGATTACCTAAGTTTATGGACTTAAACACCCAAGTTCAGGGACTTAAAACCATGTAATGATCTAATCCCACCACTGACTTAAACCTGATGAGTGGATAATGAATCACTTTCTATAGTCCTCTACCCCAGACCTAGGGAACACCAGAGTGCCTATCCCTTTTCAACTATGAACTTGTGATCTCTCTCTGCTGCATTTGTTTGGTATGTTTCTTTTGTTTGTTATCTTCCCAAGTGCATAGTGTGAATGATTACTTTACGCAGACAACGAGCAATCTGTGTTTCCCGAGGAAGTTACAGAGGAAGTCCCTGATCAGCAGTTTGGTGAAGGCAAGTGTCCTCTGTCCCATTATGTCCTATTCATTTATAACTTACCACCCCGCATTACTTACTTGAAACCTAAGGATTGACTAGCTTTATATTTTACTTTATCCTTGATGACCTTATGGGCTATTATGGTTAGCACTTGGCTATTGCTTTAACATAATCAATGAACATGATGTGATTATTTATGATACTGTTATCCTGATGATGTTGATGATCTTGTGATACTCTAGGGGGCTCAGGCTGTTTCCTGAGTACCTCTCCGTAAGGACTGGTTCGTTGAGAGACCACCCGGGATAACAGTGCAACCATGAGGGTGATATGGGATGCCCTTAGCTGATTAATTAGATGAACTAGAGGTGTAGTTGCTTAGCCGTCGTGCCGTCAATGGGGTCCAGGCACAGTGCTTGCTCTGCCGAGGCTGAGTGCCGAGGTTCTTTCGTTTTGCTCTTTGTTAGTCACTCTCCTGCGGGGAGGGGTACTGTGTTTATCAAACTGGAGAAACCTAACGGGCAGCTATGATCTCTAGGGAATCTTTGTAAAAGCTACATAGTGATGCCCTGCCGGATCACCTAGGTAGTGGTCAATGGGGATTAGCTCTCCCCGGGTAGAAAGGGAATCATGACTCATGGGTAAAGTGTGCAACCTCTGCAGAGGGTAGTGAAACTGGTATATCAGCCGTGCTCACGGTTAAGAGCAGCCTTGGGATCCTCTTTGATTAGAGACACAGATGGTTCGAGATACAATGATTATGATATGGTTTTGGTTCGACTATGATGATGATGTTCCTCGATGAGGAAATGGTTTACGGGTTGGTTAATGCTAAAATCTGGCTTCTACTAATGATAAATACTTGACCAACTAAAAGCAACTGCTTGAGCCTAACCCCACATAAAGCTAGTCCACTTCAGCCAAACGGGACATTTGCTGAGTACGTTGATGTGTACTCATCCTTGCTTTACCACAAAACACCAGGTTGTCCGCATTGTAACCACTGCTCAGGAGAAGGTGAAGCCGTGGAAGGAGACTTCCAGGAGTTCCAAGACTACGATGAATTCTAGGTGTGGGTTGGCGGCAACCCCCAGTCAGCTGCCTGTGAAGGCCTTATCTTTACTGCGTTTCGCTTAGCACTTTGATTCACCTGTTAAGACAATGACTATGTGGATGTCTATGACTCTATGATGTAATAAGTACTCTTTTATGTTATTATTCGAGCATTGTGTGATGATGTTCATTTATGTAATCGTTGTGTACGTGAGTTCTGATCCTGGCACGTACATAGTTCGCATTCGGTTTGCCTTCCAAAACCGGGTGTGACATAAGTGGTATCAAAGCCGTGCTGACTGTAGGACCGCTGACCTAGAGTAGCACTGGTCGTACTAAGGACTATTGACCCTCCCCCTCACCTTGACCTCTGATGTTACTTCAAAAAGTCGGTCACCTCGACCAACCCTATGTTTTACTACCTATATATACTATACCTTGTTAAAATTTTTATCTTATTCTGTCTTTGGTTTATTCACTTGTCATATTAGTTCTGTTCTTACTCTTGTGCTTACGGTATCTTTTGTAGATGGCTCGTCTTAGACACACTGCACGTAAGTCGGTGATTCCTTTCCTGCCGTCTCGACTTGCGGAGCGTCCTCTGCACCGCACCGTGTCTGGTCAGTCGAGTCACCTGGAGAGGCTGCACCACCGCTTGCGTGAGGAGCAGGAACGCCGGCGTCAGCACAGAGAGCAGCAGGGCTCTTCCTCCCCACCCCAGCGAGAGATGGAGTCCGTGAGGCCCCGTTCCTCTGTTGCCCTGCTGGAGGCGCCCCCTGCACCACCGCGGGATGCCCCGGCTGTTGGAGGAGCTTCAGGAGGAGGTTCTGGAGGAGACCCCGACGACGATGACTCAGACCACAGCACGGAGTCTTCCGAGCCGCAGGAGGCGGAAGGATGGGTCGCCCGACCCATCACCCGTGACGCCGCTCGTGGTTGTCACTTCCACGACGCACTCGACACCTTGCTGCGCCAGGCTTTCGACCGGCACACCTGGTCGATCGAGTATCGTTGTGTAGTCTACCAGCACAGTCGCGGGAGGTACCCGGACCGCTGGGAGGCTACCTGCCTAGTTCGCCGTCCGGAGGATGACCTCCGGGGTGCGGAGGCCGTTTCGGAGCACTATTCCATCTCCGAGAGGGACACTGCAGAGGCGGCTATGCAGGATGCAGCACGGCGTGCACTCTCCCAGTACTGTTCTTTGTTCGGTGGGGTGGCCGACGGTCTTAACCTTCGGTACTACCCCCGCCGCCCTACTGGCAGCACAGAGAGTGTGGTTGTCTCACTTGTTGGTGAGGCTAACCCTAGGTTGAGCAGCACAGTCAACCTAGTCGCGGTGCTTAACACGGAGCTGGATCACTCTCTGGACGAGCTAAGCAGGGCTCGAACGGAGATTGCGGAGTTGCGTGCGGAGTTGGCAGAGCGCCATCACCAGGAGGGTGGTTCTCCCGCTCCTGTCGGGACTCAGCACCCATACCGCTCACCGCCACGTGGTCACCACACTTATGGTTCCCCTGTCTGTAAGACCAGGATAGATCTGGATCCTTAGATCGTTAGCGTCGAAGTTTGTAATAATTCTTAAGTCAGGTGTCTCAGTCTTAGGTAGTCAGTTTAGTTTGCTTATCAGTTGCTTTCATGCTTGTTATGATGAACTTGTACTGGATTTGAATCTTTGTAATGACTGTTGCCAACCTGCGGGTTTCCCCTGCAGTTTGGCTTAGCTAGTAATATTAAGGAAGTCAGTTGTTTAGTTGGGAAACCATTTACTCTTACTTTCCTCTCTTATCTGAGAAGCTGTGTTGAATCATGAATGAGGATCAGTGAGGCTCTTTGTTCACTCAGTGTCATGAAGAATTCTGTATTCTCTTTTCTTATGCTAAAAGATTGTAAGATCAATGCTGATGTATGAATGTCTTCCACAGATGTCTGACAACAGGCGCCGATGCAACAGGCGTGCTCAGCTAGAGCAGCATGACCAGCAGGAGGAAAATCAGAGGCAGCCTCCCCCACCACCCCCGATGTCAGTGGAGCAGATGTTCTTGATGCAGACCCAGGCAGTGCAGGCCATTGGGCAGACTCTGGCAGCCATGCAGCAGGCTCAACAGCAACCCCAACCCCAATTGCAAGTGCAGATGCCCCAGATGCCACGAGATAAGCGTGGTGAGTTCATGAGAGGGCACCCTCCTACCTTCACCCATTCTGCTGACCCCATGGATGCAGAAGACTGGCTGCGCGCAGTGGAGAGGGAGCTGCGCACCGCCCAATGCGACGACAGGGAGAAGGTTCTGTATGGTCCCCGCCAGCTGAGGGGAGCAGCCCAGTCCTGGTGGGAGTCCTACCTCGCCACCCATGCCGACCCCGAAGCCATCACTTGGGAGGAATTCAGCGAGAGTTTCTGTCGGTACCATGTGCCAGAGGGACTGATGATCGTGAAGAAGGAGGAGTTTCTGGCTCTGAAGCAGGGACCCCTGTCTGTTAGTGAGTACAGAGACAAGTTTCTGCAGCTGTCTCGTTATGCACCCGAGGATGTCAACACTGATGCCAAGAGGCAGTACAGGTTCATGAGAGGTTTGGTGGATCCCCTGCATTACCAGCTGATGAATCATACCTTCCCAACCTTCCAGCACCTGATCGATAGGGCAGTTATGACTGAGAAGAAGCGTAAAGATATGGAAGATCGGAAGCGCAAGATGAGTGGACCCCAGTCCGGAGGCATCAGCCGTCCATGTTTCTCAGGCAGTTCATCTCAGCAAGGCAGGCCTGGTCACCCACAGGGATATCAGAATCAGAATCAGCGTCCGCATCAGCAGCAGTTTCAGAGGCAGTACCCGCAGCAGCAGCAGTATCGTCAGCACAGCCAGCAGGGAAGTAATCAGTATCAGAAGCAGAACAACCAGGCACCTCGCCTTCCTGCCCCAGCAGCAAATCAGAGCAACCAAGCAGCCCCAGCACAAGGAGGAGGCAGAGGATGTTTCCACTGTGGAGATCAAGGCCACTGGGCGATGCAGTGCCCAAAGAAGATGGCTCAGCAGCAGACCAACCCCAATGCTCCAGCAAGGCAAGGTGTACTGCAGCCGGCAGCAGGCAATCGTAACCAAGCGTACAACCGTGGAAAGGTGAACCACTTGGAGGCCGAGGTGATCCAGGATGCACCAGATGTGGCAGTAGGTATGTTCTCAGTCGAATCTCATCCCGCGAAAGTGCTATTTGATACTGGTGCAACTCATTCATTTGTCACTACAACATGGGTAGAATTGCATAACATCTCAGTAGAGGCAATGATGCCACCCATGAGGATTAATTCGGTTGGTGGCAAGGTGCAAACAGATAAAATATGTTCAAACATAATGGTGGAAATAAGGGGGATAGGATTCCCCAGTGACTTAATAGTAATAGACACCCCTGGGATAGATGTTATTCTAGGGATGAACTGGTTAATGAAGTATGAAGCAAATGTTAGTTGTGACAAGAGGACCGTAACATTGAAGTCCCCGTCAGGAGAAGAGGTAGTGGCCGAGCTAAGGATGCCTAAGTCAGAAGAGGGAGTCTGCCACCAGATTTCAGTTGATAGTAAGGAGCCCAACCCGCTCGAGGCTATCAAGGTTGTGTCAGACTTTCCGGATGTGTTTCCCGAGGAGCTAACGGGCATGCCACCCGAGAGAAAAGTCGAATTTGCCATAGAGCTTATCCCTGGTACCGCCCCCATTTCAAAGAGAGCCTATCGAGTGTCTGGACCAGAATTGGTGGAACTCAAGAAGCAGATAGATGAGATGTTAGAGAAGGGTTACATTAGGCCAAGTACCTCGCCTTGGGCCGCTCCAGTGTTGTTTGTAGAGAAGAAAGATGGTACCAAAAGGATGTGCATAGACTACAGAGCCCTGAATGAAGTCACTGTCAAGAACAAGTACCCCCTGCCAAGGATAGAAGATTTGTTCGACCAGCTCAGAGGTGCCAGCGTATTCTCGAAGATAGATCTGAGATCAGGTTACCATCAACTCAGAATCTGACCCTCGGATATACCGAAGACGGCATTCATCACCAAGTACGGGTTATATGAGTTCACGGTTATGTCCTTTGGTTTGACAAATGCGCCAGCCTTCTTTATGTACCTGATGAACAGTGTGTTCATGGACTATCTAGACAAGTTTGTGGTAGTGTTCATCGATGATATCCTCATATACTCTCAAAGAGAAGAAGATCATGTAGAGCATTTGAAGATGGTATTGCAAAGACTTCGAGAGCATCAGTTGTATGCCAAGCTGGGCAAATGCGAGTTCTGGATTCATGAAGTCTTATTTCTGGGCCACATCATAAATCAAGATGGGTTGGCAGTGGATCCAAAGAAAGTAGCAGATATCCTGAACTGGAAAGCACCGAAGGATGTTCGTGGGATCAAGAGCTTCATTGGAATGGCCGGATACTATAGGCGTTTCATTGAAGGCTTCTCAAAGATTGCTAGACCAATGACAGCGTTGCTAGCGAAGAAAGTTGAGTTTAAGTGGACTCAAAAGTGTCAGGAAGCATTTGAAGAACTGAAGAATAGATTGACTACAGCTCCTGTGTTAGTCCTGCCTGATGTTCACAAGTCATTCTCAGTGTATTGCGACGCTTCGTACACCGGATTGGGATGCGTGCTAATGCAAGAAGGAAGAGTTGTAGCGTACTCGTCTCGACAGCTGAAGATCCATGAGAAGAATTACCCCACACATGACCTGGAATTGGCAGCAGTGGTTCATGCCTTAAAGACCTGGAGACATTACCTGTATGGGCAGAAGTGTGACATCTACACAGATCATAAAAGTCTGAAGTACATATTCACCCAGTCAGAGTTAAACATGAGACAGCGAAGATGGTTGGAATTGATCAAAGACTATGAGTTGGAGATACATTACCATCCAGGCAAAGCCAATGTTGTTGCAGATGCTCTGAGCAGGAAGAGTCAAGTTAATATGTTGGCCTCGTACCCGATGCCGTATGAGTTAGCCAAAGAGTTCGACAGACTGAGCCTCGGTTTCCTGAACAGTACGCAAGGAGTAACAGTGGAATTAGAGCCCACCCTAGAACGGGAGATCAAAGAAGGGCAGAAGGATGATGAAAACATCAACAAGATCCGGCAGCTGATCTTAGAAGGAAGAGGCAAAGACTTTCGAGAGGATGACGAAGGGGTAATATGGTTCAAGGACCGATTGTGTGTTCCCGACCTCAAACCTATCCGGGAACTGATCCTCAAGGAAGCTCATGAGACAGCCTACTCGATACACCCAGGGAGTGAGAAGATGTACCAGGATTTAAAAAGGAGGTTTTGGTGGTATGGTATGAAAAGAGAGATCGCAGAATATGTCGCCATCTGCGATAGCTGTCAGAGGACCAAAGCAGAGCATCAGAGGCCGGCCGGATTGTTGCAGCCATTGCGGATTCCTCAGTGGAAGTGGGATGAGATCGGGATGGATTTTATAGTTGGCCTACCTCGTACCCGGGCCGGTTATGATTCCATCTGGGTAGTTGTGGACCGCTTAACGAAAGTGGCCCATTTCATACCCGTGAAGACAACATACACCGGAGCAACGTTAGCTGAGCTATACATGTCACGGATAGTCTGCCTTCATGGTGTGCCGAAGAAGATAGTGTCAGATCGAGGAACACAGTTCACATCTCATTTTTGGCAGCAGCTACAAGAAGCTTTGGGCACACATCTGAACTTTAGCTCAGCTTATCACCCACAGACAGACGGTCAGACTGAAAGAACTAACCAGATCCTTGAAGATATGTTGAGAGCCTGTGCGTTGCAGGACAAGTCAGGATGGGACAAAAGGCTACCTTATGCAGAATTCTCCTACAACAATAGTTACCAGGCCAGCTTGAAGATGTCACCGTTTCAGGCGCTCTATGGGCGGAGTTGTAGGACTCCGCTGCATTGGGACCAGCCTAGAGAGAGACAGGTGTTTGGCCCCGACATCTTGCTGGAAGCCGAAGAGAATATCAAAATGGTTCGGGAGAACCTGAAGACAGCCCAGTCAAGACAGCGAAGCTATGCGGACAGAAGGAGAAGAGAACTGAGTTTTGAAGTGGGAGACTACGTCTATCTGAAGGTGTCACCTATCCGAGGAGTCAGAAGGTTCGGAGTCAAAGGCAAGCTAGCACCCCGGTACGTTGGACCGTATCAGATTCAAGCAAAGCGTGGAGAAGTAGCCTACCAGCTTGACCTACCAGAGAGCTTGTCAGCAGTGCACAATGTGTTCCATGTGTCGCAATTGAAGAAGTGTCTGCGAGTACCAGAAGAACAGTTGCCGGTGGAGGGTTTGGAGGTCCAGGAGGATCTGACCTACATAGAGAAGCCAACGCAGATTCTGGAGTTTGCAGACAGAGTCACCCGGAGAAACACCATCAGAATGTGCAAAGTCAGATGGGGTCACCACTCGGAGGAAGAAGCAACCTGGGAACGAGAAGATGATCTGAAAACCAAATACCCTGAACTCTTTGCTGACCAACCTTGAATCTCGGGGCGAGATTCTTTTAAGGGGGATAGGTTTGTAACACCCTGAATTTGGGGGTATAAAATTTCTTTGCTCATATCCACAAATTCAGGTGTTACTTCCTTTTCTCATCCTTCCTCATTCTTTTCTTTCTCATTTCTATAGGAGATAAGTGCTTATTTTATTTGTAATTATAGTTTATTATGTTAAACCCTAAGGGAGTATGAATTGTTGCATCATGTTGAACCCTAGATTTCACTTTTGCTTGGTGCATAATTCTTGGAAGGTTTGGTTTGAATTTGTGGCTTGTTTGAATTTGAATCAAATAGGGAAAGTAAAAGAAAAGGGAAAATCAATTCAGAATAAAAAGAAAAGAGAAAGAGGCCCAACCCCGCCGCCCCCTCGGCCTTTCGGCCCAGCCGGCCCATTCCCGCGCGCGCGCCTCTCCCTCCCCCGCTCTCTCTGCCCCGGCGGGCCCGCCCGTCAGCGCAGCCGCCTCCCGCGCGCCCACCTCCGCTCTCCCCTCTCTCTCTGCTCGCGGGCCCGGGCTGTCAGCCCCGTCGTCCCCGCGTAACCGCCGCCGAGCTGCGCGCGCCCGCCTTCCCCGCGCCCACGTCGCGCGTGGAGCTCGGAACTGACCCGCCCCTGGCCACTTGAGCCCCGAGCCCCACTCGCCCTCACCCTCTCCCCCCATTCGCGCTCCAGTAGACCCTCTTTCCCCCTCGCTGCGCGCATGCAGAGCGCCGCCGCCATAACCCCCGCCGTCCCGAGCTCGGTTCCCCGTCGCCGTTGGAGCTCCGCCGCGCCCTTAGCCCCGGTGAGCTCCGCCCCGACGTCCGCAACCCGGAACGCGCCCCAATTCCCTCTCCCCCTCCCTATTTCTCTCTGCCCGCGCTCACCCGCCGTTCCCCATGCAGCCGCGGAGGTCCGCCACCGTCGCCCCGGGGCACCGTCGCGCCATTGCCGCCGCCGAGGAGTCCCTGGAGCCCGTCTTGAGGTAAGGGACCTCTCCCGCCCCTATCGCCCTTTGTTTTGCTCTCTGCCGCATGTAATTCCTCGCCGGAGTAGAGTAACCCCGCCGCCGAGCCGCTCCGCCGTGAACCGCCCCCCTCCGGTGCCTCTGCCCCGACCCAGACCCCACCAGAGGACCCTCCGTGCCCTCCCCAACCTTCCCGGCCACTCAGATCGCCCCAGAGGCCCGCCAATCGCCCGCGCCCTCGTCTCCGGCGAGCCCTCCGCCGCGGGGACGAGCGCCGCCGCCCCTGCTAGCCGTAGGAAAGACCCAGGCTGCCCACCCGATCCCCGCCGTTCATCCCAGATCGGGCGGCCCTGATTCAACTCGCCCGGACCCAATCCTGGCCGTCCGCCGGAGATCCAGCGGCCCAGGCCCACTGCCCCCTCACCCCGTCTCCCTGCCCGTTGGGCCCCGCTTGTCAGCTCGCCCGCGCGCGCTCTGCCCGCCGGCCCCGCCTGTCAGCCCGCGCGCTCGCCCTGCCCGCCGGTCCCGCCTGTCAGCCCGCCCGCGCGCTCTGCCCGCCCGGTCCCGCCTGTCAGTCGCCCAGGTCGCCGCGCGCTCGCGCGCCCGCCCGCAGGATCTAATCCTGGCCGTTCGCTTGAGATCCGACGGCCGTAGGAGCCCGATACCCCTTCGCCTGCGCATTTTCTTAAAGAGACCCCTAGTTTTCTGGAATTTGAACCCGCCGTCCCTGGTTTCTCGCAGTTAAGTCCCTGGCCCTTTTATTTAATTCAAAATAGGTATTTAGGGTATAATTTTAATCCCCAAACTTGTAAAATTCATAACTTTGTCATATGAACTCCAAATGAGGTGCTTCAAATTGCAAAATGCTCATTATGTTTTTGTCTATCTATTCAAACAATGTTTCCCTGCTGTTTCCATGTACTAGTTAATAGCTAATCACTAGGATAGGATTAAGACTATTGAAACCTTATTTAAGATAATTAGAAATGGGTAGACTTTAATAAAAGTTGGATTACCTAAGTTTATGGACTTAAACACCCAAGTTCAGGGACTTAAAACCATGTAATGATCTAATCCCACCACTGACTTAAACCTGATGAGTGGATAATGAATCACTTTCTATAGTCCTCTACCCCAGACCTAGGGAACACCAGAGTGCCTATCCCTTTTCAACTATGAACTTGTGATCTCTCTCTGCTGCATTTGTTTGGTATGTTTCTTTTGTTTGTTATCTTCCCAAGTGCATAGTGTGAATGATTACTTTACGTAGACAACGAGCAATCTGTGTTTCCCGAGGAAGTTGCAGAGGAAGTCCCTGATCAGCAGTTTGGTGAAGGCAAGTGTCCTCTGTCCCATTATGTCCTATTCATTTATAACTTACCACCCCGCATTACTTACTTGAAACCTAAGGATTGACTAGCTTTATATTTTACTTTATCCTTGATGACCTTATGGGCTATTATGGTTAGCACTTGGCTATTGCTTTAACATAATCAATGAACATGATGTGATTATTTATGATACTGTTATCCTGATGATGTTGATGATCTTGTGATACTCTAGGGGGCTCAGGCTGTTTCCTGAGTACCTCTCCGTAAGGACTGGTTCGTTGAGAGACCACCCGGGATAACAGTGCAACCATGAGGGTGAAATGGGATGCCCTTAGCTGATTAATTAGATGAACTAGAGGTGTAGTTGCTTAGCCGTCGTGCCGTCAATGGGGTCCAGGCACAGTGCTTGCTCTGCCGAGGCTGAGTGCCGAGGTTCTTTCGTTTTGCTCTTTGTTAGTCACTCTCCTGCGGAGAGGGGTACTGTGTTTATCAAACTGGAGAAACCTAACGAGCAGCTATGATCTCTAGGGAATCTTTGTAAAAGCTACGTAGTGATGCCCTGCCGGATCACCTAGGTAGTGGTCAATGGGGATTAGCTCTCCCCGGGTAGAAAGGGAATCATGACTCATGGGTAAAGTGTGCAACCTCTGCAGAGGGTAGTGAAACTGGTATATCAGTCGTGCTCACGGTTAAGAGCAGCCTTGGGATCCTCTTTGATTAGAGACACAGATGGTTCGAGATACAATGATTATGATATGGTTTTGGTTCGACTATGATGATGATGTTCCTCGATGAGGAAATGGTTTACGGGTTGGTTAATGCTAAAATCTGGCTTCTACTAATGATAAATACTTGACCAACTAAAAGCAACTGCTTGAGCCTAACCCCACATAAAGCTAGTCCACTTCAGCCAAACGGGACATTTGCTGAGTACGTTGATGTGTACTCATCCTTGCTTTACCACAAAACACCAGGTTGTCCGCATTGTAACCACTGCTCAGTAGAAGGTGAAGCCGTGGAAGGAGACTTCCAGGAGTTCCAAGACTACGATGAATTCTAGGTGTGGGTTGGCGGCAACCCCCAGTCAGCTGCCTGTGAAGGCCTTATCTTTACTGCGTTTCGCTTAGCACTTTGATTCACCTGTTAAGACAATGACTATGTGGATGTCTATGACTCTATGATGTAATAAGTACTCTTTTATGTTATTATTCGAGCATTGTGTGATGATGTTCATTTATGTAATCGCTGTGTACGTGAGTTCTGATCCTGGCACGTACATAGTTCGCATTCGGTTTGCCTTCCAAAACCGGGTGTGACATCACGGTACCACACCTTAATCCTTATTCCAATTTCCGTCTTGTAGACAACGCATCCCCATGGACCGTTGTCCACAGACCACCATCATTACGATATCAAAATGGATACAACCAATTCCTGACCTCGCGCGAGTGCTAGAAAAATCACTCGACTTCTACCGAGATCCCTAATTAGTAAAACATCTACTCGACCTAGCATACTAGTATCCATCACAAAAGGAATCCTGAGTTCATGCAACTAGGCTTTCAGGCAACTCCAACACTTAAGTGCACAGTACAAGCCTACAAACATTAAATGTAGTAAAATAGCATATATAAACGGTTATGCATAAAACCGGGGCTTGCCTTTAATTTAACACTTAGGTAGTGTTTGCTGGGGAGGTACTCGCTTGGCGAGCATCCTCTAGTTATGTTCATCCCTCCTTGGGTCGTCCACCGACTGCATCTTGTGGTTGGTACCACATCAGTTGCTCGATCATCATCTCTCGGTCCTATATGAGATGCAAGATGCATATGTATGAATATAATGAAAGTAACACAAGATATACAAAGACACAGCGACGAACTAAACATTAAATGAGAAGACACCGTAAACAACCATACGCTAGCATTAGTTATCTACACGTTATCGACGTCCAATATTAACACCTTTAAAAAGACAACAACATTTTATTTATTTACGCAACACAACTATGACGTTACAGGTACGCGCATTTTATTTGTTTGGACACAGTTTTTCATTAGTTCTCCTATTGATCACGCACAAGCATCATCGACAGCACAAATTCAATAGAGGACATAAGCGTCAATGTCTAAGAAACTCATATATCGCAATCAATTAGAGAAGAAACATATAAAACAAGACACGCATGTCATCTCTAGCCTAGCCATGGAAAGTCTACATTACTTAAGAGCAAACAAAACATTTTTAGTGGGGACGGTGAACTAAACAGTCAAATGCGCACTTGCAGATTTTTAGGACAGCACTACAGCAGTTACTTGTTTTAATCATAACTCTTCAAATATTAATCCAAAAATATCAAACTAGGACTTTCTGGAAAGCTTAAAAGGTGCTCTACAACTTTGGTATTGTCATCACAACCTGATTAAACACTTAGCAAGGTCGAATTGTGCAAACACAGCAGCTCTGTCCAGATTTGGACAGATTTAGACTTGCAGCTTCAAAAATTCACAACACAAGATTCAGACATCCAAACAAAGTGATTCTAGACTTTCTGGAAAGCTAATTAAATGTTCTACAAATTATTTATAAACATCCCTGGCTGGTTTAGCATGTATCAAGGGTAAAATATACTAGGAAGGTTGTGCTGTCCAAAACTGGACAGATTCAGTCTTCAGACTTCAAACACATGTAACTTAATCTTCAGACCACCAAAAATAGTGATCCAAGACTTTTTGGAAATCTTGGGAAAAGTACTACATAACTTTTATAATCACCAAGAAGTGATTCCAGGTTTATTCAAATCAAACATTACAGTTTTTGAAATCTGTTCTGACAGAGGACAGAACACAGCAACCAGTTTGAAAAGTTCATAACTCTTAAACTATCAGTCCTATGGTTATGAAATTTTAACACAAGCAAGACCAGAAAATCCTCTACAACTTTCTTATAATAGACAAGGACTGATTCTAACATTAACTTAAGCAAACAATGCAGCTTCTGAAATCTGTACAGAATTTGGACAGATTCAGTTACTGAATTTGTAAAAAGCATAACTCCTAAACTGTCAGACCTATGGCTGTCAAATTTTAACACCAGCAAGATAATAAAGTTGTCCACAACTTTCTTGTGACCACCAATCACTGATTTCAATATTAACTTAAGCAACCATTGTAATTTCTGAAATCTGTTCAGAAATTCGACAGATTCAGGTGCTGGGCTTGTGAAAAGCACAACTCCTAAAAGATCAGGTTTATGGCTGTCAAATTTTAGTACAAGCAAGATAATCATGTTATCTACAACTTTTCTATAGCATATATCTAGAGAAAACACAATTTAGTTCATCAAACATACAGCACACCGAAAACAGTACGTGCAGCCCAAAACAGCCATTAATAAATTTCAGCTCCTATACATTTCAAGAATTTCCGCATTTTAGAGACTTGACTTACTCTAACTTATATCAAGACACACTTAAGTATAGTCACACAATAGATGACGTGACGGCTACGTAGTCATGCCATCACTTCACCACACACTCCCAAGTAACAAAACAACTCTAACCGAACTTGGCATTTGGCCGATCGATTCCTAACCCATTTTTCATACTACCACTACACCACACATCACAAACATAGACTAATTCAATCATACTTCACATGGCAATTTATACAGAGTCGCAAAGTAACAATATTAACACATAGGTAAGCGACATTTCTTCACGACTTTCGGCTAAGTCACCAAATAGACGACATGATGACTACGAAGGCATGTCACCGTTTCATCACACACATTCATCTCCTATATGCGCACTAATCCATTTCTTGCGACACATGCATTCAAAATCAATCCACACTACACAAGGTACACTTATCTCTTATTTATGCGCAGACTTAACACCTTTCGGGATAAAGCGTCACTATAAACACCTTACACATAATTGCCTTAGGAACCTATTAATTCACTCGAAGACATCTATTCAAGTCATAAACACAATCATACACCTATTTGTGAAGCACAATTTAATGAATGCCTAACGCGTATAGACTCGACTTATAATTATAGAGGAAGCGATGACTACTTTGGCATGTCACCACCTCTCTAATTAAGCTAAAACAATTTCTACTTATATCGACCGAACATTCGTGTTGAGCACACCTTATATTACCTTGTCTCGCATACAACCATATTGTGGCGTGCACTCGAGACACTACCGATTAACTTGACGCAATTACCACTACAATGTACTTCGATATACACGTTCGACATCACAGTGCTTCGACAAACCCCACACTTCCAATCTACTTGTCACATCCAACCACATCACGTGTCCACTGCATTCTCATGACCAATTTTAGCACAATTATTTATGACCACGTTTATCGACTAGACAAGTGAAACACTAACCGATCATTCACATATCTCGTCTTTAAAACACTAATCACATGGCACATAATTTATAATTTCGACCCATTCTATCCTACACCACGGTGAATACATAACATATTTTTAACATAGACTACATCTTAGCCGACTGCGGAAATTACCAAGCATTCTTTACGCTTTATTAAATTTACCACAACTAGCACACTAATTTACGACGAGTATTTTAACAAACGATTAATACCATCCACGAACCACCCTCGTGACACATAAATGAATCATCGCAGCCACATATATTCAAACACTAATACACACCACATCGACCAAAACGTATTTAGACAAACTACAAATCGCACACATCAAACAACTTCTTGTTCTCCAACCGCAAATGCGAACCTACTAATGCGTATAACCAAAACATTTTACACACATCCACACATATACGTGCACCGCATGACATCAACCAAATTATATGCATGGTAAACTATAAATCAATCAACCTGAGCGGGATCGGAGTTGAGTTGTGCAAGCACGTGGTTCACCCAACCGGTCTTGTATCGAACACGCGTGCGCGACGAATGGCAATTGACGGCTAGCTGCGATTATACACACACACACACAACCGTTCAACAATTTCACCGAGCCCAAAAATAAAAATATAATAGCAGCAAGGGCAGCGGGGGTTTCTCACCACGGTTTTCGACGGCGTCGCGGAGGGGGCTGCGCAGCGAGCACGAGAGCGACGACACACGACGAGGGGAGTGGAGATCGAACGGGAGGGCTGCTGCAGCGCGCGGTTTGCTGCGCATTTTGTCGAACAACCGGCGGGCACCATGACGAACAGCGAGGAAGGGGGCTCGCTGCTGGAATTTCTGGGCGTCCATGGGAGGTGGAGCGCAGAGCTGCTGCGCAGTGGGGCAAAAGGGGAGCAAGGGCTGGCAACCATGAACAGGGGGGCTGCTGCTGGCGCCATGGACGTGGACCTCGCCGAGGTCGGCCCAAGGAGCTTCTGCGCGGAGGGGGGAAAACAGGGGCGAGGGAACGCTGTGCAGGGCGCCATGACTGCTGGCCGGAGATGGAGTTCGGTCTGCAACAGAGGGGGCTCGGCCACGGCAAGAGCAGGGAAGGGGAGGCTGGCTGTCGGCCTTGGTCGCGGCCAGGGAAGGAGACGCCATGGAGGGCTCCGTGCGTCCTGCTGCATAGCGTCGAGCACATGGCGAGGAGGACCTAGGCTCCCTGCTGCTGGCGTGAGGGAGGAGTGGGAGAGCTGCAGCCGTGGGGAGGAAGGGAGGAAGAAGGTGAGGGGTGACGCCCATGGAGCAGTCCTGCTGCCGAGCGCCATGGAGCAAGGAGCAGAGAGCACGCAGGGAGGTGGAGCTGAGCTCCCTGCTGCACACCGTGTGGAAGAAGAAGACAGGGAGAAAAAAAAGAAGAAGGTGGCGGCTAGGGGGTAGGTGAATAAAAGCCAAGTGCAAGTGAGGGGTCCTTCTATTTATAGACAAGTCCTAGGGTTAGGGTTTCAATTGGGCCAAATGGGCTGGGTTGGGCTCAGCCCAAAACGCGTAATCGGGCTGCGCTAAATATTTTTCGGAATAAAAATGTTCCTGCGAAATTTTGTTTCTACAGAGAACAGAGCGAATTAGAGTTTCGACGAATGGACGATCGAGCGATTAATTCGGCCGAGAGTTTGATTTGATTTCGCTCGGAAATAATTCACTACGCAAGATTTGAAAATAAATCGTCTTAAGATATAACTGGCTTTTGGATTTATGATTGAAAGAGATAAATCGCGATATTTAAAATTATCGCCGAGGTTGATTTTTAAATCGGGATCGAACACAGAGGTATGAGTCGAGTCGGATAAGAATTAATTAGAGGGCAACGTACTGAGTATCCCGTTGGAGAATACGGACCCGAATAAATTAGTCGAATATAGATCGAAGTTCAGGAATTTAGATTCGGGCTCAGATCAGATAACAGTCGTTGAGAGATTGATTTAAAGAGCTTCAGATGAGATTTATAATTCGAGAATGATCTTCGAGTCTGCATGAGTTCCGAGAATTAAAAGTTTTAACACGCTCCAAAATTGGTTGTTTCTCACGATCGATTAACTCCAAATTCGGTGAACTTCCATGAGAAAGCCTGATAGACAGAGATAGACACAATCGAGAAATAAAAAATTTCACTGAGCATCCAAGATTAGGATTAATCTCCTGTCATAACACGAAACTGACACCTGAGGTGTCACAGTGATAGGTGATGTGCGACCACAGGAACCACAAGGACAAGATCAACCTTCTTCCTCTACGTTGGTGCATCCCCCAACTAAAGATAATGAACATGTACCTCAAGAAGAAGGGCAGGATCAAGGGGGAGCACATAAAGAACAAGATAAGGAGGAAGAAGCATCACAAGTTCCTCCAACTCAAGTCTAGACGACGATTCAAAGAAATCATCCAGTGGATCAGATTCTGGGTGATATCAGCAAGGGAGTAACAACTCGCTCACGTTTAGCTAATTTTTGTGAGCATTACTCGTTTGTTTCTTCTATTGAGCCCTTCAGGGTAGAAGAAGCCTTGCAGGATCTAGACTGGGTGTTGGCCATGCAGGAAGAGCTCAACAACTTCAAAAGAAATGAAGTTTAGAGTCTGGTGCCACGTCCAAAGCAAAATGTTGTGGGAACCAAGTGGGTGTTCCGCAACAAGCAAGACAAACACGGTGTGGTGACAAGAAACAAGTCTCGACTTGTGGCAAATGGTTATGCCCAAGTCGCAGGTTTGGATTTTGAGGAGACGTTTGCCCCTGTGGCTAGGCTAGAATCAATTCGGATTTTATTGGCCTATGTTGCTCACCACTCTTTTAAGCCTTTTCAAATGGACGTGAAGAGTGACTTCCTCAACGGACCAATCAAGGAGGAGGTATATGTGGAACAACCCCCTGGCTTTGAGGATGACAGCTATCCCGACCACGTCTACAAGCTCTCTAAGGCGCTCTATGGACTTAAGAAAGCCCCAAGAGCATAATATGAATGCCTTAGAGATTTACTTATTACTAATGCTTTCAAGGTTGGGAAAGCTAATCCTACTCTATTTACTAAGACTTGCAATGGTGATCTTTTTGTATTCCAAATATATGTCGATGACATTATATTTGGTTTTACTAATCAAAAGTCTTATGAGGAATTTAGCAGGGTGATGATGCAAAAGTTCAAGATGTCAATGATGGGCGAGTTGAACTACTTCCTTGGATTTCAAGTGAAGCAACTCAAGGAAGGAACCTTCATATCCCAAACAAAGTACACTCAAGATTTTCTCAATAGGTTTGGGATGAAGGATGCAAAGCCCGCAAAGACACCGATGGGAACGGACGGACATCTTGACCTCAATAAAGGAGGCAAGTCCATTGATCAAAAGGCATACTGGTCTATGATAGGATCTTTGCTTTATCTTTGCGCTAGTAGACCGGATATTATGCTAAGTGTATGCATGTGTGCTAGATTTCAATCCGACCCCAAGGAGTGTCACCTTGTGTCCGTTAAGCGAATTCTTAGATATTTAGTTTCTATGCCTTGCTTTGGGATCTGGTATCCAAAGGGGTCTACCTTTGACTTAATCGGATACTCGGATTCCGACTATGC
The DNA here is from genome assembly GCF_902167145.1 of Zea mays. NCBI lineage: Eukaryota > Viridiplantae > Streptophyta > Magnoliopsida > Poales > Poaceae > Zea > Zea mays. The sequence continues at coordinate 32,852,301 of NC_050099.1, read as the reverse complement.
CGGGTGCAAGGTTGATAGGAAGATCACATTAGGGACTTGCCTGTTCCTGGGAAGGTCCCTAGTGTCTTGGAGCTCTAAGAAAGAAACTTTTGTTGCCCTATCCACCGAAGCTGAGTACGTTGCCGCAGGACAGTGTTGTGCGCAACTACTTTGGATGAGGCAAACCCTCTGGGACTTTGGCTACAATCTGAGCAAAGTCCCACTCCTATGTGACAATGAGAGTGCAATCCGCTTGGCAGATAATCCTGTTGAACACAGCCGCACTAAGCACATAGACATCCGGCATCACTTTTTGAGAGACCACCAGCTAAGGGGAGATATCGATATTTACCATATTAGCACCGAGAACCAGCTAGCTGATATCTTCACCAAGCCTTTAGATGAGAAAATGTTTTGCAGGTTGTGTAGTGAGCTAAATGTCTTAGATTCGCATAACTTGGATTGATCTATAGCATACATGTGTTTTATGCATTTGATCATGTTACTTTAAGCATTCACGTCTTTAATTGCTTTTTCGGTGCTCAAGTTGTACAAGTCATCCCCGGACCTCACAAGTCCCTATGCAAATGATGCACATGTTGAGGGGGAGGATGTGCTACAACTTGACACTCTTGAGACTAACTTGTTTGATGAAGTACTCTTGAAATAGTCTCAAAGGTGTATTGAAAAGGGAAAGTGAACTTGGACAAAGAAAGGGCTTCCACTGCACTCCGGTATAAGTGTATCTTGTCTCAAGTTCGTACCAGTGTTCTCATTGCCTTTTGCTCGTATTTGACACTTTGGTGAGGCAATGGGGTTAAAGGGCCAAAAGTTATCCTGTTTTTGGTGCTTAATACCAAAGGGGGAGAAATTAAGGCCAAAGCAAATGGATCAGCCAACCACTTGTGAATTTCAAAAATTGTAGAGTTAGAATCTTTGTGTTTGATCAAAACCCTCTTACATCAAAAGTTGTTCTCTTACGGGGGAGAATTTTGATTATGGGAAAAAGGGGAAGTTTGTGGCATTTGATCAAATTTACTCTTGAAAGATCTCTTGATTTGCCAAAACAAGTGTTTTTTATATAGAAAAGGAAAAAGAATTTGTTTTGTGAAAAAAAACCAAGTGGTGGCAAAAGTGATCCAAATATGCCAAATTCCGTGTGAGTTAAATTAGTCTTCAATTTGCACTCTTTAGCTTCTCTTTGAAAATGTTGTTGCATTTTGAGTTGCTTTTAATGTGTTGGCATAAATCACCAAAAAGGGGGAGATTGAAAGGAAAATGTGCCCTTGGGCCTTTTCTATAAATGTTTTGGTGATTAGATGCCCAACACATAGTATTTTGGTTCATATGTGCTAAGTGCTAAAGAGATGAAAATCAAAGAATCAAGGTATGACTCTGGCCTTAGTGAATTGTTTTTGGTACTTAACATATTTCTCTAAGTGCTAGGAACCTTGACAGATCAAATGAAATTGGATTGGAGAAGTTTGGCTAAGTCCAGCCAAACTTGCACCAGCCTTCGGTGCACCAGACTGTCCGGTGTGCACCGGGCAGTGTCCGGTGCACAGGCTGGTCCAGCAGCGAACTTGCTGCTCTCGTGAAATCGCCGAGGGCACTGCGGCTAAACTGTCCGGTGAGCCAACGGCGCCAGCGCCAACGGTCGGTAGCGCAATCAGCGGGCGACGAGTGGCCAGAGCCAACGGTCACCAGGCCGCATCGGATTGTCCGGTGTGCACCGGACAATGTCTGGTGCGCCAAGGGGATCGAAGGCTCAACGGTCGACTTCACCCGAAGAGGAAAGGAATCGGGCATTGTTCATGTCCGGTGGTGCACCGGACTGTCCGGTGCGCCAACCGACAGGAGGCAAGAATTGCCTACCAAATGGAGATCCAACGGCTCCTAGCTGCCTTGGGGCTATAAAAGGGACCCCTAGGCGCATGGAGCAACGGACCAAGCATTCATTAAACATTCTAAGACGCCTAGACTTCGCAAGCACGCATCCAGATCATTACGATTGAGATTTGAGCACTTGTCTAGTTGTGAACTTGTTGCGTTGTGTTTGGCGTGCTCTTGTCTTAACTTATGTGCGTGATTTCGTTGTGACTCTAGTTCTTGCATGTGTTTCTTTCCCTCCTTTACTCTTGTGGTTTTCATTGAGATCAATCTTGTAAGGGTGAGAGGCTCCAACTTGTGGAGATTCCTCACAAACGGGAAACATCTACTAAGGAAGTAAACTTTGGTACTCAAGTTTGATCATTGGATCACTTGAGAGGGATTGAGTGCAATCCTTGACCGAAGGAGGTCACCACAACGTTGTAACACTCCTGGTGTTACGAGAAACTAAAAACCTGGCATGTCATCATATGCACTTGCATTAACTTGCTTGATATACCTAGAATGCATTCATTAGGTTAAAATTTTTCAATAAGTGTGATGTTGTGTATTAAACTATAGGACTTAGTTTAAGGGTTTTGTTTAAGTGGGGGTAAGTCATCTCTTAAACAAGTGATAAGTTGACTTTGAGTCTTAAGTACTAAGGGTGAATCTTAGAACCCAAAGTAACTTCACTTTTAAAAGCTAAATCAAAGTGGAAGAATCACTCGAGGAGATGGATAAACTTCAAAACCCTAAATTAGAGCTCAAAAGTGAAATCTGAGATCTGGCCATAGGTTGCCAAAAGTCAAAATACCAAAGTTATAGAGTTTCCAAAATCAAGCAACTTTCATGTGTTGAGATTTTCAAGTTTTGAAGAGATATTTGGAGTAAGTTGCAGATTTCAGACTTGATACAGTTTTGGTTCAGCTAAAAACAGTTTGCTTTACCTAATTTTGGACCCATGTATGTTTTAATCTGGGGGCTTTTTGCAAAAGGTTGCTATAGTAAACTTGTAGAGTAACTATAGGATAACAACTTTTATTAAGTGTTGAAGCCCTAAATCCATATGGAACTGTTAGAAAACTTGGCCCAAAGGTCCTATCCTCAAAGCTGAATTCTCAGACTTAGTCCATTTCAGCTCACTGAAATTGGTGTGATTGATCTAACTTTGGAGTCCCTTTGGAGAAGATCAGTAGAGTATTGAGCCATACCTGTCACAACAAAGTTGAAGAGTAGATGTTGGTGTGCAACTTTATTTAAGGGAGATGGGCTTAGTACTACATAAAAGGTGAAGTAAATGGCGCCTAAAAATGGGATGTTAGGCCCTTGGGATTTTCAGATGATGAATAGTAGTCAGTGCCAATTTCAGTGTTTGACTCAAACCTTGGAGAGTTCATGTAGCTTAGTTGTAGGGCTTTGGGCAAAGATGTCTTTGGTAAGTGGTAGCTTAATTCAAGATGAATAAAGGGACTGAGGTAATTAATCCTGGCACTGCATCAAAAAATTAAAAGAAAATCAATGCTCATATGGACTGACATGTAGTGGCAGTTGAGGGTTATTCAGTAGCTGAAGAACCACAGGACTGCATGTGGCACCTAGATTGGGGCTCTTTGGTACTCAAACCATGCAGTTTTTGGCTGAAGCTTCTGTAGTAAGTTGGTAGACCATAGTAAGTATAACAACCTTCTTATAGGCTGTATGGCTTGGTGCTACACAAAAATGGGAGGAAAGTGATTCCCAGTTTGCCCTGTCAGACTGTGCAGATGGAGTTGGTTTCAGATAACAGAAATAAAAACCAAGGCAGGATGCTTGACTTTGGGGCAATGTAACACAAAATTCATGTATTATTAGATCTATAGTGTTATAGCAAAGTGGAAGACCAATACTTGGTGAATAAGTTTGGTGTAATGGGCAAGGTCTGTCCTTATGTAGAATTGGAAGGGAAGCAGAGAGGAAATTAATATTTCAGTCAACTAATCAGATTCTAGTTTTTTGTTTTTCAAAATGTCTGAAGAATATCCTGATCCCTTATCCTTTCTAGCAGATTCTGGGCAGCTTGTAGATAGAGTTAACTTGGGATTCGAAAGTGGAGTATTGGAAATATTTTTTTACTACCCTGAGAGCAGAGAAGAGATAAGTGTGGGCATGTTCTTTGAAGATGACTCAGCTGCTGATTTGCTTTGCTGTCAGCAACTACAACTCTCCTTCTTTTACCCCCCCCCCCCATGTCCAACATGTAAAGGCATGGTTCAACCTGCTTCTGTACATGGGACTGGTGTGGGTCATGGTGAGGCTGTACACGTGCATATGTTCATGCACTGACTGGGGTCTCAAATCCACCCCTCCTGTGAACACGTGGAGGCCAATAGAGTTTATCCTTTTTACTTCTTGCCACCACTCTCAACTCCCATAAAGGGGTACGTCCAATATCTCTGGGCTCCTCAACCACCACCTGATAGAGCATCAGCTGCTATCACTATTGTGCACCAGGATAGCCAACTGACACCATCCCTCCACGAAGAAAACCCCTAGTGTCTTTGAAGACCTTGAAACTGGTGACCACACACTTGTTCCTCTCAGTTCACCATGACCAGCAATTTCTAAGGTGAATCCTACACCATTAGTTCATATTTTGTTGTCTATAGGTTACAGTGGTTCTCATAGCGTTGCCATTTTGAACTCTATCGTACTGCCCTAGCCGGAACGCCATGAGGTTTGTCCAGAACGCTGTCACAGGCAGCTCCCACATCGACCGGTCGAACCACCGCCTCTCCGATGAAGCCAATGTAAGCATCGTGTCCTTGTATCACTAAAGTTTTTTGTGCCACTAGATTAAATTTTACCGAGTTTAAACCCTCGATATACCTCGTTGGAGTCCCGGTGCCCGCCACCACCACGGCTGGTAGGGGTTTGGGTCACTTCGGTGCGATTAATCAAGGGAGAACCTTGGGTTGCGTTCGGGTGTCACATCGATGTGCTTGGTTACACCGAAGGGGGGTCACTAATGGCGAGTCCGTGCGATCGATCCCAGGTGTTCGACCGGGGATCGCTAGAGTCGCAGTCAAGGACGATACTTTGTGAAAGCAGGAAAACCTGGGGTTTTCGATGTGATTGTCAGTGAGAGGGGAGAGTAATGTTTGATCTCTTAACTAATTAATCAAGGCGGCAGGGGCCTCTACGCAAAAATGCACAAAGCGGGCGCGAGAGGCCGGCGCGGTGCCGGTTTTCGCCTATGTTCGTGGGCCGAGCGGGTTGGTTTTGACCGAGTCACTGTTGGAGCTTTGTCTTTTTCTTTTATCTGACAACTTGTAAAATGCACCAGAAAATATAAAAAAATGCAAAAATTGTGAACGCAATTTTTTTGAATCCACAAAATTGTGTACTTTCTGCTAGAAACATTTTTAGGATTTTTGAAGCAATAATTAAATTTTTTAGTATTTAAAAGTGCTTCTAGAATGCATAAAAGAATTTTAGAAATAAAACCAGAGCACCATTATGAGAATTTGTGGACAAGTTATTTATCACTAAATTATTCTGTGGTAAAAATATGAACCTATTTGGAATTGATTTGACCAGAGAACCTTATAATAACTAAATAAGGAAGTTTAAATCAATAAAACTTGGTGTTAATATATGTTTACCTCAAATTGGAACTCTATCAATTGAAGAACAGCAAGTTTGGTAACTTGTAGTATGTTTACTTCTCTGGGTGGTCTTAGTAAATTCACATTGGGGAAAGTTGAGCAAAATTTGGTAGTATAGAAGGGTGGATATTCTTAGCCTATGCTTGTTTTGAGAACTTGATGTTTCTTCTCCTCTCCCTTGTGAGAGTTGCATTTCATAACATTTCATAAGCATCCATATACTTGTAATTGACTTGTAGAGCACTGTCGGTACCCTGAATCAGGGGTACCCCTCGCTACAGTATGAAGATGTGGTGCCCGTACGGCGTTCCCTAGCCACACGGTGAACAGCGCTCGACCCCACCACATGGGCAGCTCAAGGGGTACCATGTGGCAAGGAAAGATGATACATCCAGGATGTATCAGTCGAGCCGGACCCTTGCGAGGGAGCACCGGACCCCTGTACGCACAACCCGAACCCCCGATTATGGCCCGGGACTCCCGAGTAAGCATACCGGGTCCCTTGGATGGGGTCCAGATCCCTCCGAGTAAGGTCCGGGCCGCAACAAGGTCCTGGGACAGGGGAAACCCTAGCATGAGCAGTGGTCCGGTACTGACACGTGTCCGGGCCTTACTCTGCGCATGCGCTCCCCACTCAAGCGGAGACCCGATGCGGCCACGTGGCTCGTTGCCCGTGACATAAGCCAAGCGGGCGGAGCCTGACGTAAGGCCCCTAGACCGCGTGGACTCTGCATTTCTTGTGGAAAGCACGCGCCGTCTGACCACCCTGCTGACAGGCGATGTGCCCCCTCAGCATTTATTGCGTCCTGTCCACTCCGTTGGCAGGCGGCGCCAGGGCCACCCAGTAGACGGCGCACCTGTCTAGTCCATTGTCGAAACAGTGCGCCCGTGCTGCGTGGCGCACTGTGCTCATCATCCCTTGTACGAGAAGCTTCCCCTGCACGCCGATACTACGCAGATCTCGGATGTCAGGGCGCAAGGAGATTGCTCCAGCAGCAAACATTAGTAGCTCCAAGTACTACATCCGCTAGGTTCCTGGGCCCACATGTCGGGGCTCAGTACCCTTGTACATGCCCCCCTTTAGCTATAAAAGGGGAGGCATGCAACGTTACAACACAGACCCAACTTAGACTCTCAATCCTCAAGCTTCCACAGCAATTCAACATACAGTGGAGTAGGGTGTTACGCTCCAGCGGCCCGAACCACTCTAAACTCTCGCGTGTTCATGTGCTTGATGTTCGCTTAGCAAGACAGGCAAAACGTTTAAGTCCCTTCCTCATCTTAGGATTTAGGGCGTGTGCACTCCGCCACCCGGCCGGAGAATTCTCTCTCCGACATTTGGCACGCCAGGTAGGGGGCTAGGCATTAGGTTTTTGCTTGCATCCTCGCTCAGCATGATGGTGCAAATCATGGAGCACTGCGCTGAGACTTCAACGGATTTCTTGGTGGAGGAAGAAGTTGTTTCTTCCACACCACAGGTTCCCAACTGCCCAGTGTCGTGCACTGCTGCTGTGCACGCTGCACGGCAGCACAACTGTGCAGACATCCCGGACTCCGTCGAGGGCGGCTCCAAGAGCATTGTCAGCAACCAGGGAGTTATTGCGTCACCCTCCAAGCTCCACGGCCTCACCAAGGGCCATGAAGCAGTGGCGGGACGACGTCGACCGGCTGCTCGACATGGCACATTCTACCTCGACCAGGTCGAGGCCACGGTCATCCCGGCGCCAACATGAGGCATCGGCGTCTGTGCGCTTGCCCTCGGTAAGGGGCACACAGACCAACGACCTCCGGGCCGAGCTCAATCGCATGCGTGCGGGAGAGGACGCCCGGGTCTCTTTGGAGAGGGCGTGCGAGCGCCGACAAAACGTTGAGGGTCACAACCTCGACCAAGACTTTGTTGCGGTAGCACCGCAGGCCCCAATGGGCACCCGGTCTCGAGCGGGTGTTCCCTTGGTCGGCGTGGGCTGCGCTGCTCTCGCGGATCACCTCCGCGCGGCGTCATGGCCATTCAAGTTCCGGCCGCACCTGCCGGAAAAATACGATGGTACGTCAAATCCGTCGGAGTTCCTACAGGTGTATGTCACCGCTATCACAGCAGCAGGTGGAAACACCGCTGTGATGGCGACATATTTTCATGTCGCCTTGTCTGGGCCTGTCCGGACTTGGCTCATGAACCTCGCCCCAGGGTCAATCTACTCCTGGGAAGAGCTCTGCGCACGGTTCGTTGCGAACTTCGCCAGCGCTTACCAGCAGCACGGTGTGGAGGCCCACCTCCACACAGTAAGACAGAAGCCCGGGGAAACTCTCCGGACGTTCATCTCCCGCTTCACCAAGGTGCGAGGTATTATACCTCGCATTTACGATGCTTCCAGCATCATGGCCTTCCGACAGGGAGTACGTGATGAGAAAATGTTGGAGAAGTTGGCCACGCAAGATGTGGAGACTGTCCCCACACTCTTCGCTCTGGCCAACAAATACGCCAGAGCTGCCGAGGGCCATGCATGGCACTCGGCCCCACAAACCGGGGCTGCCTAGTCGGGTGGCTCGGGTGCCGTCCCCCGAGACGGTAAGAAGAAAAAGAAGAAGGATCGCGACTACCAGAGGTCGCGGTCCATCGCTCTAGTCGTTAAAGCCGCGACCGGGGGCCGGGGCGATCGCAACAAACGCCCGCGGCCGCAGAGGGGCAACAGCGGCTCATGCCCTGTGCACCCCAACGGTCGCCACAATGCCGCGGAGTGTCACGAGATCATTGACCTCGCGAAACGCGTCAGCGAGCGGTGTGAGCAATCTTCCAAGGACGGCTCCCCAGCTCGTCGCCGACCTAGCAAAGAAAAGGTTGACGACGGTGAGGTGGCCGCAGCTGAACAGGACCTCGGGTATCTGAAAGGGAATTAGGCTTACACCTATTTTCCAAATTAATTTTGGTGGTTGAGTTGCCCAACACAAATAATTGGACTAACTAGTTTGCTCTAGTGTATAAGTTATACAGGTGCCAAAGGTTCACACTTAGCCAATAAAAAGACCAAGAAATGGGTTCAACAAAGAGAGCAAAGGGATAACCGAAGGCAGCCCTAGTCTGGCGCACCGGACTGTCCGGTGTGCCACCGGACAGTGTCCGGTGCACCAGGGGACTCCAAGCCAAACTTCGCACCTTCGGGAATTTTCAGAGGCTCTTCGCTATAATTCACCGGACATGTCCGGTGCACACCGGACAGTGTCCGGTGCTCCAGAAGAGAGCGACTCTGAACTCGCCAGCTTCGGATTCCCGCTCCTCTATAATTCACCGGACATGTCCGGTGCACACCGGACTGTCCGGTGAGCCAGCGGAGCAACGACTATTCGGCGCCAACGGTCACCTGCTACAGCATTAAATGCGCGCCAGCGCGCGCAGAGGAGCAGGGCACGCGCGGGTGGCACACCGGACAGTCTACAGGACTTGTCCGGTGCACCACCGGACAGCCAGGTGGGCCCACACGTCAGAGCTCCAACGGTCGAAACCCAACGGCCTGGTGACGTGGCTGGCGCACCGGACATTGTCCGGTGCGCCATGCGACAGCAGCCTCCACCAAATGGCTAGTTTGGTGGTTGGGGTTATAAATACCCCCCAACCACCCCACATTCATGTCATCCAAGTTTTTCAACTTCCAACCACTTACAAGAGCTAGGCATTCAATTCTAGACACACCCAAGTGATCAAATCCTCTCCCTATTCCACAAAAGCTTTAGTGTTAAGTGAGAGTGATTTGTTGTGTTCCTTTGAGCTCTTGCGCTTGGATTGCTTTCTTCTTTCTCATTCTTTCTTGTGATCAAAACTCAATTGTAACCAAGGCAAGAGACACCAATTGTGTGGTGGTCCTTGCGGGGAAGTTTTGTTCCCGGTTGATTTGAGAAGAGAAAGTTCACTCGGTCCGAGGGACCGTTTGAGAGAGGGAAGGGGTTGAAAAAGACCCGGCCTTTGTGGCCTCCTCAACGAGGAGTAGGTTTGCGAGAACCGAACCTCGGTAAAACAAATCCGTGTGTCACACTCCTTATTCGTTTGTGATATGTTTTGCACCCTCTCTCGCGGACTTGATTATATTTCTAACACTAACCCGGCTTGTAGTTGTGATTAATTTTGTAAATTTCAGTTTTGCCCTATTCACCCCCCTCTAGGCGACTTTCAATTGGTATCAGAGTCCGGTGCTTCATTAGAGCCTAACCGCTTGAAGTGATGTCGGGAGAACACGCCAAAAGGGAGATGGAGACCGGCGACAAGCCCACTACAAGCCACGGGAAGGCTTCATCGGAAGAGTCCCGCAAAAAGGAGAAAGGGAAGGAGAAGAAAGTCTCCTCCCACAAGTCGCATCGGAGTGGCGACAAGAAAAAGAAGATGAGGAAGGTGGTCTACTACGAGACCGATACTTCATCACCTTCCACCTCCGGCTCCGACGCGCCCTCCGTAACTTCTAAGCGCCATGAGCGCAAGAAGTTTAGTAAGATCCCCCTACGCTACCCTCGCATTCCTAAACATACTCCATTACTTTCCGTTCCATTAGGCAAACCGCCAACCTTTGACGGTGAAGATTATGCTAGGTGGAGTGATTTGATGAAATTTCACCTAACCTCACTCCACAAAAGTATATGGAATGTTGTTGAGTTTGGAGCACAGGTACCATCCGTAGGGGATGAGGATTATGATGAGGACGAGGTGGCCCAAATCGAGCACTTCAACTCCCAAGCCACAACTATACTCCTCACCTCTCTAAGTCGAGAAGAGTATAACAAAGTGCAAGGATTAAAAACCGTCAAGGAAGTTTGGGACGTGCTCAAGACCGCGCACGAGGGAGATGAGCTAACCAAGATCACCAAGCGGGAGACGATCGAGGGGGAGCTCGGTCGCTTCCGGCTTCGCAAAGGGGAAGAGCCACAAGATATGTACAACCAGCTCAAAACCTTGGTGAATCAAGTGCGCAACCTCGAGAGCAAAAAGTGGGATGACCACGAGATGGTTAAGGTTATTCTTAGATCACTTATTTTCCTTAACCCTACTCAAGTTCAATTAATTCGTGGTAATCCTAGATATACACTAATGACTCCCGAGGAAGTAATCGGGAATTTTGTGAGCTTTGAGTATATGATCAAGGGCTCAAAGAAAATCAACGAGCTAGATGATCCCTCCACGTCCGAAGCGCAACCGGTCGCATTCAAGGCGACGGAGGAGAAGAAGGAAGAGTCTACACCGAGTAGACAACCAATCGACGCCTCAAAGCTCGACAACGAGGAAATGGCGCTCGTCATCAAGATCTTCCGCCAAATCCTCAAGCAAAGGAGGGGGAAAGATTACAAGCCCCGCTCCAAGAAAGTTTGCTACAAATGTGGTAAGCCCGGTCATTTTATTGCAAAATGTCCACTATCTAGTGACAGTGACAGGGGCGACGACAAAAAGGGGAGAAGAAAGGAGAAGAAGAGGTACTACAAGAAGAAGGGCGGTGATGCCCATGTTTGTCGCGAGTGGGACTCCAAGGAAAGCTTTAGCGACTCCTCCGACGACGAGGACGCCGCCAACATCGCCGTCACCAAGGGACTTCTCTTCCCCAACGTCGGCCACAAGTGCCTCATGGCAAAGGACGGCAAAAAGAAGAAGGTTAAATCCAAATCCTCCACTAGATATGAGTCTTCTAGCGATGATAATGCTAGTGATGAGGAAGATAATTTGCGTACACTTTTTGCCAACTTAAACATGCAACAAAAGGAAAAATTAAATGAATTGATTAGTGCTATCCATGAGAAGGATGATCTCTTGGACTCCCAAGAGGACTTCCTTATTAAAGAAAACAAGAAGCATGTTAAAGTTAAAAATGCTTACGCTCTAGAGGTAGAAAAATGTGAAAAACTTTCTAGTGAGCTAAGCACTTGCCATGAGACTATTGACAACCTTAGAAATGAGAATGCTAATTTGTTAGCTAAGGTTGATTCAAATATTTGTGATGTTTCGATTCCCAAACTTAGAAATGATAATGATGATTTGCTTGCTAAGATTAAAGAATTGAACATTTCTCTTGCTAGCCTTAGAGATGAAAATGAAAAATTGCTTGCTAAGGCTAAAGAATTAGATGTTTGCAATGTTTCCATTTCCGACCTTAGAAGTAAAAATGATATATTACATGCTAAGGTTGTAGAATTAAAATCTTGCAAACCCTCTACATCTACCGTTGAACATACTTGTATTTGCACTAGATGTAGAGATGTTGATATTGATGCTATTCATGATCATATGGTATTAATTAAGCAACAAAATGATCATATAGAAAAATTGTATGCTAAAATTGCCGAGCATGAACTTGAAAATGAAAAATTTAAATTTGCTCGTAGTATGCTTTATAGTGGGAGACGCCCTGGCATTAAGGATGCCATTGGTTTCCAACAGGGAGGCAATGTCAAACTTAATGCCCCTCCTAAGAAATTGTCCAACTTTGTTAAGGGCAAGGCTCCCATGCCTCAGGATAACGAGGGTTACATTTTGTACCCTGTCGGTTATCCTGAGAGCAAAATCAGGAGAATTCATTCTAGGAAGTCTCACACTGGCCCTAACCATGCTTTTATGTATAAGGGTGAGACATCTAGTTCTAGACAACCAACCCGTGCTAAGTTGCCTAAGAAGAAAACTCCTAGTGCATCAAATGATCATGACATTTCATTTAAAACTTTTGATGCATCATATGTTTTAACTAACAAATCCGGCAAGGTAGTTGCCAAATATGTTGGGGGCAAGCACAAGGGGTCAAAGACTTGTGTTTGGGTACCCAAAGTTCTTGTGTATAATGCCAAAGGACCCAAAACCATTTGGGTACCTAAAGTCAAGAAATAAACATGTTTTGTAGGTTTATGCATCCGGGGGCTCAAGTTGGATCATCGACAGCGGGTGCACAAACCACATGACAGGGGAGAAGAAAATGTTCTCCTCCTATGAGAAAAACCAAGATCCCCAACGAGCTATCACATTCGGGGATGGAAACCAAGGTTTGGTCAAAGGATTGGGTAAAATTGCTATATCTCCTGACCATTCAATTTCCAATGTTTTTCTTGTAGATTCCTTAGATTACAATTTGCTTTCCGTTTCACAATTATGTCAAATGGGCTACAACTGTCTTTTTACTGATATAGGTGTCACTGTCTTTAGAAGAAGTGATGATTCAATAGCATTTAAGGGAGTGTTAGAGGGTCAGCTATACTTAGTAGATTTTGATAGAGCTGAACTCGACACTTGCTTAATTGCTAAGACTAACATGGGCTGGCTCTGGCATCGCCGACTAGCACATGTTGGGATGAAGAATCTTCATAAGCTTCTAAAGGGAGAACACATTTTAGGATTAACAAATGTTCATTTTGAGAAAGACAGGATTTGTAGCGCATGCCAAGCAGGGAAGCAAGTTGGTGCCCATCATCCACACAAGAACATCATGACTACTGACAGGCCACTGGAGCTTCTACACATGGACCTATTCGGCCCGATAGCTTACATAAGCATCGGCGGGAGTAAGTACTGTCTAGTTATTGTGGATGATTATTCTCGCTTCACTTGGGTATTCTTTTTGCAGGAAAAATCTCATACCCAAGAGACCTTAAAGGGATTCTTGAGACGGGCTCAAAATGAGTTTGGCTTAAGGATCAAGAAAATAAGAAGCGACAACGGGACGGAGTTCAAAAACTCACAAATCGAAGGCTTCCTTGAGGAGGAGGGCATCAAGCATGAGTTCTCTTCTCCCTACACGCCACAACAAAATGGTGTAGTGGAGAGGAAGAATACAAATCTTTTGGACATGGCAAGAACCATGCTTGATGAGTACAAGACTTCGGATCGGTTTTGGGCCGAGGCGGTCAACACCGCCTGCTACGCCATCAACCGGTTGTATCTACACCGAATCCTCAAGAAGACATCATATGAACTCCTAACCGGTAAAAAGCCCAATATTTCATATTTTAGAGTCTTTGGTAGCAAATGCTTTATTCTTGTTAAAAGAGGTAGAAAATCAAAATTTGCTCCTAAGACTGTAGAAGGCTTTTTACTAGGATATGATTCAAACACAAGGGCATATAGAGTCTTTAACAAGTTCTCTGGACAAGTTGAAGTTTCTTGTGACGTTGTGTTTGATGAGACTAACGGCTCTCAAGTAGAGCAAGTTGATCTCGATGAGATAGGTGATGAAGAGGCTCCATGCATCGCGCTAAGGAACATGTCCATTGGGGATGTGTGTCCTAAGGAATCCGAAGAGCCTCCAAATGCACAAGATCAACCATCCTCCTCTACGCAAGCATCTCCACCAACTTAAAATGAGGATGAGGCTCAAGTTGATGAAGAAGAAGATCAAGCAAATGAGCCACCTCAAGATGATGGCAATAATCAAGGGGGAGATGCAAATGATCAAGACAAAGAGGATGAAGAACCAAGATCGCCACACACAAGAGTCCACCAAGCAATCCAACGAGATCACCCCGTCGACACCATCCTCGGCGACATTCATAAGGGGGTAACCACTAGATCTCGTGTTGCACATTTTTGTGAGCATTACTCTTTTGTTTCCTCTATTGAGCCACATAGGGTAGAGGAAGCACTTCAAGATTCGGATTGGGTGGTGGCGATGCAAGAGGAGCTCAACAACCTCACTAGGAATGAGGTATGGCATTTAGTTCCACGTCCTAACCAAAATATTGTAGGAACCAAGTGGGTTTTCCGCAACAAGCAAGACGAGCATGGTGTGGTGACAAGGAACAAAGCTCGACTTGTGGCCAAGGGATACTCCCAAGTCGAAGGTTTGGATTTCGGTGAAACCTATGCACCCGTAGCTAGGCTTGAGTCAATTCGTATATTATTAGCCTATGCTACTTACCATGACTTCAAGCTTTATCAAATGGACGTGAAAAGTGCCTTCCTCAATGGACCAATCAAAGAAGAGGTCTATGTTGAGCAACCTCCCGGCTTTGAAGATAGTGAGTACCCTAACCATGTATATAAGCTCTCTAAGGCGCTTTATGGGCTCAAGCAAGCCCCAAGAGCATGGTATGAATTCCTTAGAGATTTTCTTATCACTAATGGATTCAAAGTCAGAAAGGCCGATCCTACACTCTTTACCAAAACACTTGAAAATGATTTGTTCGTATGCCAAATTTATGTTGATGATATTATATTTGGGTCTACTAACGAATCTACATGTGAAGAGTTTAGTAGGATCATGACACAAAAATTCGAGATGTCTATGATGGGGGAGTTGAAATATTTCTTAGGATTTCAAGTGAAGCAACTCCAAGAAGGCACCTTCCTAAGCCAAACAAAGTATAGTCAAGATATTCTAAGCAAGTTTGGGATGAAGGATGCCAAACCCATCAAGACACCCATGGGAACCAATGGGCATCTCGACCTCGACACGGAAGGTAAGTCCGTGGATCAAAAGGTATACCAGTCGATGATAGGTTCTTTACTCTGTTTATGTGCATCTCGACCGGATATTATGCTTTCCGTATGCATGTGTGCAAGATTCCAAGCCGACCCTAAGGAAGCTCACCTTACGGCCGTAAAACGAATCTTGAGATATTTAGTTTATACTCCTAAGTTTGGGCTTTGGTATCCTAGGGGATCCACATTTGATTTGATTGGTTATTCGGATGCCGATTGGGCGGGGTGTAAAATTAATAGATAGAGCACATCGGGGACTTGCCAGTTCTTGGGAAGATCCTTGGTGTCTTGGGCTTCAAAAAAGCAAAATTCCGTAGCTCTTTCTACCGCCAAAGCCGAGTATATTGCCACAGGCCATTGTTGCGCGCAATTGCTTTGGATGAGGCAAACCCTTAGGGACTATGGTTACAAATTAACCAAAGTTCCTCTTCTATGTGATAATGAGAGTGCAATCCGCATGGCGGATAATCCCGTTGAGCATAGCCGCACTAAACACATAGCCATTCGGTATCACTTTCTAAGGGATCACCAACAAAAGGGAGATATCGAGATTGCATACATTAATACTAAAGATCAATTAGCCGATATCTTTACCAAGCCACTTGATGAACAAACTTTTAACAAACTTAGGCATGAGCTAAATATTCTTGATTCTAGGAATTTCTTTTGATGTCTTGCACATATAGCTCATTAATATATCTTTGATCATGTCTCTTTTATATATGCTATGACTAATGTGTTTTCAAGTGAATTTCAAACCAAGTCATAGGTGTATTGAAAGGGAATTGGAGTCTTCGGCGAAGACAAAGGCTTCCACTCCACTCCATAACTCATCCTTCGCCGTCGCTCCGAGCAACTCTCCGTCTTTGGTATAATCTTCACTCATATGTTTTATTTGCCAAAGGGGAGAAAAGTAGTTCAAATGGCTCTAATGACTCCGTTTTTGGCGATTCATGCCAAAGGGGGAGAGAGTATTAGCCCAAAGCAAAAGGACCGCACCACCACCCTAATTTTAAAAACTAAGGATTTTCAATTGGTAAATTTCAAATTGGTACCTTATTGTGTTCAAAAGGGGAGGTAGTAGTTCTTTCAAAAATGATATCTTAAAACTCTCTTGAACACTAAGAGGAGGAATTTATCAAGGGGGAGTTTTGTTTAGTCAAAGGGAAAAGCATTTGCAAAAACAAAACAAGTGGTGCAAGCGTGGTCCAAAATGTTAAAAATAAAAGAAACAATCCATGTGTATCTTATAAGTATTTATATTGGTTCAATTCCAAGCAACCTTTGCACTTACAATTATGCAAACTAGTTCAATTATGCACTTCTATATTTGCTTTGGTTTGTGTTGGCATCAATCACCAAAAAGGGGGAGATTGAAAGGGAATTAGGCTTACACCTATTTTCCAAATTAATTTTGATGGTTGAGTTGCCCAACACAAATAATTGGACTAACTAGTTTGCTCTAGTGTATAAGTTATACAGGTGCCAAAGGTTCACACTTAGCCAATAAAAAGACCAAGAAATAAGTTCAACAAAGAGAGCAAAGGGATAACCGAAGGCAGCCCTGGTCTGGCGCACCGGACTGTCCGGTGTGCCACCGGACAGTGTCCGGTGCACCAGGGGACTCCAAGCCAAACTTTGCACCTTCGGGAATTTTCAGAGGCTCTTCGCTATAATTCACCGGATATGTCCGGTGCTCCAGAAGAGAGTGACTCTGAACTCGCCAGCTTCAGATTCCCGCTCCGCTATAATTTACCGAACATGTCCGGTGCACACCGGACTGTCCGGTGAGCCAGCGGAGCAACGACTATTCGGTGCCAACGGTCACCTGCTACAACATTAAATGCGCGCCAGCGCGCGCAGAGGAGCAAGGCACGCGCAGGTGGCACACCGGACAGTCTACAGGACTTGTCCGGTGCACCACCGGACAGCCAGGCAGGCCCACACGTCACAGCTCCAACGGTCGGAACCCAACGGCCTGGTGATGTGGCTGGCGCACCGGACACTGTCCGGTGGCGCACCGGACACTGTCCGGTGGCGCACCGGACTGTCCGGTGCGCCATGCGACAGCAGCCTCCACCAAACGGCTAGTTTGGTGGTTGGGGTTATAAATACCCCCAACCACCCCACATTCAAGTCATCCAAGTTTTTCAACTTCCAACCACTTACAAGAGCTAGGCATTCAATTCTAGACACACCCAAGTGATCAAATCCTCTCCCTATTCCACAAAAGCTTTAGTGTTAAGTGAGAGTGATTTGTTGTGTTCCTTTGAGCTCTTGCGCTTGGATTGCTTTCTTCTTTCTCATTCTTTCTTGTGATCAAAACTCAATTGTAACCAAGGCAAGAGACACCAATTGTGTGGTGGTCCTTGCGGGGAAGTTTTGTTCCCGGTTGATTTGAGAAGAGAAAGCTCACTCGGTCCGAGGGACCGTTTGAGAGAGGGAAGGGGTTGAAAAAGACCCGGCCTTTGTGGCCTCCTCAACGGGGAGTAGGTTTGCGAGAACCGAACCTCGGTAAAACAAATCCGCGTGTCACACTCCTTATTCGTTTGCGATTTGTTTTGCACCCTCTCTCGCGGACTTGATTATATTTCTAACACTAACCCGGCTTGTAGTTGTGATTAATTTTGTAAATTTCAGTTTCGCCCTATTCACCCCCCTCTAGGCGACTTTCAGTATCAGTCACCCGAGGGGGACCAGAAGGATGTCTTCGCCGGAGGCTCCTACTCTGGTGGGGACAACTAGATGGACCCCTAGAGGGACCACATGCTCCTCGGTCTATGGGGTCGAAGCCCGCCTTCCCCCGGAAACCCTTCTGGACTCCCCACGGGTCCAGGCCTCTAACAAATCCATGCGGAAATGGCTATAGCACGAGGACGAGGACTCCCTCATCAAACGCAGATGAGAACCCAGGGTTGGGACCTAGTCCTACGACAAGTACCAAACCAAGAAGGGCTCTGCAACTCTCCTCCAGCTGGGAAGGACCCTTCAAGGTGGCAGGAATACGCCGACCCGGGGGTGACTATTTTGTTATGACTGAAAGAGTACCTCTTCCTCACCTTTGCAGCATCTCTGTAAGTTCTATCCATAGGAGCAAGTATGAGGGGTCGAATTTGTTTCCCTTTTGTAACTAGATAACGCATACGTGTACGCCAACCCGGTGAGGTCCGCCCTCATAAGCCCGGCCTGTTGGTCTGCACCCATGCATGACAGGTTATAAAGAAAAGATTTACCTCCTCAGATGTGCCTCTACGATAGTTTATCCTACTGCACCATGGTCTTACCTTGCAGTTTTATGGTGTAGTAGTTTATCCTACTGCACCATGGTCTTACCTTGCAGTTTTTCAGATATTACTACACCATGGTCTTACCTTGCGGCGCATTGTGCTCATCATCCCTTGTACGAGAAGCTTCCCCTGCACGTCGATACTACGCAGATCTCGGATGTCAGGGCGCAAGGAGATTACTCTAGCAGCAAACATTAGTAGCTCCAAGTACTACATCCGCTAGGTTCCTGGGCCCACATGTCGGGGCTCAGTACCCTTGTACATGCCCCCCTTTAGCTATAAAAGGGGAGGCATGCAATGTTACAACATAGACCCAACTTAGACTCTCAATCCTCAAGCTTCCACAGCAATCCAACATGCAGTGGAGTAGGGTGTTACGCTCCGGTGGCCCGAACCACTCTAAACTCTCGCGTGTTCATGTGCTTGATGTTCGCTTAGCAGGACAAGCAAAACGCTTAAGCCCCTTCCTCATCTTAGGATTTAGGGCGGGTGCACTCCGCCACCCGGCCGGAGAATTCCCTCGCCGACATGCACCTAGAAGAAGAAATTGAAGTGGAAGTGGAAGCGAAGCCAACTCCTCAATCTGAAGTCTCTCCAGCTGAAGGTCTCTCCGAAGGTCCTCCGGAAGGTGCCCCATTTGGATTTGCTGCTAACTACGATATCCTGGTAGAAGAGCCCGACTCTCCTCCTCACCAAGGCAAGCCCGGGTGCATTTGCCACCTCCTTGTTGTTTTAAATTTTTATCACTTATATGCTGCATTAGGTAGTAGGAGTTGAATGATTAAACCTTGGTTGCATAACTTTCTTGAACTATTGATTACCATCCTTGATACCTGTTTTAAAAAGCTAGATGTGCTTAGTATGCTCATAGATTAAGAACAAAATGTTTTGATCTATGAATCATGTTTTTACAAAGAAAAAAGAGGCTGGAGTGATGAAGGTATCAAAGGCCTTGATGACTTCATTATTTCAGTAGGGTACCTCTGACAGGTACCAGGTTTTCAGAAATAATTTAATGTGAGACCAGACGTTGAGCAGGAAAGGTCGCCTGTCTGTGTCGATTAAGTACCGTTCCGATTGTTGGCCTGCTGATCTAGGACCCTTTAACTGGCCACATGCCTCATCATGGGTAAGCTTAGCCTCGACCGAACCAATACCAGAACAGCTCGCACGCACTGGGAGTGGAGAGATGGCGAGAGTAACGTGTGCCCACCTGGCAAGTGGCTGGATGGTGGGGTGTTGTGCTCTCGGGTCGCATGAACCCGTTCTGGTCTTGAGAAACCCGGTGGCGAGTTGACATATGCAAGGGTTAAGTACTACATATGGCATGTGGTTGGAGATCCCCAGCTAGGTATTAATCGATTCGGATCGCGGAACTTCTCGGATATGAAGACTGGATCTTCGACCCTCATCGTAGATAACAAGCGAAACTAAAGCTGCTAAAATGAAGCTAGTGTAGGACAAGTGAATGCTCTAGATTAGGCAAATCTAGATTCAGGAAAAGAACTTAAGTTGTGAAGTAAAAGTTTGGCATAAGGATTCACTACTACTACTAGTAAGCTTTTCTGCAAAACCGAGTCTAAAATTTTGAAAGCTTAACCTTGATTCCCAACAGACCAGCATACCCTTGAGGGTCTTTTTCTTTGGTCGGGTCAGTCTTGCTAAGTAATTCCATACTCAGGGTTTTATTCTCATTGTTGCTGCAGGAGAAACTATCAACACATATGAGTTTTGTTAAACTCATAATGGTGACTATTACCTATGTGCATTGTGTGTTTACTGCGGGAAGATGGTGTCAAACCAGTTGATGTAATAAGTTAGCACTTTAACTCTACCTCGGGCATGTAATAATAAATACTACTTGGTTTGTATACTTAAAGGTTACTTAATGTCTATTACCTTATTGCAAAGTCTTCCACTCAACTCATGTGTTTAAAGTTTATGTTCATGTATGATTATTGTAACATTTGCAACTTTGGGTGAATGGTCCTTGGAGTTGAACGAGTTCATCGAAACTCAGCACCCCGAGTAAGTTATCTGATCCACTTACATATCTATCCGAGGCCTTGATGGAAAGGATTGGTGTACAAGGGCCTGATAACTTGGTTGTGTTGTGACAAACGTGGACTAGGCATTGGCCGAACCACGGGATAAAATCACTGTGTCTCTTGTGTCACTTTTTATTGTGATTGGTTTCTTTTCTTGAGTTCTCGCTCAATCACTTATGCTATTGTTCCTAAGTTCAATACTCATTCTAAAGGAACAATCAAGTGAAGAGTTCTCGCTATAGCATCTTGGTTTAATATTACTAACATTTCATAACCAAGTTTTTGGCTATTTAGTGTTGTTAATTATAGGATCACCTATTCACCCCCCTCTAGGTGCTCTCAATAAACCTACAAAACAAGTTTAGGCCTTGTTCTTAGGTAGCCAAACGGTCTTGGGTCCTTTCACATTAGAAACAAGTACCATGGGTACCCAAACACAAGTCTTTGGACTCTTGTGTTGGCCTCCAACATATTTGGCAACTACTTTGCCTGATTTGTTAGTAAGCACATAGGAAGCATCAAAAGTCTTAAATGAAACGTTATGCTCATTTGATGCATTAGGAATTTTCTTATTAGGCATTTTGATATGAGTGGTATGCCTAGAGCTAGAAGCCTCATTTCTATACATAAAAGCATGATGAGAAACGTTGTGAGGTTTTCTAGCATGAATTTTCCTAATCTTATGCTCAGAATAGTTTGCAGGATATAAAATGTAACCCTCTCTATCCTGAACCATGGGAGCCTTGCCCTTTACAAAATTAGACAATTTCTTAGGGGCATTAAGTTTGGTGTTGTTTTGGCTCCCTTGTTGGAAACCAATCCTATCCTTAATGCTAGGGCATCTCTCATTATAGAGCATGCTTCTAGCAAATTTAAAATTTTCATTTTCTAGCTCATGCTCACCAATTTTAGCATTTAATTGTGCTATGTGACCATTTTGTTCTTTAATCATAGCAATGTGATCATCAATAGCTTCAACATTTATATCTCTACATCTAGTGCAAATGGAAACATGTTCGACAGTAGATGTAGATGGTTTGCAAACATTCAATTCATCAATCTTAGCATTTAGACTAGCATTTTCATCTCTAAGACATGAAATTGAATCATTGCAAATGCTAAGCTCTCTAGACAAATTTTCACATTTTTCTACCTCTAGAGCATAAGCATTTTTCAATTTAACAAATTTTTATTTTCCTTAACGAGCAAGTCCTCTTGGCATTCCAAGAGATCATCGTTCTCGTTAATGGTTTCAATTAATTCATTTAATTTTTTCTTTTGGTCCATGGTGAGGTTGGCAAAGAGAGAAACTAAATCATCTTCATTATCACTAGAACTACCCTCATCATCAGATGTAGTATATTTGGGGGTACTTCTAGAATGTACCTTCTTCTTCTTGCCATCCTTTGCCATGAGACATTTGTGGCCGACGTTGGGGAAGAGGAGGCCTTTGTTGATGGCGATGTTGGCGGCGTCCTCGTCGGAGGAGCAGTCGGTGGAGCTCTCGTCAGAGTCCCATTCCTGCACCATGTGCGCCTCGCCACCCTTCTTCTTGTAATACTTTTTCTTCTTCATTTTCTTCTTCCCCTTCTTGTCGTCGTCCCTGTCACTATCACTTGTATAGTATATGGACATTTAGCGATAAAATGACCGGACTTACTACACCGGTAGCACACCCTCTTGGAGCAGGGTTTGTAGTCCTTCCCCCTCCTTTGCTTGAGGATTTGACGAAAGCTCTTAATGATAAGAGCCATCTCCTCGTTGTCGAGCTTGGAGGCGTTGATTGGAGGTCTACTTGGTGTAGACTCCTCCTTCTTTTCTTCTATTGCTTTGAATGCAACGGGTTGCACCTCGGGTGTAGAGGTGGCGCCTTGCTCCAAGTTGACAATGTGTTTGGAGTCTTTGATCATAAGTTCAAAGCTCACAAACTTGCCAATCACCTCCTTGGGAGACATTTGTTTATATCTAGGATCCCCACGTATTAATTGTACTTGAGTAGGATTATGAAAAACGAGGGATCTTAGAATAACCTTGACCATTTCACGGTCATCCCATTTTGTGCTCCCGAGGTTGCACACTTGATTGACCATCGTCTTGAGCCGGTTGTACATCGCATGTGGCTCTTCTCCTTTGTTGAGGTTGAATCGACCGAGTTCTCCCTCGATCGTTTCCCGCTTGGTGACTTGGTCACCTTGTCCCCTTCGTGCACCATTTCGAGGACGTCCCAAATTTCTTTGGCATTCTTTAACCCTTGCACTTTGTTATAATCCTCTCGACATAAAGAGGTGAGGAGTATAGAAGTTGCTTGTGAGTTAAAGTGCCTAATTTGGGCGGCTTCGTCCGAGTCATAGTCCTCGTCCCCCACTTGTGGTGCTTGTGCTCCAAATTCAACAATGTCCCATATGCTTTCATAGAGTGAGGTTAGATGATGCCTCATTTTATCACTCCACATACAATAATCTTCACCATCAAAATATGGTGGTTTGCCTAAAGGAACGGAAAGTAGAGGAGGGCGTTTCGAAATACGGGGATAGCGTAGGGGCATCTTACTATACTTCTTGCGCTCGTGGCGCTTAGAAGTAGTGGACGACTCGGTGCCAGATGTGGAGGTTGTTGAAGAGTCGGTCTCGTAGTAGACCACCTTCTTCATCATCTTCTTCTTGTCACCCCTCCGATGTGACTTGATGGAGGAAGAGGATTCCTCCTTGTACTTGTTGCCGGACTCCCTTGATGGAGTCTTCCCCGAACCTGTGGGCTTGTCGCCGGTCACGATCTCCCTCCTGGCGTGATCTCCAGACATCACTTCGAGTTTGTTAGACTCTTAATGAAGCACTAGCTCTGATACCAATTGAAAGTTGGTTGGAGGGGGTAAATAGGCGAAACCTAAAAATTTATAAACTTAAACACACACTAAGGTCGGGGTTAGCGTAAGAATTAAATTTGAGTGCGGAAGATTGTTTCACCTGCTATGAGTTGTTCAAATGGATGTGTATGACTTTGGGAGCAAACTCAAAATAATAGTAGCAAGGAAATGTTAGAGAGAGGAAAGTGGAAAAACAAATCAAGTGGAAATCAACACGAGTGAACAAGGTGATTTGTTTTATCGAGGTTTGGTTCCAAAGAACCTAGTCCCCATTGAGGAGGCCACAAAGGCTGGGTCTATTTCAACCCTTTCCCTCTCTCTCAAACAGTCACTTAGACCGAGTGAGCCTTCTCCTTAATCAAACGGGTCACTAAGACCCAGCAATGATCACCACACACTTAGGTGTCTCTTGCTAGCTTTACAAAGCACTTAAGAATAAGAATGGGGAAGGAGAAAGTCAATCTAAGCAACAAGAGCGCAAATGAACACAAATGATCCTCTCTCAAGTTTCTAAGCACTAGAGTTGATTTTGGAAATTTGGAGTGGATTGAATGCTTTGAATGTGTCTTTGAGTGGTTGGTGTAACGCCCTGAATTTGGGGGTAGATTTTTTTCTTCTTTTCTCTCACCAAATTCAGGTGTTACTCTTTCCTTTTCCCTTTTCTTCTCGCTAAGCCTTGATCTTTTCCAAAAGTTATAGCGAGAATTAGCTCGACATCTTGTGTAAGCAAAACCTAGAACTATTTTTGGTTGTTGCATCATGCCGGATTATGCACTCTTTTGTTTGTGGTTGAGTGAATTGAAGAATTAGGCATATAAGAATTTGGCATATAAGAAAATATGGAAATTAGAAAAAGAAAAGCTTTTTCTTTTTCTCTCTCTCCCCCTTTCTCCCTTTTGGCCCAGCTGCCCCCTCCCCCGCCGTGGGCCGTCCTGGCGGCCCAGCCGCGCCCCCCCTTCCCCCTTTGGGCCCAAGCGGCCTAGCCGCCCCTCCCCCCCCCCCCCCCAAATTCCCTCTCTCTCCTCTCCCGCGGGCCCCGCCCGTCAT
Source organism: Zea mays (assembly GCF_902167145.1). Taxonomy (NCBI): domain Eukaryota; kingdom Viridiplantae; phylum Streptophyta; class Magnoliopsida; order Poales; family Poaceae; genus Zea; species Zea mays. Next base: position 32,828,131 of record NC_050099.1, on the reverse strand, counting down.
CCCCTCCCCCAACTCCCTCTCCCCTAACCCTAGTCGCTGCCGCCCTAGCGCCGCCGCCGCGCCCTCCCCCGTCCACGGTGAGGCTTCCCCCCTCCTCCCCCTTCTCCCTCCCCTCCCTCCTCCTTCCCCCTCTCGTCGGCGCCCTCCCCCGCGCCATGGGCGCGCTCGCCCAGCCCCGGCGAGCTCGGCCGCCCGGCTCGGCCGCTCCGGCGAGCCCGTCCCGCGCCGGCCCCGCCCTGCCGCGCCCCGACCCTGCCCCGTCGCGCCCGGCGAGCCCCCCCCCCCCCCCCGCCTCGCCGCGCCCGCCCCCCTCCGGCGAGCCCGCCCCCGCGTCGCCTCGCCCCGGTGAGCCCCGCCCGCCCCGTGCCCCGGCTCGGCCGCCCCTAGCCCCGCCCCCGCCGCGCCTTGGCTCGGCCGCCCCGCCTCCCCCCCCCGGAGAACCCGCGCCGCCTCGCTCCGGCGAGCCCGCCCCTTCCCCGCCCTCGTCCGGCCTTGCTCCGGCGAGCCCGCCCCGTCCCCGTCCCGTGCCCGGCTCGGCCGCCTCCCGGCGAGCTCAGCCGCCCCGCCCCAGCTCGGCCGCCCGCCCCGTGCCCCGGCTCGGCCACCCCGTCGCGCCCCGGCTCGGCATCCCGCCCCGTGCCCCGGCTCGGCCGCCCGGCCGTGTCCTCACCCGGCCGCGTCCTCGCTCGCCCGTGCTCGCTTGCCCTGGCGTGCTTGCCCGCTCGCCCCGCCGTGCCTTGCTCGCGTCGTGACGGTCCCGGCGTGGCCTCGAGCTCGGCCCAGCGTGCCTATGGCGCGCGGCCTTGAGCTCGGCTAGCGCGCGGCCCCGACGTGCGCACGGCTAGTTCGTGGCATGTGCGTGCGGCCTCGCGCGCGTGCTCGCGTAGTGCGCGTGCCTTGGCACGACCCGTCGTGCCCCCGTCTACCCCCCAGACGCCCCGTCTACCCCTCCCCCCCCCCCCCCCCCCCCGTGTCCTATGCGCGCTAATCACGTGTTTATATTAATAAGATAGGAGTCTCAATTTGGAAATTGGTTACGTTAGTTAATTTGTATAGCTAATCATCTATCTCATTCAATGTTAATCTACTAAAAGTGGTCACATTTACATTAGTGCATGTAGCTAATCCTTTTGTTAGAACCAACTGGAACTAGAGCGCGTAACGTCTAGTTATTCGCCTACCCGTAATGCGCCTCGAGCATAAGCTTTAACCCTCACGAGACCTTTCCCCGCCTCTTTCTAACCATGGTAAATTCATTATCGTATGTGATATTCTATGCATATTTACTTTATTTGTTCCCTTGTATGGTGTACTGTTTGTTTTCTAATTTGAATGGATGGATGTATGTATGCTTGCAATCGCATAGAGAACGATCCGGTTGAAGAGCCCGAGGAACTCGCAGGAGAAGCCCCTGAGCAGCAGTCGGTTGGTGGAGGCAAGTGTCCCTTGACCTATCTCTGTCCTATACATTCTTTAATTCACCTCCCGCATTTCACGTTTATGCCTAAGGATTGACTAGCTTTTGTTATCCATTACCTTGCTTACCTATTTGGGTTGGATTATTATTGTTTAGCTTTATGCTATTGCTCAACTATAATCAATGAACACGATGAGATTATCTATGATACGCTGTTTTCCCCTCTTCTTATTATGATGTTCTACTTGTGGCCTTTAAGGGGGCTCGAGCGGTTTCTCGAGTGCCTCTCCGTAAGGACCTGTTCTATGGATGACCGCCCGGGAAAACAGTGCAACCATGAGGGTGGAATGGGATGCCCTTAGCTGAATAATTAGAGGATCCGGGGTGTAGTTCGCTTAGCCGTTGTGTCGTCAATGGGGCTCGGTGTATGCGGCTCGCTCTGCCAAGGTTGATTTGTCCCTTGGGGAGGAGTGCGGTACATTTAGGAAACCTAACGGGTGGCTGCAGCCCCGGGGAATCTTTGTAAAGGCTACGTAGTGATGCCCTGCTAGGCCACCTAGGTAGTGGTCAATGGGGAGTAGCTCTCTCCGGGCAGAAAGGGAATCACGGCTTGTGGGTAAAGTGCACAACCTCTGCAGAGTGTTTGAAAACTGATATATCAGCCGTGCTCGCGGTTATGAGCGGCCAAGGGAGCTCCAGTGATTAGTGGTACTTGATCAGAGACATTTTGGTTTACAGGTGGCAATGAGATTGATGGTTCTGGTTATGACTATGGTGCTGGTAAGTGGTATTCTTTCCGTTTGGAAAGGGTACATCGGGCTAATAACTTGGGTTAATGCTAAAACCTGGCTTTCTATTAGTAAATAATAATCTGACCAACTAAAAGCAACTGCTTGACTTATCCCCACATAAAGCTAGTCCACTACAGCCAAACAGGATACTTGCTGAGTATGTTGATGTGTACTCACCCTTGCTCTACACACCAAACCCCCCCCCATCCCCAGGTTGTCAGCATTGCAACCACTGCTCAGGAGAAGATGAAGCTGTGGAAGGAGACTTCCAGGAGTTCCAAGACTACAACGAGTTCTAGGCGTGGGTTAGCGGCAACCCCCAGTCGGCTGCCTGTGAAGGCCGTGGTTATCTACGTTTCATTTTCGCACTTTGATTTATTGTAAGGACTATATGGACGTCTCAGACGTATGATGTAATCGATTATTATTTCCCTTTTAATACTATTTGAGCACTGTGTGATGATGTCCATGTTATGTAACTGCTGTGTACGTGAATTACTGATCCTGGCACGTACATGGTTCGCATTCGGTTTGCCTTCTAAAACCGGGTGTGACATAAGTGGTATCAAAGCCGTGCTGACTGTATGACCGCTAACCTAGAATAGAATGGTCGTTCTAAGGACTATAGACCTTTGTCCCTGCCTTGACTTTGATATCCCTTCAAAAGTTGGTCATACCGACCAAACCTATGTTCTACTATATGTTATATCTTGCTGAAAATTATGTTTATTTCTAATCCTTCATTTATTTATGGTTCATTACTTGCTGGTCCTATTAATTCTGTTCTCACTCTTTTGCTTGCGGTGTCTTTTGTAGATGGCTCGTCTTAGACACACTGCATGAAAGTCTGTCATCCCCTTCTTACCCTCCTGCCTTGCTGAGCGTCCGCTTCGTCGTCCCGTGGCCGGACAGTCCAGCCACTTGGAGCGGCTGCACCACCGCCTGCATGAGGAGCAGGAGCGTCGACGGCAGGAGCAGGAGCGTCGACGGCAGGAGCAGGAGCAGCAGGGCTCTTCTTTCTCGCTCCACCAGGAGATAGAGTCCGTGAGGAGCTGCCCCCCTGTGCTTCCTCTGGAGGCGCCCCCTGCACCACCACTGGGCGCCCCAGCCTCTGGAGTAGCTGCTGGAGGAGACCCAGACGATGGAGGTGGCGACGACAGCTCGAGCCACGACACCGACTTCTCTGCTGACCAGGAGCCGGAAGGATGGGTTGCTCGACCCATCACTCGCGACGCTGCTCGCGGGTGTCACTTCCACGACGCGCTCGACACCCTGCTACGTCGGGCACTTAACCGGCGTACTTGGTCCATCAAGTATCGCTGTGTGGTCTACCAGCATAGTCGCGGGGTTTACCCGGACCGCTAGGAAGCGACCTGCTTGGTGCGCCGTCTGGAGAACAGTCTCCAGGGTGCTGAGGTCTGCTCAGAGCACTATTCTATCTCTGAGCGGGACTCAGCTGAGGCGGCCATGCAAGATGCTGCACGGCGTGCGCTTTCGCACTACTGCTCGGTTCTCGGTGGGGTAGCTGACGGTCTCAACCTGAAGTATTACCCCCGCCGTCCATCTGGCAGCACAGGAGGCGTGATTGTTTCACCTGTCGGTGAAGACAATCCTAGGTTGAGCAGCACAGTCAACCTAGCTGTCGTGCTAAACACGGAGCTGGACCATGCATTAGACGAGCTGAGTAAGGCTCGTGCTGAGATCGCCCTGCTGCGGGCTGAGCACGCGGAGCGTCGTCACCTGGATGATGGTTCCCCCGCTCCCGTCGGGACTCAGCACCCGTACCACTCACCTCGGCGTGGACACCAGTCTTATGGCAATCCCGACTGCAAGACCAAGATAAATCTAGAACCATAGATTGTTAGAGTCGGATCTTGTAATTAATACAAAATATATACGTAGAAGCTACAGTCTTAGCGTTAGTCTCGCTCTTAGTTAGTCTTAGTTAGACAGGATAGTTTGCTATATCCTGTGCATTTATGTTTGTCATGATGAACTATGTTTGGTTTGGATCTTTGTAATGACTGTCACCAGAGCGCGGGTATCCCCGGCATTTTGGTTTACCTATTATGTTAATGGAGTTAGTTATATAGTTGGGAAACCTTTTATTCCACTTTCCTCTTTATCTGAGAAGTTGTGTTGGTCTGTGTTGGAGATCAGTGAAGATGCTCATCTGTTCAGTGCTGTTGAAGAATTCTATACTCTTTTCTTATGCTGCAAGATTTGTCAGATCGGTTTTGATGTGTGGTTGCATTCTGCAGATGTCAGAGAACAGGCGCAGAGGAGGAAGGCGTGCTCAGCAGGAGCGAGCCGCTCAGCAGGATGAGGTGCCCCAGCAACAGCACCTGCCGCCCCGCCCCCGATGTCCATCGAGCAGATGTTTCTGATGCAGACTCAGGCAGTTCAAGCCATCGGTCAGACTCTGGCCGCCATTCAGCAGCAGCAGCAACAACAACAACAGCAGGCCCCACCTCAGCCTCAGATGCCTAGAGACAAGCGTGTTGAGTTCATGAGAGGTCATCCACCAACGTTTGCTCACTCTTCTGACCCCATGGATGCTGAAGACTGGCTGCGCACTGTGGAGCGGGAGTTGCATACCGCTCAGTGCGATGATAGGGAGAAAGTCTTGTATGGTCCCCGTCTGTTGAGAGGAGCAGCTCAGTCATGGTGGGAGTCTTACCTCGCCACCCATGCCCACCCCGACACCATCACCTGGGAAGAGTTCAGAGGAAGCTTTCGTCAGTACCATGTTCCTGCAGGTCTGATGACAGTGAAGAAGAAGGAGTTCCTGGCCCTCAAGCAAGGGCCATTGTCTGTCAGTGAGTACCGGGACAGGTTTCTGCAGTTGTCTTGCTATGCTCCTGAAGATGTCAACACCGACGCCAAGCGGCAGTACCGTTTCCTGAGAGGCTTGGTTGACCCTCTGCAGTACCAACTGATGAATCACACCTTCCCGACATTTCAGCACTTGATTGACAGAGCAATGTCCGAAGAAGGCAGCCCAGCAGCAGTCAGGCCCCAACGCCCCAGCAAAGCAGAATGTGTCTCAGCCTGGTGCAGGCAACCGCTCTCAGCCGCGCTACAACCATGGAAGACTGAACCACTTGGAGGCTGAAGCAGTTCAGGAGACCCCCGGCATGATAGTAGGTATGTTCTCGGTCGACTCCCATATTGCAGAAGTGTTATTTGATACTGGAGCAATGCATTCTTTCATTACTGCATCATGGGTAGAAGCACATAATCTTCCAATTACTACCATGTCAACCCCATTCAAATTGACTCAGCCGGTGGTAGAATTCGAGCCGATAGCATTTGTTTGAATGTATGTGTGGAAATAAGGGGGATAGTGTTTCCCGCTAACCTTATAGTAATGGGTACTCAGGGAATAGATGTCATCCTAGGGATGAATTGGCTAGATAAGTATCAGGCAGTTATCAGTTGTGATAAGAGGACAATCAAGTTGGTGTCCCCACTAGGAGAGGAAGTGGTGACCGAGTTAGTCCCGCCTGAGCCGAAGAAAGGAAGTTGTTATCAGATGGCTGTCGATAGCAGTGAAGCAGACCCAATTGAGAGTATCAAGGTTGTGTCCGAGTTCCCAGATGTGTTTCCAAAGGACTTACCGGGTATGCCACCAGAGCAGAAAGTTGAGTTTGCCATAGAGCTTCTTCCTGGAACCGCCCCTATCTTTAAGAGAGCTTACAGAATATCCGGACCCGAGTTGATTGAACTTAAGAAGCAGATTGATGAGCTGTCAGAGAAAGGTTACATCCGGCCAAGCACCTCGCCTTGGGCCGCCCCTGTCCTATTCGTGGAGAAGAAAGATGGCACCAAGAGAATGTGTATCGATTACCGAGCTCTGAATGAAGTCACGATCAAGAACAAGTACCCCTTGCCCAGAATAGAAGATCTGTTCGACCAGTTGAGAGGAGCCAGTGTGTTCTCCAAGATTGATCTAAGGTCAGGTTATCATCAGCTCAGGATCCAACCTTCGGACATTCCGAAGACGACATTCATTACCAAGTATGGGTTATATGAGTTCACAGTGATGTCTTTTGGTTTGACCAATGCGCCAGCCTTCTTCATGAATCTGATGAACAGTGTATTCATGGATTATCTCGATAAGTTTATGGTGGTATTCATCGATGACATTCTGATTTATTCTCAAAGCTAAGAAGAGCATGCAAGTCATTTGAAGATGGTATTGCAGAGATTGCGAGAGCACCAGTTGTATGCAAAGTTGAGCAAGTGTGAATTCTGGATCAATGAAGTCCTATTCTTGGGTCACATAATCAACAAAGAAGGATTGGCTGTGGATCCGAAGAAAGTGGCAGACATTCTGAACTGGAAAGCGCCAACAGATGCCCGAGGAATCAAGAGTTTCATTGGAATGGCCGGATATTATTGGCGATTCATTGAAGGGTTTTCAAAGATTGCGAAACCAATGACAGTGTTGCTAGGCAACAAAGTTGAGTTCAAGTGGACCTAGAAATGTCAAGAGGCCTTTGAAGCGCTGAAAGAGAAGTTGACTACAGCGCCTGTTTTAGTCTTGCCTGATGTACACAAGCCCTTCTCGGTGTATTGTGATGCTTGTTACACAGGTTTGGGATGTGTGTTGATGCAAGAGGGAAGAGTTGTGGCTTACTCGTCCCGACAGTTGAAGGTTCATGAGAAGAATTACCCAATCCATGATCTAGAGTTGGCAGCAGTGGTTCACGCACTGAAGACATGGAGGCACTACCTGTATGGACAGAAATGCGATGTTTACACCGACCACAAGAGTCTGAAGTACATATTCACTCAATCAGAGTTGAACATGAGGCAGCGAAGATGGTTAGAGTTGATCAAAGACTATGAGTTGGAGATTCACTACCATCCAGGCAAAGCAAACATAGTGGCAGATGCTTTGAGCAGGAAGAGTCAAGTCAACCTGATGATCGCTCGTCCGATGCCTTATGAGTTGGCCAAGGAGTTTGACAGGTTGAGTCTTGGATTTCTGAACAATTCGCGAGGAGTCACAGTTGAGTTGGAACCTACCTTGGAGCGGGAAATCAAAGAAGCGCAGAAGAACGATGAGAAGATCAGTGAGATTCGGCGATTGATTCTAGACGGCAGAGGCAAAGATTTTCGGGAAGATGCAGAAGGTGTGATATGGTTCAAAGACCGCTTGTGTGTTCCCAATGTCCAATCCATTCGGGAGTTGATTCTCAAGGAAGCTCATGAGATAGCCTATTCGATTCACCCTGGAAGTGAGAAGATGTATCAAGATCTGAAGAAGAAATTCTGGTGGTACGGAATGAAGAGGGAAATCGCAGAGCATGTGGCTATGTGCGATAGTTGTCGAAGAATTAAGGCAGAGCACCAGAGACCAGCTGGATTGTTGCAACCATTGCAGATCCCTCAGTGGAAATGGGATGAAATCGGTATGGATTTCATAGTCGGATTGCCTCGCACTCGAGCCGGCTACGATTCCATTTGGGTAGTAGTGGACCGCTTTACCAAGTCAGCCCACTTCATACCAGTCAAGACCAACTACAGCAGTGCAGTATTGGCAGAGTTGTATATGTCTCGGATCGTTTGTCTTCATGGTGTGATAAAGAAGATAGTGTTAGACAGAGGAACGCAGTTCACCTCTCATTTCTGGCAGCAGTTGCATGAAGCCTTGGGCACACATCTGAATTTCAGTTCAGCTTATCATCCGCAGACAGATGGTCAGACCGAAAGGACCAATCAAATTCTTGAAGACATGTTGAGAGCCTGTGCGTTGCAAGACCAGTCCGGATGGGACAAGAGATTGCCTTATGCAGAGTTTTCATATAACAACAGTTACCAGGCCAGTTTGAAGATGTCACCATTTCAGGCGCTTTATGGAAGGAGTTGTAGAACTTCGTTGCAATGGGATCAGCCTGGAGAAAAGCAAGTATTCGGGCCAGACATTCTGCTTGAAGCCGAAGAGAACATCAAGATGGTCCGAGAGAATTTGAAGATAGCGCAATCAAGGCAGCGAAGCTATGCAGACACAAGAAGAAGAAAGCTGAGTTTTGAAGTCGGAGACTTCGTCTATCTGAAAGTGTCACCGATCAGAGAAGTCAGAAGGTTCAGAGTCAAAGGCAAGCTAGCACCCCGCTACATTGGTCCGTACCAAATTCTCTCAAGGCGTGGAGAAGTGGCCTATCAGCTCAGTCTGCCAGAGAATCTGTCCGCAGTGCATGATGTCTTTCATGTCTCTCAGTTGAAGAAGTGCTTGCGTGTGCTAGAAGAGCAGTTGCCAGTGGAAGGTCTTGAAGTCCAGGAGGACTTGACCTACGTTGAGAAGCCAGTGCAAATCCTTGAGGTTGCAGACAGAGTCACCCGAAGGAAGACCATCAGAATGTGCAAAGTCAGATGGAATCACCATTCAGAGGAAGAAGCAACCTGGGAGCGTGAAGATGATCTGATGGCCAAATACCCTGAGCTCTTTGCTAGCCAACCCTGAATCTCGAGGGTGATAGTCGCCTAGAGGGGGGGTGAATAGGGCGAAACTGAAATTTACAAATATAAACACAACTACAAGCCGGGTTAGCGTTAGTAATAAAGAAACGAGTCCGTGAGAGAGGGTGGAAAACAAATCGCAAGCAAATGAAGAGTGTGACACGCGGATTTGTTTTACCGAGGTTCGGTTCTTGCAAACCTACTCCCCGTTGAGGAGGCCACAAAGGCCGGGTCTCTTTCAACCCTTCCCTCTCTCAAACGATCCCTCGGACCGAGTGAGCTTTCTTTTCTCAATCACTTGGAACACAAAGTTCCTACAAGGATCACCACAAGATTGGTGTCTCTTGCCTCAATTACAAGTGAGTTTGATCGCAATGAAAGAATCAAGAAAGCACGATTGAAAGAAGCCAAGCGACAAGAGCGACAAATAACACACGGATCACTTTCTCTCTCAAGCCACTAATCACTAATGATCTCTTTTCTCAATTGTGAAACTTGGAGAGATGGAGGCTTTGAATGTGTCTTGGAATGGATTGCTAGCTCTTGTATTGAATGTTGAAGGTTGGAATGCTTGGATGACTTGAATGGAGGTGGTTGGGGTTGTATTTATAGCCACCAACCACTTCCTAGCCGTTGGGCCATTCTGCTGAGCACGGACGGTCCGCCCTCCTGGTGCGGACGGTCCGCCCCTGTAGATCAACGGCTGAAAATGCAACGGTCAGCAGTAACGGCTATATCAACGGCTATATTGCATTTAATGCGTCGTCAGATGTCAGACAGAGCCAGTCGCGGACGGTCCGGTCGTGCACCCCGGACGGTCCGCGAGGCCCCCTATAATTCATTTCTCCGAACCCGTCACCTTCAGGTTTTTCGGTTTCTTACCGACCGGACGGTCCGCGCCTGAGGCCGGACGGTCCGCGTGAGGGCTCGGACGGTCTTCGCTTTTCCTCCGGACAGTCTGTAGTGGAAACTTGTGTTTTTGCATTGGTTCTGTCCGAGGGTCATTCTTCTGTCACGGACGGTCCGCCGCAGGGGCCCGGACGGTCCGCGCTTGGCCTGTTTTTCCAAAAAGCTTCTCCTGTCCGTTATAATCTACGGTATTCCGGACAGTCGAATTAGTATAGTTGTAGATGAACCTTTGGCACCTGTAGAACATACAATCTAGAGCAAACTAGTTAGTCCAATTATTTGTGTTTGGACAATTCAACCACCAAAATTAATTAGGAAGTAGGTGTAAGCCTAATTCCCTTTCAATCTCCCCCTTTTTGGTGATTGATGCCAACACAAACCAAAGCAAGAATAGAAGTGTATAATTGAACTAGTTTGCATAATGTAAGCGCAAAGGTTGCTTGGAATTGAGCCAATATAAATACCTATAAAGTATGCATGGATTGTTTCTTTATTTTTAACATTTTGGACCACGCTTGCACCACATGTTTTGCTTTTGCAAATTCTTTTGTAAATCCTTTTCAAAGTCCTTTTGCAAATAGTCAAAGGTAAATGAATAAGATTTTGAGAAGCATTTTCAAGATTTGAAATTTTCTCCCCCTGTTTCAAATGTTTTTCCTTTGACTAAACAAAACTCCCTCTAAATAAGATCCTCCTCTTAGTGTTCAAGAGGGTTTTGATATATCGTTTTTGAAATACTACTTTCTCCCCTTTTTTAACACAATAGGATACCAATTGAAAATATTCAACACTAAGTTTTGAAATTGGTGGTGGTGCGGTCCTTTTGCTTTGGGCTCTTACTCTCTCCCCCTTTGGCATGAATCGCCAAAAACGGAATCATTAGAGCCCTAAAAGTACTTTACTTCCCTTTTGGTCATAAATGAACGAGTTAAGATTATACCAAAGATGAAGTCCTTTTGCTCTCTCCCCCAAAGATGGAGAGTGGCTTGGAGCGACGGCGAAGCATGAGTTACGAAGTGGAAGCCTTTGTCTTTGCCGAAGACTCCAATTCCCTTTCAATATACCTATGACTTGGTTTGAGATATACTTGAAAACACATTAGTCATAGCATATAAAAGAGATATGATCAAAGGTATATGAATGAGCTATGTGTGCAATCTAGCAAAAGAAATTGCGTGAATCAAGAATATTGAGCTCATGCCTAAGTTTGTTAAAAGATTGTTCATCAAGCGGCTTGGTAAAGATATCTGCTAATTGATCTTTAGTATTAATGTAAGAAATCTCGATATCTCCCTTTTGTTGGTGATCCCTCAAAAAGTGATACCGAATGGCTATGTGTTTAGTGCGGCTATGCTCGACGGGATTGTCGGCCATTTTGATTGCACTCTCATTATCACATAGCAAAGGGACTTTGGTTAATTTGTAACCGTAGTCCCGCAGGGTTTGCCTCATCCAAAGCAATTGCGCGCAACAATGGCCTGCGGCAATATACTCGGCTTCGGCGGTGGAAAGAGCGACCGAATTTTGCTTCTTTGAAGCCCAAGACACCAAGGATCTTCCCAAGAACTGGCAAGTCCCCGATGTGCTCTTTCTATTGATTTTACACCCCGCCCAATCGGCATCGGAATAACCAATCAAATCAAATGTGGATCCCTTAGGATACCAAAGCCCAAACTTAGGAGTATAAGCCAAATATCTCAAGATTCGTTTCACGGCCGTAAGGTGAGCTTCCTTAGGGTCGGCTTGGAATCTTGCACACATGCATACGGAAAGCATAATATCCGGTCGAGATGCACAAAGATAAAGTAATGAACCTATCATCGACCGATATACCTTTTGATCCACGGACTTACCTCCCGTGTCGAGGTCGAGATGCCCATTAGTTCCCATGGGTGTCTTGATGGGCTTGGCATCCTTCATCCCAAACTTGGTTAGAATGTCTTGAGTGTACTTCGTTTGGCTGATGAAGGTGCCCTCTTGGAGTTGTTTGACTTGGAATCCTAGAAAATACTTCAACTCTCCCATCATAGACATCTCGAACTTCTGTGTCATGATCCTACTAAACTCTTCACATGTAGACTCGTTAGTAGACCCAAATATAATATCATCAACATAAATTTGGCATACAAACAAGTCATTTTCAAGAGTTTTAGTAAAGAGTGTAGGATCGGCCTTTCCGACTTTGAAGCCATTAGCAATAAGGAAATCTCTAAGGCATTCATACCATGCTCTTGGGGCTTGCTTAAGCCCATAAAGCGCCTTAGAGAGCTTATAGACATGGTTAGGATACTCACTGTCTTCAAAGCCGGGAGGTTGCTCAACATAGACCTCTTCTTTGATTGGTCCATTGAGGAAGGCACTTTTCACGTCCATTTGATAAAGCTTAAAGCCATGGTAAGTAGCATAGGCTAATAATATGCGAATTGACTCAAGTCTAGCTACGGGTGCATAGGTTTCACCGAAATCCAAACCTTCGACTTGGGAGTATCCCTTGGCCACAAGTCGAGCTTTGTTCCTTGTCACCACACCATGCTCATCTTGCTTGTTGCGGAAGACCCATTTGGTTCCTACAACATTTTGGTTAGGACGTGGAACTAAATGCCATACCTCATTTCTAGTGAAGTTGTTGAGCTCCTCTTGCATCGCCACCACCCAATCCGAATCTAGGAGTGCTTCCTCTACCCTGTGTGGCTCAATAGAGGAAACAAACGAGTAATGTTCACAAAAATGGGCAACACGAGATCGAGTAGTTACCCCCTTATGAATGTCGCCGAGGATGGTGTCGACGGGGTGATCTCGTTGGATTGCTTGGTGGACTCTTGGGTGTGGCGGCCTTTGTTCCTCTTCTTCCTTGTCTTCCTCATTTGCATCTCCCCCTTGATCATTGCCATTATCTTGAGGTGGCTCATTTGCTTGATCTTCTACTTCATCAACTTGAGCTTCATCCTTATTTTGAGTTGGTGGAGATGCTTGCGTGGAGGAGGAAGGTTGATCTTGTGCATTTGGAGGCTCTTCGGATTCCTTAGGACACACATCCCCAATGGACATGTTCCTTAGCGCGATGCATGGAGCCTCTTCTTCACCTATCTCATCAAGATCAACTTGCTCTACTTGAGATCCGTTAGTCTCATCAAACACAACGTCACATGAGACTTCAACTAGTCCAGTGGACTTGTTAAAGACCCTATATGCCCTTGTGTTTGAGTCATAACCAAGTAAAAAGCCTTCTACAGTCTTAGGAGCAAATTTAGATTTTCTACCTCTTTTAACAAGTATAAAGCATTTGCTACCAAAGACTCTAAAATATGAAATATTGGGCTTTTTACCGGTTAGGAGTTCGTATGATGTCTTCCTGAGGATTCGGTGTAGATATAACCGGTTGATGGCGTAGCAAGCGGTGTTGACCGCCTCGGCCCAAAACCGATCCGAAGTCTTGTACTCATCAAGCATGGTCCTTGCCATGTCCAATAGAGTTCTATTCTTCCTCTCCACTACACCATTTTGTTGTGGCGTGTAGGGAGAAGAGAACTCATGCTTGATGCCCTCCTCCTCAAGGAAGCCTTCGATTTGAGAGTTCTTGAACTCTGTTCCGTTGTCGCTTCTTATTTTCTTGATCCTTAAGCCGAACTCATTTTGAGCCCGTCTCAAGAATCCCTTTAAGGTCTCTTGGGTTTGAGATTTTTCCTGTAAAAAGAATACCCAAGTGAAGCGAGAATAATCATCCACAATAACTAGACAGTACTTACTCCCGCCGATGCTTATGTAAGCGATCGGCCCGAATAGATCCATGTGCAGGAGCTCCAGTGGCCTGTTGGTCGTCATTATGTTCTTATGCGGATGATGAGTGCCAACTTGCTTTCCTGCTTGGCATGCGCTACAAATCCTGTCTTTCTCAAAATGAACATTTGTTAATCCTAAAATGTGTTCTCCCTTTAGAAGCTTGTGAAGATTCTTCATCCCAACATGGGCTAGTCAGCGGTGCCAGAGCCAACCCATGTTAGTCTTAGCAATTAAGCAAGTGTCGAGTTCAGCTCTATCAAAATCTACCAAGTATAGCTGACCCTCTAACACTCCCTTAAATGCTATTGAATCATCACTTCTTCTAAAGACAGTGACACCTATATCAGTGAAAAGACCGTTGTAGCCCATTTGACATAATTGAGATACAGAAAGCAAATTGTAATCTAAAGAATCTACAAGAAAAACATTGGAAATAGAATGGTCAGGAGATATAGCAATTTTACCCAATCCTTTGACCAAACCTTGATTTCCATCCCCGAATGTGATCGCTCTTTGGGGATCTTGGTTTTTCTCATATGAGGAGAACATCCTTTTCTCCCCAGTCATGTGGTTTGTGCACCCGCTGTCGAGTATCCAACTTGAGCCCCCGGATGCATAAACCTACAAAACAAGTTTAGTTCTTGACTTTAGGTACCCAAATGGTTTTGGGTCCTTTGGCATTAGACACAAGAACTTTGGGTACCCAAACACAAGTCTTGGAGCCCTTGTGCTTGCCCCCAACATATTTGGCAACTACCTTGCCGGATTTGTTAGTCAAAACATAAGATGCATCAAAAGTTTTAAATGAAATGTTATGATCATTTGATGCCCTAGGAGTTTTCTTTCTAGGCAACTTAGCATGGGTTGGTTGCCTAGAGTTAGATGTCTCACCCTTATACATAAATGCATGATTAGGGCCAGAGTGAGACTTCCTAGAATGAATTCTCCTAATTTTGCTCTCGGGATAACCGGCAGGGTACAATATGTAACCCTCGTTATCCTGAGGCATGGGAGCCTTGCCCTTAACAAAATTAGACAATCTTTTAGGAGGGGCACTAAGTTTGACATTGTCTCCCCTTTGGAAGCCAATGCCATCCTTGATGCCCGGGCGTCTCCCATTATAAAGCATGCTACGAGCAAATTTAAATTTCTCATTTTCTAAGTTGTGCTCGGCAATTTTAGCATCTAGTTTTGCTATATGATCATTTTGTTGTTTAATTAAAGCCATATGATCATGAATAGCATCAATATCAACATCTCTACATCTAGTACAAATAGATACATGCTCAACAATAGATGTAGAGGGTTTGCAAGAATTAAGTTCAACAATCTTAGCATGAAGAATATCATTTTTATCTCTAAGATTGGAAATGGTAGCATTGCAAACATCTAGTTCTTTAGCCTTAGCAATTAAATTTTTATTTTCTATTCTAAGGCTAGCAAGAGAAATGTTTAATTCTTCAATCCTAGCAAGCAAATCATCATTATTATCTCTAGGATTAGGAATTGAAACATTACAAACATGTGAATCAACCTTAGCATTTAAACTAGCATTTTCATTCCTAAGGTTGTCAATCATCTCACGGCAAGTGCTTAGCTCACTAGATAATTTTTCACATTTCTCAATTTCTAGAGCATAAGCATTTTTAACCTTAACATGTTTCTTGTTTTCTTTAATTAGACAATCCTCTTGTGAATCCAAAAGGTCATCCTTTTCATGAATAGCACTAATTAATTCATTTAATTTTTCTTTTTGTTCCATGTTAAGATTGGCGAAGAGAATACGCAAATTATCTTCCTCATCACTAGCATTATCATCACTAGAGGTTTCATATTTAGTGGAGGATCTTGATTTTACCTTCTTTTTGCCGTCCTTTTCCATGAGGCACTTGTGGCCGACGTTGGGGAAGAGGAGTCCCTTGGTGACGGCGATGTTCACGGCGTCCTCGTCGTCGGAGGAGTCGCTTGAGCTTTCGTCGGAATCTCATTCCCGACAAACATGGGCATCGCCGCCCTTCTTTTTGTAGTACCTCTTCTTTTCTCTCCTCTTGCCCTTCTTGTCATTATCCCTGTCACTGTCACTTGATAATGGACATTTTGCAATAAAGTGACCGGGTTTACCACACTTGTAGCAAACTTTCTTGGAGCGGGACTTGTAGTCTTTCCCTCTCCTTTGCTTGAGGATTTGGCGGAAGCTCTTGATGACGAGCGCCATTTCCTCATTGTCAAGCTTGGAGGCGTCTATTGGTTGTCGACTTGGGGTAGACTCCTCCTTCTTTTCTTCCGTCGCCTTGAATGCGACGGGTTGAGCCTCGGATGTAGATGGATCATCAAGCTCGTTGATCTTCCTCGAGCCTTCGATCATGCACTCAAAACTTACAAAATGCCCGATTACTTCCTCGGGGGTCATTTTAGTATATCTAGGATTACCACGAATTAATTGAACTTGAGTAGGGTTAAGGAAAATAAGAGATCTTAGAATAACCTTAACCACCTCGTGGTCGTCCCACTTTATGCTCCCGAGGTTGCGCACTTGGTTCACCAAGGTCTTGAGCCGGTTGTACATATGTTGTGGCTCTTCCCCTTTGCGAAGCCGGAACCGACCGAGCTCCCCCTCGATCGTTTCCCGCTTGGTGATCTTGGTGAGCTCGTCTCCCTCGTGCGCGGTTTTGAGCACATCCCAAACCTCCTTGGCACTCTTCAACCCTTGTACTTTGTTATACTCCTCCCTACTTAGTGAGGCGAGGAGTATTGTTGTCGCTTGAGAGTTGAAGTGCTCGATTTGGGCCACCTCATCCTTATCATAGTCTTCATCCCCTACGGATGGTACCTGTGCACCAAACTCAACAACATCCCATATGCTTTTGTGGAGCGAGGTTAGATGAAATCGCATTAAATCGCTCCACCTAGCGTAATCTTCACCATCAAAAGTTGGTGGTTTGCCTAATGGGACGGAAAGTAAAGGTGTATGTTTGGAAATGCGAGGGTAGCGTAGGGGGATCTTACTATACTTCTTGCGCTCTTGGCGCTTAGAAGTGACGGATGCCGCGTCGGAGCCGGAGGTGGATGCCGATGAAGAATCGGTCTCGTAGTAGACCACCTTCCTCATTCTTTTCTTCTTGTCCCCACTCCGATGCGGCTTGTGGGAAGAAGATTTTTCCTTCTTCTCTTTGTGGTGAGAAGAAGATTTCTTCTCCTTCCCTTTGTTGGAGGAGATCTTCTTCTTCTCCCTCCTCTTGGTGCGGGACTCTTCCGATGAAGTGCTCCCGTGGCTTGTAGTGGGCTTTTCGCCGGTCTCCATCTCCTTCTTGGCGTGATCTCCCGACATCACTTCGAGCGGTTAGGCTCTAATGAAGCACCGGGCTCTGATACCAATTGATAGTCGCCTAGAGGGGGGGTGAATAGGGCGAAACTGAAATTTACAAATATAAACACAACTACAAGCCGGGTTAGCGTTAGTAATAAAGAAACGAGTCCGTGAGAGAGGGTGGAAAACAAATCGCAAGCAAATGAAGAGTGTGACACGCGGATTTGTTTTACCGAGGTTCGGTTCTTGCAAACCTACTCCCCGTTGAGGAGGCCACAAAGGCCGGGTCTCTTTCAACCCTTCCCTCTCTCAAACGATCCCTCGGACCGAGTGAGCTTTCTTTTCTCAATCACTTGGAACACAAAGTTCCTACAAGGATCACCACAAGATTGGTGTCTCTTGCCTCAATTACAAGTGAGTTTGATCGCAATGAAAGAATCAAGAAAGCACGATTGAAAGAAGCCAAGCGACAAGAGCGACAAATAACACACGGATCACTTTCTCTCTCAAGCCACTAATCACTAATGATCTCTTTTCTCAATTGTGAAACTTGGAGAGATGGAGGCTTTGAATGCGTCTTGGAATGGATTGCTAGCTCTTGTATTGAATGTTGAAGGTTGGAATGCTTGGATGACTTGAATGGAGGTGGTTGGGGTTGTATTTATAGCCACCAACCACTTCCTAGCCGTTGGGCCATTCTGCTGAGCGCGGACGGTCCGCCCTCCTGGTGCGGACGGTCCGCCCCTGTAGATCAACGGCTGAAAATGCAACGGTCAGCAGTAACGGCTATATCAACGGCTATATTGCATTTAATGCGTCGTCAGATGTCAGACAGAGCCAGTCGCGGACGGTCCGGTCGTGCACCCCGGACGGTCCGCGAGGCCCCCTATAATTCATTTCTCCGAACCCGTCACCTTCGGGTTTTTCGGTTTCTTACCGACCGGACGGTCCGCGCCTGAGGCCGGACGGTCCGCGCGAGGGCTCGGACGGTCTTCGCTTTTCCTCCGGACAGTCTGTAGTGGAAACTTGTGTTTTTGCATTGGTTCTGTCCGAGGGTCATTCTTCTGTCACGGACGGTCCGCCGCAGGGGCCCGGACGGTCCGCGCTTGGCCTGTTTTTCCAAAAAGCTTCTCCTGTCCGGAATAATCTACGGTATTCCGGACAGTCGAATTAGTATAGTTGTAGATGAACCTTTGGCACCTGTAGAACATACAATCTAGAGCAAACTAGTTAGTCCAATTATTTGTGTTTGGACAATTCAACCACCAAAATTAATTAGGAAGTAGGTGTAAGCCTAATTCCCTTTCAGAGGGCAAGATTCTTTTAAGGGGGATAGGTTTGTAACGCTCTGAATTTGGGGGTAGATTTTTTTCTTCTTTTCTCTCACCAAATTCAGGCGTTACTCTTTCCTTTTTTCCCTTTTCTTCTCGCTAAGCCTTGATCTTTTCCAAAAGTTATAGCGAGAATTAGCTCGACATCTTGTGTAAGCAAAACCTAGAACTATTTTTGGTTGTTGCATCATGCCGGATTATGCACTCTTTTGTTTGTGGTTGAGTGAATTGAAGAATTAGGCATATAAGAATTTGGCATATAAGAAAATATGGAAATTAGAAAAAGAAAAGCTTTTTCTTTTTCTCTCTCCCCCTTTCTCCCTTTTGGCCCAGCCGCCCCCTCCCCCGCTGTGGGCCGTCCTGGCGGCCCAGCCGCGCCCCCCCCCTTCCCCCTTTGGGCCCAAGCGGCCCAGCCGCCCCTCCCCCCCCCAAATTCCCTCTCTCTCCTCTCCCGCGGGCCCCGCCTGTCATCCCCTCCCCCAACTCCCTCTCCCCTAACCCTAGCCGCCGCCGCCCTAGCGCCGCCACGCCCTCCCCCGTCCACGGTGAGGCTTCCCCCCTCCTCCCCCTTCTCCCTCCCCTCCCTCCTCCTTCCCCCTCTCGGCGGCGCCCTCCCCCGCGCCATGGGCGCGCTCGCCCGGCCCTAGTGAGCTCGGCCGCCCGGCTCGGTCGCTCCGGCGAGCCTGTCCCGCGCCGGCCCCGCCTCGCCCCCGGCGAGCCCGCGCCCGGCGAGCCCCCCCCCCCCCCCCCCCGCCTCGCCGCGCCCACGCCCGCCCCCCTCCGGCGAGCCCGCCCCCGCGTCGCCTCGCCCCGACGAGCCCCGCCCCGTGCCCGCCGCGCCTTGGCTCGGCCGCCCCGCCTCGCCCCCCCCCCCCCCCGGCGAACCCGCGCCCGCCCCGCGCCGCCTCGCTCTGGCGAGCCCGCCCCGCCCCTTCCCCGCCCTCGCCCGGCCTCGCTCCGGCGAGCCCGCCCCGTCCCCGTCCCGTGCCCGGCTCGGCCGCCTCCCGGCGAGCTCGGCCGCCCGCCCCCGCGCCCGGCCGCATCCTCGCTCGCCCGTGCTCGCTTGCCCCAGCGTGCTTGCCCGCTCGCCCCGTCGTGCCTTGCTCGCGTCGTGACGGTCCCTGCGTGGCCTCGAGCTCGGCCCAGCGTGCCTATGGCGCGCAGCCTTGAGCTCGGCTAGCGCGCGGCCCCGACGTGCGCACGGCTAGTTCGTGGCATGTGCGTGCGGCCTCGCGCGCGTGCTCGCGTAGTGCGCGTGCCTTGGCACGACCCGTCGTGCCCCCGTCTACCCCCCAGACGCCCCGTCTACCCCTCCCCCCCCCCCCCCCGTGTCCTATGCGCGCTAATCACGTGTTTATATTAATAAGATAGGAGTCTCAATTTGGAAATTGGTTACGTTAGTTAATTTGTATAGCTAATCATCTATCTCATTCAATGTTAATCTACTAAAAGTGGTCACGTTTACATTAGTGCATGTAGCTAATCCTTTTGTTAGAACCAACTGGAACTAGAGCGCGTAACGTCTAGTTATTCGCCTACCCGTAATGCGCCTCGAGCATAAGCTTTAACCCTCGCGAGACCTTTCCCCGCCTCTTTCTAACCATGGTAAATTCATTATCATATGTGATATTCTATGCATATTTACTTTATTTGTTCCCTTGTATGGTGTACTGTTTGTTTTCTAATTTGAATGGATGGATGTATGTATGCTTGCAATCGCATAGAGAATGATCCGGTTGAAGAGCCCGAGGAACTCGCAGGAGAAGCCCCTGAGCAGCAGTAGGTTGGTGGAGGCAAGTGTCCCTTGACCTATCTCTGTCCTATACACTCTTTAATTCACCTCCCGCATTTCACATTTATGCCTAAGGATTGACTAGCTTTTGTTATCCATTACCTTGCTTACCTATTTGGGTTGGATTATTATTGTTTAGCTTTATGCTATTGCTCAACTATAATCAATGAACATGATGAGATTATCTTTGATACGCTGTTTTCCCCTCTTCTTATTATGATGTTCTACTTGTGGCCTTTAAGGGGGCTCGAGCGGTTTCTCGAGTGCCTCTCCGTAAGGACCTGTTCTATGGATGACCGCCCGGGAAAACAGTGCAACCATGAGGGTGGAATGGGATGCCCTTAGCTGAATAATTAGAGGATCCGGGGTGTAGTTCTCTTAGCCGTTGTGCCGTCAATGGGGCTCGGTGTATGCGGCTTGCTCTACCAAGGTTGATTTGTCCCTTGGGGAGGAGTGCGGTACATTTAGGAAACCTAACGGGTGGCTACAGCCCCGGGGAATCTTTGTAAAGGCTACGTAGTGATGCCCTGCTAGGCCACCTAGGTAGTGGTCAATGGGGAGTAGCTCTCTCCGGGCAGAAAGGGAATCACGGCTTGTGGGTAAAGTGCACAACCTCTGCAGAGTGTTTGAAAACTGATATATCAGTCGTGCTCACGGTTATGAGCGGCCAAGGGAGCTCCAGTGATTAGTGGTACTTGATCAGAGACATTTTGGTTTACAGGTGGCAATGAGATTGATGGTTCTAGTTATGACTATGGTGCTGGTAAGTGGTATTCTTTCCGTTTGGAAAGGGTACATCGGACTAATAACTTGGGTTAATGCTAAAATCTGGCTTTCTATTAGTAAATAATAATCTGACCAACTAAAAGCAACTGCTTGACTTATCCCTAGATAAAGCTAGTCCACTACAGCCAAACAGGATACTTGCTGAGTATGTTGATGTGTACTCACCCTTGCTCTACACACCAAACCCCCCCATCCCCAGGTTGTCAGCATTGCAACCACTGCTCAGGAGAAGATGAAGCTGTGGAAGGAGACTTCCAGGAGTTCCAAGACTACGACGAGTTCTAGGCGTGGGTTAGCGGCAACCCCCAGTCGGCTGCCTGTGAAGGCCGCGGTTATCTACGTTTCGTTGTCGCACTTTGATTTATTGTAAGGACTATATGGACGTCTCAGACGTATGATGTAATCGACTATTATTTCCCTTTTTAATACTATTTGAGCACTGTGTGATGATGTCCATGTTATGTAACTGCTGTGTACGTGAATTACTGATCCTGGCACGTACATGGTTCGCATTCGGTTTGCCTTCTAAAACCGGGTGTGACAGTTGGCTTTGCTCTTGTATTGAATGGGAAGTTCAGAATACTTGGATGGCTTTGAATGACGTGGTTGGGGTATTTATAGCCTCCAACCACGTCCTAGTTGTTGGTTGTTTCTGCTGGCGATGGGCACACCGGACAGTCCGGTGGCGCACCGGACAACCACTGTTTACTGTCCGGCGCGAGCCACATCAGCGCGCCCGTTAGGGTTTGGAGCTGTTGACCGTTGGAACCCTTTGTCATTTTGCTGCACCGGACAGTCTGGTGCCACATCGGACATGTCCGGTAACCTCTGACTTCTGCGCACTGACTTCTGCGCGGCACTATTCATCACTTTTCCTTTTGCAGTCGACCGTTGGCGCGTAGTTAATCGTTGCTCCGTTGGCTCACCGGACATGTCCGGTGCACACCGGACAGTCCGGTGAATTATAGCGGAGCGCGCCTGGCGAATTCCCGAGAGTGGCATGTTCGTTTGGTCGAGGGCCTGGTGCACACCGGACAGTGTCTGATGCGCCACTTGGCAGCACACTCTCATGTCTTGCTCTAAATTTAATTGTGTCACCAACTGAATTTCTTTCTTGGTTTGTATTGAACCTTATGCACCTAAGAACATGACATCTTGACAAACTAGTTAGTCCACGTGGTTTGTGTTGGTCATCAACCACCAAAATCGATTATAGGAAATGATTAGCTCCATTTCCCTTTCATCCACCAACTCAAGATGAAGATCAGGCTCAAGAACAATAAGATAAAGATCAAGACGATGAGCCACCTCAAGATGAGGACATTGATCAAGGGGAGATGATAATAATGAAGACAAGGAAGATGATCAAGAGATATGGGATAAAAGACCACCACACCCAAGAGTCTACCAAGCAATTCAAAAAGATCACCTCGTCAACTCCATACTTGGTGACATTCACAAGGGGGTAACCACTAGATCTCGAGTTGCTCATTTTTGTGAACATTACTCTTTTCTGTCCTCTATTGAGCCATACAGGATAGAGGATGCACTAAGAGATCCGGATTGGGTGGTGGCTATGCAAGAGGAGCTCAACAACTTCACAAGGAATGAGGTATGGCATTTAGTTCCACGTCCTAACCAAAATGTTGTAGGTACCAAGTGGGTATTTCGCAACAAGCAGGATGAGCATGGTGTGGTGATTAGGTACAAAGCCTGACTTGTTGCCAAAGGTTATTCACAAGTCGAAGGTTTGGATTTTGATGAAACCTATGCACCCATAGCTAGGCTTGAGTCAATTCGTATATTACTTGTCTATGCTACTTACCATGGCTTTAAGTTATATCAAATGGACGTGAAAAGTGCCTTCCTCAATGGCCCTATCAAGGAAGAGGTCAATGTTGAGCAATGTTGGGGGCCTTCGGCTTCCGAAGGTCCTCAAAAACATGATTTAACAATGTTTCTGGAGTATAATACATGAGCAGGTACCTTCTGACTTAGATCCTTCGGACTTGGGTCAAAACCACAGTGTGAAGAAGCACAAGGGATACGAAGGATGGAGCAGAGCCGAAGCTATGCGCAGGGGAGCTTCAGCATGATAGCAGAAAAGGAAACCGACTTAAAGATGAAAAGGCTATTTAGACCTCGATGGATTACTATAGAGTTATTAGCAAATGTAAAGGGCATGGGTGTAATTTTACATGGGCTGCGTCCCGTGCCTATAAATAGATGAAGAGTGCTCCCGTACTGTTCACGCTGACTTGGCATTGGCTTTTGCGTCACGCTTGTACTTTTGCCTTCTTTCAAGCCGAAGGTACATTTGTAATTTGTTATCATTTCTATTTTTCCATAATAATAAAATAGAAATGAGTTAATAATAATATTTAAGTGTTTATACTTTATAAGAATCCTTCTTCATTATTGTTGTGCTGATGAAGGTATGTCCTTCATAACCTTCGTCCGAAACTCATTATATCCCAAGGGAAATAATGCTTCGAAGGACGAAGGACTTTAACGTTTAACAATTTCTGTGTTGCCTTGTTCTTAATTCATAGCATTTAAGGACAAGTCCCCAACATTGGCGCCCACCTCCGGTGAACCCTTTTCGACCACCTTCGGCAAGCATCGACCTTTGTCATGCCGCCAAAGAAAGCTTCAGCGACAGGGACTGCCGCTCTGCAGCCGCTGCACCCGAACCAAGAGACCCTTTCTCTTCAAGAGGCCCGAAGCCAGAAGAGGAAGGCCACCAGTCCAACACCCCAAGAGGATGAGTTGGACCAAGAGATCAGGAATATGGAGATGCTTCATCAGCAAGTGCAAAAGAAGAAGGAAAAAATGGCTCGGCTAGCTGACCTACAAAGGCAGATTGACGAAGTCACTGAAGAAGTACGTCATCTTGCTCAAGATGAGCAAAATCGAAGGCCCCAGCATAGAGAGCTGCACCAAGAGGGCTTCTACAACGAGGATGAATGGTATGGAGATTTCCATCATGGAAATTTTGCTTTTGATAATGCTTCTCCTCTATCAGCAGAACTGCAGGCTACACCTTGGCCCCTGTCTTACAAGCCACCCCAGCTCCCCATGTTTGACGGACACTTAGATCTGAAGCAGTTTCTGATGAGCTACGAAGCAACCATATCTTCATACGGTGGCAATACTGCAGTCATGGCGAAATCCTTCATCATGGCAGTTAAGAATGTTGCACAAACCTGGTACTCCTCTCTTCGGCCAGGAACAATCACATCATGGCAGAAGCTGAAGGACATGCTGATCACCAGTTTCCAAGGGTTTCAGACGAAGCCGGTTACTGCTCAAGCTTTGTTCTAGTGCATGCAAGATCATGAAGAATACCTCCAGGCGTATGTCCGAAGGTTCTTGCGTCTGAGGGCACAAGCGCCAACAGTGCCCAATGAAATTGTCATTGAGGCCATGATCAAGGGGCTTCGGCCAGGACCTGCGGCCCAATACTTCGCCAGGAAGCCCCCTCAGACCCTGGAGAAATTGCTTCAGAAGATGGATGAATACATCCGCGCTGCCAATGACTTTCGGTAGAGAAAGGAGGAAGCTTACAGGTTCTCCAAAATGACCAGGGGCTTCGGAGGTAGAGTCCACCCAAGGCACGTCAGATCAATCCACTCTACTCAGAATGACGACAGAGGAGGTCAGCAGCAGAGGCCGCAATATTCCTCCCAGGCTTCGGGGCAGCAACAAAGCTATCCTCGGCCTCCAGCTCCAAGGGGCAGAGGCACCAGGGGCTTCGGTGGAAGGTTTGGGGATCAGCCCAGGAAAATTTATTGCCTATTCTGCGGTGAGGACAAGGGCCATACTACAAGGATGTGCCATGTCACCATCCAGAAACAAAAGGAGATAGCAGAAGCTGCAGCTCAACAAAACTAACTGAAGCAAGTTATGCATACTGCTTCGTATCATTCACCGTACATACCAGAGTATGTGGGTAACCATCCTGCAGTGTTTGTTGCTTCGGCAAGCCAATCTCAGGCATCTTGGCAACAGCCTCCACCTCCACCACCAATGCAACCCGCATATCCCCAGGGCCAGCAGCCAGAAGGGAGCCAGCACACTCACCAGCAGCGAGACTTCAGGGAACAGTCCGAAGCTCGCACAGTCAACAGTATTGTGCCAGAATCGAAGCACATCTACTAGGAGATATCCTACCTCTAAAACAGTTTTTGCATTCGTCATCATTTTCTTTTTAATAAGGAACAATCATTGAAAGCCTAGTTCTTTTGTTGTTTTCAATTTCTTGTAATAGCTTCGTAATTATCATGATATAATAAACCTTCTTCACAGACTCACGAAGTTCCAAAAGTCGGTGAACCACGAAAGTCGTTCTCAAGAGCGTGGGGTTCACAATTATATTACAAGTTTTGCCGAAGCAACAAAAAGTCGTTCTAAGGAACGCAGTGTAAGTTTGACCGAAGCAACAAAAAGTCGTTCTAAGGAACGCATTGTAAGTTTGACCGAAGCAACAAAAAGTCGTTCCTAAGGGAGCGCAGCGTAAGTTTTCTGCTCAAAAGTTGTTCCAAAGGGAATGCAGAGCTTACAGCGAAAAATAAACGTTGATTCCGCCGAAATATAAGGCGAAGCGCAAAAAGTCAACGCGAATACCGCCAAAATAGAAGGCGAAGAAGTTCAAAAGACATTCCTAAGGGAATGCAGAACTTACAGCGAAAAGTCAACGTTGATACACCGAAAAATAAGCGGTGAAGCCGAAAAATAAACGACAAAGAGATTGTGTGTTCTATTATGGGAATGTGTGTGTATCTTCGGCACAAATATCATTTTGTATAGCATAACATCATCACATCATTCGCATAACATGGCATCATACATCATATTGCACAAGAAGGGGATATAATGTTGATCTTCGGAAATTGCTTCGAAGAAGTTGTGCCAAGCCACAAAATAAGTTTTGAAGCAGTACAACTTCATCAACTCTAATATCGAAGGAGATCTATTGCTTACGAAGGATAATGTTTTTACAGAATATGGATATTCTTCACGAAGCATGAAAAGAAGGGAAGGTGTTTTTTCGCGGAAGGCTCAAAAACGGTATGTACATAAAGTTTCATGCATCGTAAAGAATTGAATTACAAATAGCTTATATATTACATTCAAAACTACAAAATATTACACATTTTGTTCAGCAAATATTACATTAATATTCCAAATGTTTTTACAATAATAGCTACTCTTCTTTTAAAACTGCTTCCGCAGCTTCGTTTAGTAGTCGAGTAACAGCTTTGTCCATAATAGCTTCGGCCATCTTAGTAATTTCATCTTCCTTTTCTGCTTCGGGGTCGACCAATGGCTCGAAGGGCTCCAGGGGAGAAGATAGTTCGGCTGCGATATAAAACATAAATAAGTCCGAAGTCACAAAAATAAAACATAAAGTTAAAAGCAATTAGGCAATACCTATCCGCCTTTGGAGTTCTGCAGTCCTTTCAGCTGCCTTTGTTGCTTATCTAGCATCGTGAGTATCTTTTTCACTTTTCTTTATAATTTCGTGGGCCATCCCTCGGCCGCCATTTTCCCAAATGTCAGTAAAGAATTTTCCGCCAACTAAGCTTGCTTCGGCCGAGGGATCCTTCGTGTCATCAATAGAGAAAGCAGCTTTGGCTTGGGCCAGAATCTTCACGTGTTCGCATCCTGCCTTCTCTAAAATAGCCGCAATTCCCCTGGCACCTGAGAAGGCATAGACATCTCCACGGCCACTCAAAACTTCCTCAAAGGCTTCGGCTTCGCCGTTGATCCATTCGATTGGACCTTCAGGGTAGCCCAGTACGAAGTTGTCTTCATTCGAATATGCGCCAATATTGGCGAAGCTGGTTTTTATATTTTGTACACATGCTACAGATTTCTCATAGCATCTTTCTTTTGAAGAACGAAGCTCCACAGCTGTTTTTCCCAGTAATTTTTGCATTAGTCACTGGCGTCTCGGTCAGCTTCGGCAATTGCACATTTTAATTTTGCTTCTGCCAGCTATTTCCAAAGATCTTCAATTTCGCATTTCTGGGCCTTAGCTTGGGCTTTTGAAGTAGCTTCGTCTTCTTTTATCTTGTTCACCAATGAGTTTAATATTTTATCTTTTTCAAGACCTTCATTCCTTAGCTCAATTACTTCGGAACGAAGGTTGTTCAAGGCTATAGTACATCCTTCGTCTTCAGCGCTTTTTTGCGCCCTGAGGGCGTTGCTAAGAATAAGGCCCTGCAAAAGGAGTGCGGTATTAAGTATAAGCAAATGGAAAAATTTTGTTTTTAAGTACAAAAATCTTATTCCCTCACCTTTAAGCTGTTGTATGCTAAGCTGTCGGCCAATTCATCTTTTGATAGCACTGAGAGCCCGTCTTCCTGCGTCGGGAATCCGAAGCTTCTGCCCATCTCCCGGCAGACAGAGATCTCCTTGTTGTCTGGGAGACAATACAAGAAGTCTTATCCGGAGACAATACAAGAAGTCTTATCCGCTGCCGTTGAATATTAACGCCCCTTTTGGATATTCCAATCTCTGGGCATAATATTGAGCTTCTCGCTTTTCTTCTGTAGATAACCTTTTTCCCGAAGCATGTCGTACAATATAATCAAGAGCTTCGGAAGATGCTTCAGGAATAGGAATGGCAGTTTTTTCAGACAGAATTTGTTCTGCAAATTCCTTTTCCGCTTTTTCTTCTCCGATTTCCAAGGATTTCTCCTTGGCGGGCTCTGAAGGCCCGGCTTCGGTCTCGGCATGACTTTGTGCAGCTTCAGCTTCAGTCTGTTTTGTTTCAATTCGCGTTTTTGAAGCTTCGGCTGTTTTCCCTGGAGTAGAGCTTGAAGTCTTTATTTTTTCCAGTACATCTAGTACGTTGACCATCCTTTTCCATTTGGGGTCGTTGTAAGATCCTTTTGCGCCTTCGGCACTGTCATCTCTGTCGAAGGGCTTATAACTTCTAATATTTTTGTCTTTTCGACCTCTGCCTCTTCAGTATTAATGGCCTTTGGCTCACCTGATTTGGCTGGTGATGCCTTCGGCATTGTAGCCGGTTCTTCATTCCTCTGTGTGGGGGCAAATTCTTCAGCTTCAGTAGCCGAAGAGGTCTCGCCACCAAATTCGGGCACTTCGGCCGGTTCAATATATCACGGCCGGTGAGTAAGGACCTTCACCTTTTTCCTCTTCAGCACGGGCTCGCTGGGAGCAGCTGGAGCAGCATCCTTCCCGGAAGTGGCATTCTTTCTCTTCTGCCCCCGCGATGGGTATCGGTAATCAGGGTACATAAACCCAATAGCATCGAAGACTCTATTGAGCCTCTTCTTCTTCTGGCCTCCGAAAGCCGCAGACAATGCGTTATCTTCTGCCTTTGAATATGGCCCAAGTAGTTCATCGCTTGTAGCTTCGATACATTTCAGCCAATCATCATCTGGCTCAACAAACTTACCTTCATATCTGAAGGTGTATTTCAACCTGATCAGCCCACCTTCGTCAGACTTGCTGATAGTCTCCTTTGGCATTTCCCATTTCTCTACAAGTGGACACACTCTGAAGGCTATGTGCTCCTACACTAAATCCCTTGTCCCGATGAAAGAGCAAACTATGCCAAAGGCCTTTCGGCATTCTTCAGCTGCTTCATCAATTTCCACCTTCAGTTTCCGAAGGCCAAAGCGCTGCCAGATAGGACGCATGATAATATCTTTAATGTCTTCTCGTGCCTTTAAATCATTTTTCACGTAAAACCATTCCTTCATCCAGTCCCCAGGCCATCTTTTCCGGAAGGTTGGCACGGTGCAGCTTGAGCCAGAGCGAGCGACGAAGCTATAGAAGCCAAAATTGTTATGGTATTGCTCTTTGCCCCAGGGTTTTGTCTCATATAACAGTTCGTGCATACTGCAGAAACTTTTTGCATTTGGCTCTAAGCCCTGGCTCCTCACGGCCTAGATGAAGATTCCCATTCTTATGATTGCTTCGGGAGTAATTTGATGAAGGTAAACCTGATATATTTTTAAAACTTCAACCACAAAATTGCTTAGGGGGAACCGAAGCCCAGCCTTGAAGAAGCTTCGGAAGATCACGACTTCATTCTCTTCGGGAGCAGGAGAAGTCCTGTCTCCGTTGTCAGCCCCCACAATAGACACATCTCGAAAATATCTTCCCCTCATATTGTCGAGATGACTCTGTTTAATAGTTGATTTTCCGAAAACTGTATGACTTGGTCGCCAGGGTCGATCTTCGGAGTCTTCGCCACCGCTTTCCACATCATAACTGTCACTATTACCAGTGTCTTCAGATAAACCTTCTAAAATTTCTCTAGTAATCTTCTCTGTATTTGTCTTCGTTATTGATTCAAGGAAGCCAAGATTCTTCTCCTCAGAAAGGCTCAGCTTCGTTTCAACAACAACTTTCTTATCCTGAGACATCTCTTTGAAAATTTTGAAAATATGCTCTTAAGGCCGAAGCTAAAAAATCTAAAAAGCCAGGCAAAGCGTTTGTAGGCAAGAGCTAAAAATTGAGCAGGCAGAGCAGATGGCAAAAAGTGTGCCAAATGAGCTCGTGGTGTGCTCTTATTTATACGCCTAGTGCGTTGCAAGTAGGAGGGCCCGCTTGTCATTGACTGTTGCTATTCTAGCAAAGGGAAGGTGTTTTTTTCAGACCTTCGGCTTAGGGCCTTCGTCCGTATCGCAATCTGAATTTATCATTCTAACAAATTAATATTGCGAGGGGCTACTGTTGGGGGCCTTCGGCTTCCGAAGGTCCTCAAAAACATGATTTAACAATGTTTCTAGAGTATAATACATGAGCAGGTACCTTCGGACTTAGATCCTTCGGACTTGGGTCAAAACCACAGTGTGAAGAAGCACAAGGGATACAAAGGATGGAGCAGAGCCGAAGCTATGCGCAGGGGAGCTTCGGCATGATAGCAGAAAAGGAAACCGACTTAAAGATGAAAAGGCTATTTAGACCTCGATGGATTACTATAGAGTTATTAGCAAATGTAAAGGGCATGGCCGCATGGGTGTAATTTTACATGGGTTGCGTCCCGTTCCTATAAATAGATGAACAGTGCTCCCGTACTGTTCACGCTGACTTGGCATTGGCTTTTGCGTCACGCTTGTACTTTTGCCTTCTTTCAAGCCGAAGGTACATTTGTAATTTGTTATCATTTCTATTTTTCCATAATAATAAAATAGAAATGAGTTAATAATAATATTTAAGTGTTTATACTTTATAAGAATCCTTCTTCATTATTTGTTGTGCTGATGAAGGTATGTCCTTCATAACCTTCGTCCGAAACTCATTATATCCCAAGGGAAATAATGCTTCGAAGGACGAAGGACTTTAACGTTTAACAATTTCTGTGTTGCCTTGTTCTTAATTCATAGCATTTAAGGACAAGTCGCCAACAAGCAACCTCCCGGCTTTGAAGATAGTGAGTATCCTAATCATGTCTATAAGCTCTCAACGGCGCTTTATGGGCTCAAGCAAGCCCCAAGAGCATGGTATGAATGCCTGCAAGACTTTCTTATCACTAATGGCTTCAAAGTTGGAAAAGCTGACCCTACTCTATTCACTAAAACTATTGCAAAAGACTTGTTTATATGCTAAATTTATGTTGATGATATTATATTTGGGTCTACTAACAAGTCATCTTGTGAAGAGTTTAGTAGGATAATGATATAGAAATTCGAGATGTCTATGATGGAGGAGTTGAAGTATTTCCTTGGATTTCAAGTCAAGCAACTCCAAGAGGGTACCTTCATCAGCCAAACTAAGTACATTCAAGACATACTTAAGAAGTTTGAAATAAAGAATGCCAAACTCATCAAGACACCCATGAGAACAAATGGGCATCTTGACCTCGACACGGGAGGTAAGTCCATAGATCAAAAGGTATACCGGTCGATGATAGGATCTTTACTCTACTTATGTGCATCTCGACCAGACATTATGCTTTCACTATGCATGTGTGCAAGGTTCCAGGCAAATCCTAAGGAAGTTCACCTTAGGGCCATGAAAAGAATCATGAGATATTTAGTTTACACTCCTAAGTTTGGGCTTTGGTACCCCAAGGGATCTACATTTGATTTAATTGGATATTCCGGTGCCGATTATGCAGGGTATAAAATTGATAGAAAGAGCACATCAGGGACTTGCCAGTTTCTGGGGAGATCCCTGGCGTCTTGGGTTTCAAAGAAACAAAACTCAGTAGCTCTTTCTACCGTCGAAGCCGAGTATATTGCTGCAGGACACTGTTGTGCACAATTACTTTGGATGAGGCAAACCCTTAGGGACTATGGCTACAAATTGAGCAAAGTCCCTCTCCTATGTGATAATGAGAGTGCAATCTGCATGGCAGATAATCCCTTTAAACACAGCCGCACTAAACACATAGACATCAAGTATCACTTTCTGAGAGATCACCAACAAAAGGGGATATCGAAATTGCTTATGTTAACACCCACAACCAATTAGCCGATATCTTTACCAAGCCATTAGATGAAAAGACCTTTAGCAGACTTAGGAATGAGCTAAATATACTTGATTCTCGGAACTTTGATTGAAACATTGCACAAATAGCTAATTCATATACCTTTGATCATGTCTCTTTCATTTGGTACAAATGCATATTTCTTATTTTTCTTGTGCCAAGGCTAAGACTAATGTGCTTTCAAGTATATTCCTATGTTTAGTCTTAGATTGAAAGGGAAATGGAGTATTCGGCAAAGACAAGGCTTCCACTCCAACTCTAACGGTATCATTTATACTTTGTCATTACTCCGGAAACTCTCAATTGGTATAACCCTTCACGCATATTTCCTTTACCAATATGGGAGAAAGTATAGAGGGATCTCAAGTTCTTAGTTTTTGGCGATTAATGCCAAAGGGGGAGAAAGTATTAAGCCCAAAGCAAAAGGACTGCACCACCACATTTTCAAAAACAAAAGGACATGTTTATTTCAAATTGGTATTTGAGTTTTCTCAAGATCTTTCAATTGGTATCTTATATCAAAAACCCTCTTGAAAGCTAAGGAGAGAATTTATTCAGGGGGAGCTTTTTATTAGTCAAAGGAAAAGCATTTGAAACAGGGGGGGAATTTCAAACCTTTGACTATTTGCAAAAGATTTTGAAAAGATTTTTTCTAAAAGATTTGCAAAAACAAACAAGTGGTGCAAATATGGTCCAAAATGTTAATAAGAGAAAGGCAATCACATTCACTCTTAGACATATG